>NC_058521.1:34305106-34621356 GCF_904849725.1 Hordeum vulgare subsp. vulgare | reverse complement strand
AGGCGCAGCAAAGTCTCAACGACGGATGCGTGATGATGAGCGCGCGTAGGGAGGAGGCGCTGTCTGGCGTCGTGGGGGCATCGACGGCAGGCCTTGCAAGGTCGATGCGTCAGTAACTCTTCTGAAGATGGATTGATGGAAAGTGGCGCCGACGACCTATGAGGGTGCGTTGGACCGGTTTGTGCCCCTGACCCGGTATGTGGCTCGGTCGGGGCCTCCGGCTTTAGATGTTAGGCTAGGTGAGAGGTCTGGGTATGTGGCTCACACTTTCTGCACCCCTTCATCATTGGATAGGAGTAGCGACAAATATTGTCAAGAGGGCGGCTTCAGATATATTGATGTATTGCTTTGTAAGATCTTTATGAATAATTAATAAAATGGCTGCATGCATCTTCCAGATGCAGAGGCCGGGGGTCATCGTCCTTTTCTAAAAAAAAATAACATTTTCTCAGGGTGAGTACACAACAACAATTAGGTGAACTTCTTGTAAGGATATTTGTTAGGTCTATATTAGTTTTGGCTATCTCTTTAAGAACCATTACTAATTTTTGTAATTTTGTGCATAATTTTAGAAATTACCTAGTATAATGAGGACACCTGTTTGCATGCAGCTCAAAAAACTGATGATATGGATAGCATCAAGATCGAAGTGTGCTTGTGCCAAAAGAATCCTCCACCCTGCCCAAATGGTTTGTGCTTCTGTTGCGCATTGGAGCAAGACCGTTGCTTTAGAACCAGCCAAGAATGCATTTGTGGTCCTGCTTGCCCCCCTTTAGAAGCAAACTTCGCTCATCCCCTCCCTTTGCCTTAAAAAAACATCGTCAGATTGTTGCAATGATAAGTATTGCCATGAATATCTTGGAACAAAAACAGTTGTAGTCGCTGCATGCTCAACTTTATGTTCATCTGAATTGGAATTGATTTTTAGTTATACTCCCTCCGTTTCAAAATATAAGACTTTTTAGAGATTCCACTAGAAAACTACATACGAAGCAAAATGAGTGAATCTATACTTTAAAATATATCTATATACATCCGTATGTAGTTCATAGTGCAGTCTCTAAAAGATCTTATATTTAGGAACGGAGGGAGTATTATGTTACAAACGAATACTGGACTATATAGGCAATTATTTTGATATATTTCCTTGATTGACACAAGAAAATACCAACACTTTCGGGGAAGGCCGTTGCACTAGGACCGTGAATGCAAAAAAAAAATAAAAAAAAATTGAGCTCCCTATTATGGATTCTCATTTGCAATCTTGCCGGAAGCAATCCCATGTTTTTGAAGTGTAAACCGGACTATAAGGAAGGATTACAATTAATTTGGTTATTATTAGATAATTTCCTTATGCCTAAAAAATACAAATAGATAGGTACTGTTTGATATATCTAGAGAGAAAACAAAGGAGAAAAATATGGAAGAGAAAACAAAGGAGAAAAGGGCCTGCCAGTTCAATTATGTGCATAGTACTGTAGAAAAGCAAGCACACCGCCATGTTGGCCTCTAGACTGGAGGTCCTATACGGCGCTGCAGCCGCCCATTCCCGCTCCTGGCGCCTGCAGCGCCCCATACTGGGCCGGTCCAATAACCTTTTAACTTTAAAGATAAAAGAAAAAAACTTTAAAAAATGATATTTCTAAAAAGTTCATGAATTTTAAAATAGTTCTTAAATTTTTTGTAAAGTCAACCGAATACAAAAAATTCTCACTGAATTAAAAAACGTTAATAATTATTTTTCAGTTCATCAAATTTTAAATACGTTCACCAATTTTGAAAAAAAGTTCATCCAAATTTGTAAAAATTCAACATTTTTTCAAAAAGTTCATGAAATTTAAAAAAAGTTCACGTATTTTGAAAAATAGTTCAATGATTTTGAAAACTGTTCACGAATTTTAAAATCTGATCACTGATTTTAAAAAAAGTTCACCAATTTCAAAAAATGTTCATCGATTTAAAAAAGTTCACGAATTTTAAAATATGATCACTGATTTTCCAAAAAGTTCACCAATTTCAAAAAATGTTCATCGATTTAAAAAAAAGTTCACCAATTTTCACTTATGTCCACGGATTTTCAAAAATATTCACAAATTTCGGAAAAAAAGTTCATGAACTTTTTTAATTTGAAAAAATATCAATAAATTTGAAAAAAGTTAATAAAAAATAAAAATATTTCATGTAGTTTTAAAAAAAATCACAAAATTCAAAAAAAGTTCATCAATTAGAAAAATAAATCAGATATTTGTGGACACTTCATCAAACAAGTGGAGAAAAATAAGAAAAAAAAGCAAGCAAATAAAGGGAAACGAAAGAAAAGCAAAAAAGGTTGAATACATGATTTATTGGTTAAACCATTAGCATAACCGTTCTGGGTGGCGTGATGGTTACAGCACGAACCTTAAACGAGGAGGTCTGAGGTTGGAACCCTACTCCCTTTCTTTTTTTTTTCTCTTTTTTTATGTAGGTATTTTTTTTCTCTTTTTTTTTATATACCTATTAATAAAAGAAGTAGGTATTCTTAGTCCATCATTAATTTTTATATAGAAGTCGTTATTATTTTTCAAAATTAACCCACAGTTTAAAACCGTTTTGTTTGTGGACGACACAAACGCACCTTCTTTTAGGGCCCAACCCAAGCGCACCTTTTTTTAGGGCCGACTCAGACGCACCTAATAATAATTAAAAGTAATAATTAAAAACGAGGGTCGTTCTCCGCATGATCTCGCCTCGCTTGACCAGTTTCGGACAAGGACTCTGCAGGAGCCTCGAAGCATCACGGCCTGATCCATGACTATAAATTAACATCAGTCAATATATCATGCCTCGAAACTCTTCGCTACCGAAATCGCCTGTCACTCCCGAGGCAACTGCTGTTGGGTAACGTAGCATAAATTCAAAAAATTTCCTACGCATGTTCAGATCTTCCTATGGAGAGACCAGCAACGAGAGAGGGGTAAGATCATCTTCGTACCTTTGAAGATCGCTAAGCGGAAGCGTTGCTAGAACGCGGTTGATGGAGTCGTACTCGCGGCGATTCCGATCTAGTGCCGAACAACGGCACCTCCGCGTTCAACACACGTGCAACCCGGTGACGTCTCCCGCACCTTGATCCAGCAAGGAGGAGGGAGAGGTTGGGGAAGAAGTCCAGCAACACGACGGCGTGATGTCGGTGGAGAGACGAGGTCTCCCGGCAGGGCTTCGCCAAGCGCCGGCAGAGAGGAGGAGGGAGAGGAGCGGGGCTGCGCCGAGAGAGAGAGATGAAACCGTGTCTCAAACAACCCCGAACCCTCAACTATATATAGGGGGAGGGGGAGGGGGCGCAGCCCTTAGGGTTCCCACCCCCAAGGGGTGCGGCAGCCCCACATGGGAGAGGGGCGGCGGCCAGGGCAGGGAGGAGGGGTGGCGCACCCCTCTGGTGGGCCTTAGGCCCACCTATGCTAGGGTTCCCCCTTCCCCTTTTCTCTGGTGCGCATGGGCTGGGTGAGGGGGTGCACCAGCCCACCTAGGGGCTGGTTCCCTTCCCCACTTAGCCCATCTAGCCTCCCGGGGTCGTTGCCCCCCTTCGGTAGTCCCCCGGGACCACCTCCGGTGGTCCCGGTGATCCCGGTACGTTACCGGTGATGCCCGAAACACTTCCGGTGTCCAAAACCATCCGTCCTATATATCAATCTTTACCTCCGGACCATTCCGGAGCTCCTCGTGACGTCCGGGATCTCATCCGGGACTCCGAACAACTTTCGGTAACCTCGTACAACAATTCCCTATAACCCTAGCGTCATCGAACCTTAAGTGTGTAGACTCTACGGGTTCGGGAGACAGGCAGACATGACCGAGACACCTCTCTGGCCAATAACCATCAGCGGGGTCTGGATACCCATGGTGGCTCCCACTAGCTCCACGATGATCTCATCGGATGAACCACAATGTCAAGAATTCAATCAATCCCGTATACGATTCCCTTTGTCTGTCGGTGTAGAACTTGCCCGAGATTCGATCGTCGGTATACCTATACCTTGTTCAATCTCGTTACCGGTAAGTCTCTTTACTCGTTCTGTAGCACGTCATCGTGCGACTAACTCCTTAGTCACATTGAGCTCATGATGATGTTCTACCGAGTGGGCCCAGAGATACCTCTCCGTCACACGGAGTGACAAATCCCGATCTCGATTCGTGCCAACCCAACAGACACTTTCGGAGGTACCCGTAGTGCACCTTTATAGTCACCCAGTTACGTTGTGACGTTTGATACACCCAAAGCACTCCTACGGTATCCGGGAGTTGCACAATCTCACGGTCGAAGGAAAAGATACTTGACATTAGAAAAGCATTAGCATACGAACAATACGATCTAGTGCTAGGCTTAGAATTGGGTCTTGTCCATCACATCATTCTCCCAATGATGTGATCCCGTTATCAATGACATCTAATGTCCATGATCAGGAAACCATGATCATCTATTGACTAACGAGCTAGCCAACTAGAGGCTTGCTAGGGACACATTGTGATCTATTCATTCACACATGTATTACTGTTTCCTGTTAATACAATTATAGCATGAACGATAGACGATTATCATGAACAAGGAAATATGATAATAATCATTTTATTATTGCCTCTAGGGCATATTTCCAACAGTCTCCCACTTGCACTAGAGTCAATAATCTAGTTACATTGTGATGTATCGAACACCCATAGCATTATGGTGTTGATCATGTTTTGCTCGTGGAAGAGGTTTAGTCAACGGATCTGCAATATTCAGATCCGTGTGTACTTTACAAATATCTATCACTTCACTCTGGACATGGTCCTGGATGGAGTTGTAGCGGCGCTTGATCTGCTTCGTCTTCCGGTGAAACCTGGGCTCCTTGGCTATGGCAATGGCTCCAGTGTTATCACAGAAGAGTGTCATAGGACCCGACGCGCTTGGAACCACTCCAAGGTCGGTGATGAGCTCCTTCATCCAAATTCCTTCATGAGCCGCTTCTGAAGCAGCTATGTACTCCGCTTCACATGTAGATGCCGCCACGACTTCTTGCTTGCTGCTGCACCAGCTCACTGCCCCACCATTCAACACATATACGTATCCGGTTTGTGACTTAGAGTCATTCGGATCTGTGTCGAAGCTAGCGTCGATGTAACCCTTTACGACGAGCTCTTCGTCACCTCCATAAACGAGAAACATTTCCTTAGTCCTTTTCAGGTACTTAAGGATATTCTTGACCGCTGTCCAGTGTTCCGTACCGGGATCACTTTGGTACCTCCCTACCAAACTTATGGCAAGGTTTATATCAGGTCTGGTACACAGCATGGCATACATTAGAGAGCCCACGGCTGAAGCGTAGGGGACAAAACTCATCTTCTCTCTATCTGCTGCCGTGGTCGGCGACTGAGTCTTACTTAATCTCATACCTCGCAAAACTGGCAAGAACCCTTTCTTTGAGTTTTCCATATTGAACCTTTTCAATATCTTGTCAAGGTATGTACTTTGCGAAAGACCTATGAGGCGTCTCGATCTATCTCTATAGATCTTGATGCCTAATATGTATGCAGCTTCTCCAAGGTCCTTCATTGAAAAACTCTTGTTCAAATAGGCCTTTATGCTCTCCAACATCTCTATATTATTCTCCATCAATAATATGTCATCTACATACAGTACGAGGAAAGCTAAAGAGCTCCCACTCACTTTCTTGTTCAGACAGGCTTCTCCGTAAACCTGTATGAACCCAAACGCTTTAATCACCTCATTAAAGCGAATGTTCCAACTCCGAGATGCTTGCACCAGTCCATAGATGGAGCGCTGGAGCTTGCACACTTTGTTAGCACCCTTAGGGTCGACAAAACCTTCTGGTTGCATCATATACAACTCTTCCTTAAGGTTCCCGTTAAGGAACGCCGTTTTGACGTCCATTTGCCAAATTTCATAATCATAAAAGGCGGCAATTGCTAACATGATTCGGACTGATTTCAGCTTCGCTACGGGAGAGAAAGTCTCTTCGTAGTCAACTCCTTGAATTTGTCGAAAACCCTTTGCGACAAGTCTAGCTTTGTAAACGGTTACATTACCGTTTGCATCAGTCTTCTTCTTGAAGATCCATTTATTTTCTATGGCTCGCCGGTCATCGGGCAAGTCCACCAAAGTCCATACTTTGTTCTCATTCATGGATCCTATCTCGGATTTCATGGCCTCAAGCCATTTGCTGGAATCCGGGCCCGCCATCGCTTCTTCATAGTTCGAAGGTTCACCGTTGTCTAACAACATGATTTCCATCACAGGGTTGCCGTACCACTCTGGTGCGGAGCGTACCCTTGTGGACCTTCGCGGTTCAGTAGTAACTTGATCTGAAGCTTCATGATCATCATCATTAACTTCCTCTTCACTCGGTGTAGGCGCCACAGGAACAACTTCTTGCGCTGCGCTACTTTCCTGTTCGAGAGGGGGTGTAATTACCTCATCAAGTTCTACCTTCCTCCCACTTACTTCTTTCGAGAGAAACTCTTTCTCTAGAAAGGATCCGTTCTTGGCAACATAGGTTTTACCTTCGGATCTAAGATAGAAGGTATACCCAATAGTTTCCTTAGGGTATCCTATGAATACGCATTTCTCTGCTTTGGGTTCGAGCTTTTCTGGTTGAAGTTTCTTCACATAAGCATCGCAGCCCCAAACTTTAAGAAACGACAACTTAGGTTTCTTGCCAAACCATAGTTCATATGGTGTCGTCTCAACGGATTTAGACGGTGCCCTACTTAAAGTGAATGCTGCAGTTTCTAATGCGTATCCCCAAAATGATAGCGGTAAGTCGGTGAGAGACATCATAGATCGTACCATATCTAATAAAGTGCGATTACGACGTTCAGACACTCCGTTGCGCTGCGGTGTGCCAGGCGGCGTCTGTTGTGAAACGATTCCACACTTCCTTAGGTGTGTGCCAAATTCGTGACTCAAATATTCTCCTCCAAGATCAGATCGTAGACATTTAATTTTTCTGTCACGTTGATTCTCAACCTCACTCTGAAATTCCTTGAACTTTTCAAACGTCTCAGATTTGTGCTTCATCAAGTAGATATACCCATACCTACTCAAATCATCGGTGAGGGTGAGAACATAACGATAACCACCGCGAGCTTCAACGTTCATTGGACCACACACATTAGTATGTATTATTTCCAATAAGTCGGTTACTCTCTCCATTATTCCTGAGAATGGAGTCTTAGTCATCTTGCCCATGAGGCACGGTTCGCATGTGCCAAATGATTCAAAGTCAAGAGACTCTAATAGTCCATCAGTATGGAGCTTCTTCATGCGCTTAACGCCGATATGACCAAGGCGGCAGTGCCACAAGTATGTGGGACTATCATTATCAACTTTGCATCTTTTGGTACTCACACTATGAGTATGTGTAACATCACGATCGAGATTCATCAAGAATAAACCATTCACCAGCGGAGCATGACCATAAAACATATCACTCATATAAATACAACAACCATTATTCTCTGACTTAAATGAGTAGCCGTCTCGCATTAAGCAAGACCCTGATACAATGTTCATGCTTAAAGCTGGTACTAAATAACAATTATTAAGGTTTAAAACTAATCTCGACGGTAGATGTAGAGGTAGCGTGCCGACGGCGATCACATCGACTTTTGAACCATTCCCGACGCGCATCGTCACCTCGTCCTTGGCCAGTCTCCGCTTATTCCGCAGTTCCTGCTTTGAGTTGCAAATGTGAGCAACAGCACCGGTATCAAATACCCAGGAGCTACTACGAGCGCTGGTAAGGTACACATCAATAACATGTATATCACATATACCTTTAACGTTGCCGGCCTTCTTGTCCGCTAAGTATTTGGGGCAGTTCCGCTTCCAGTGACCTTTTCCCTTGCAATAGAAGCACTCAGTCTCAGGCTTGGGTCCGTTCTTTTTTCTTCTTCCCGGCATCTGGCTTACCGGGCGCGGCAACAGCTTTGTCGTCTTTCTTGAAGTTCTTCTTACCCCTGCATTTCTTGAAACTAGTGGTTTTGTTGAGCATCAACACTTGATGCTCCTTCTTGATTTCTACTTCTGCAGACTTGAGCATCGAGTACAACTCGGGAATGGTTTTCTCCATCCCTTGCATGTTGTAGTTAAGCACAAAGCCTTTGTAGCTTGGTGGGAGAGACTGGAGGATTCTGTCAATTATAGCATCATCCGGAAGTTCGACTCCAAGTGAAGTCAGACGACCGTGTAACCCAGACATTTTGAGTATGTGCTCACTGACAGAACTGTTCTCCTCCATCTTACAGCTAAATAACTTGTCGGAGACTTCATATCTCTCGACACGGGCATGAGCTTGAAAAACTAGCTTCAGCTCCTGGAACATCTCATATGCCCCGTGTTGCTCAAAACGCCTTTGGAGCCCCGTTTCTAAACTGTATAACATGCCACACCTGACCAGAGAGTAGTCATCACTCCGTGCTTGCCAGACGTTCAGAATGTCCTGGGTGTTGGGGAACGTCGCATGGGAAACAAAATTTTCCTACGCGCACGAAGACCTATCATGGTGATGTCCATCTACGAGAGGGGATGGGTAATCTACGTACCCTTGTAGATCGTACAGCAGAAGCGTTAGTGAACGCGGTTGATGTAGTGGAACGTCCTCACATCCCTTGATCCGCCCCGCGAACAATCCCGCGATCAGTCCCACGATCTAGTACCGAACGGACGGCACCTCCGCATTCAGCACACGTACAGCTCGACGATGATCTCGGCCTTCTTGATCCAGCAAGAGAGACGGAGAGGTAGAAGAGTTCTCCGGCAGCGTGACGGCACTCCAGAGGTTGGTGATGACCTTGTCTCAGCAGGGCTCCGCCCGAGCTCCGCAGAAACGCGATCTAGAGGAAAAACCGTGGAGGTATGTGGTCGGGCTGCCGTGGGAAAGTCGTCTCAAATCAGCCCTAAAACCTCCGTATATATAGGTGGGAGGGAGGGGACCTTGCCTTGGGGCTCAAGGAGCCCCAAGGGGGTCGGCCGAGCCAAGGGGGAAGGCTCCCCCCCCCCAAACCGAGTTGGACTTGGTTTGGTGGGTGGGAGTCCTTCCCTTCCTTCCCACCTCCCTTTTTTTTCTTTCTCTTTGATTTTTATCTCTATGGCGCATAGGGTCCTTTTGGGCTGTCCCACCAGCCCACTAAGGGCTGGTGCGCCACCCTTATGGCCTATGGGCTTCCCCGGGGTGGGTTGCCCCCCCCCCCCCCCGGTGAACTCCCGGAACCCATTCGTCATTCCCGGTACATTCCCGGTAACTCCGAAAACCTTCCGGTAATCAAATGAGGTCATCCTATATATCAATCTTCGTCTCCGGACCATTCCGGAAACCCTCGTGACGTCCGTGATCTCATCCGGGACTCCGAACAACATTCGGTAACCAACCATATAACTCAAATATGCATAAAACAACGTCGAACCTTAAGTGTGCAGACCCTGCGGGTTCGAGAACTATGTAGACATGACCCGAGAGACTCCTCGGTCAATATCCAATAGCGGGACCTGGATGCCCATATTGGATCCTACATATTCTACGAAGATCTTATCGTTTGAACCTCAGTGCCAAGGATTCATATAATCCCGTATGTCATTCCCTTTGTCCTTCGGTATGTTACTTGCCCGAGATTCGATCGTCAGTATCCGCATACCTATTTCAATCTCGTTTACCGGCAAGTCTCTTTACTCGTTCCGTAATACAAGATCCCGCAACTTACACTAAGTCACATTGCTTGCAAGGCTTGTGTGTGATGTTGTATTACCGAGTGGGCCCCGAGATACCTCTCCGTCACACGGAGTGACAAATCCCAGTCTTGATCCATACTAACTCAACTAACACCTTCGGAGATACCTGTAGAGCATCTTTATAGTCACCCAGTTACGTTGCGACGTTTGATACACACAAAGCATTCCTCCGGTGTCAGTGAGTTATATGATCTCATGGTCATAGGAATAAATACTTGACATGCAGAAAACAGTAGCAACAAAATGACACGATCAACATGCTACGTCTATTGGTTTGGGTCTAGTCCATCACGTGATTCTCCCAATGACGTGATCCAGTTATCAAGCAACAACACCTTGTTCATAGTCAGAAGACACTGACTATCTTTGATCAACTGGCAAGCCAACTAGAGGCTTGCTAGGGACGGTGTTTTGTCTATGTATCCACACATGTAAATGAGTCTTCATTCAATACAATTATAGCATGGATAATAAACGATTATCTTGATACAGGAATTATAATAACAACTATATTTATTATTGCCTCTAGGGCATAATTCCAACAGTCTCCCACTTGCACTAGAGTCAATAATCTAGCCCTCACATCATCATGTGAATTACATTGTAATAAATCTAACACCCATACAGTTCTGGTGTTGATCATGCTTTGGCCGTGGAAGAGGTTTAGTTAGCGGGTCTGCTACATTTAGATCCGTGTGCACTTTGCATATATTTACGTCCTCTCCCTCGACGTAGTCACGGATGAGGTTGAAGCGTCGTTTGATGTGTCTGGTCTTCTTGTGAAACCGTGGTTCCTTTGCTAAGGCAATGGCACCCGTGTTATCACAGAACAAGGTTATTGGATTCAGTGCGCTTGGCACCACTCCAAGATCCGTCATGAACTGCTTCATCCAGACACCCTCCTTAGCCGCCTGCGAGGCAGCCATGTACTCCGCTTCACATGTAGAATCTGCTACGACGCTTTGCTTGGAACTGCACCAGCTTACCGCACCCCCATTAAGAATAAATACGTATCCGGTTTGCGACTTAGAGTCGTCCAGATCTAGGTCAAAGCTTGCATCGACGTAACCTTTTACGGCAAGCTCTTCGTCACCTCCATACACGAGAAACATCTCCTTAGTCCTTTTCAGGTACTTCAGGATATTCTTGACCGCTGTCCAGTGATCCACTCCTGGATTACTCTGGAACCTACCTGCCATACTTATGGCCATGCTAACATCCGGTCTAGTGCACAGCATCGCATACATGATAGAACCTATGGCTGAAGCATAGGGGACGGAGCGCATATGCTCTCTATCTTCATCAGTTGCTGGGCACTGAGTCTTACTCAATCTCGTACCTTGTAGAACTGGCAAGAACCCTTTCTTGGACTGTTCCATTTCAAGGTATGTGCTTTGTGAAAGTCCTATCACGCGTTTTGATCTATCCCTATAGATCTTAATGCCTAGAATGTAAGCAGCTTCTCCTAGGTCCTTCATAGAGAAACTTTTATTCAAGTAACCTTTTATGCTCTCCAAAAACTCTACGTTGTTTCCAATCAGTAATATGTCATCCACATATAATATTAGAAACGCCACAGAGCTCCCACTCACTTTCTTGTAAATACAAGATTCTCCAACCACTTGTATAAACCCAAATGCTTTGATCACCTCATCAAAGCGTTTGTTCCAACTCCGAGATGCTTGCACCAGTCCATAAATGGATCGCTGGAGTTTGCACACCTTGTTAGCATTCTTAGGATCGAAAAAACCTTCGGGTTGTATCATATACAATTCTTCCTTAAGGAAACCGTTAAGGAACACCGTTTTGACATCCATCTGCCAGATTTCATAATCGAAAAATGCAGCTATTGCTAACATGATTCTGACGGACTTAAGCATCGCTACGGGTGAGAAAGTCTCATCGTAGTCAACTCCTTGAACTTGTGAAAAACCCTTTGCCACAAGTCGAGCTTTATAAACGGTCACATTACCGTCAGCGTCCGTCTTCCTCTTAAAGATCCATTTGTTCTGAATGGCCTTGCGGCCCTCAGGTAGTACCTCCAAAGTCCACACTTTGTTCTCATACATGGATCCTATCTCGGACTTCATGGCTTCCAGCCATTTGGTTGAATCTGGGCCCACCATTGCTTCTTCATAATTTGCAGGTTCATTGTTGTCTAACAACATGATTGATAAGACGGGATTACCGTACCACTCTGGAGCAGCACGTGGTCTCGTCGACCTGCATGGTTCGACAGAAACTTGAACTGGAGTTTCATGATCATCATCATTAACGTCCTCCTCAACCGGCGTCGCAATGACAGAGGTTTCCCCTTGCCCTGCGCCACCATCCAGAGGGATGAGAGGTTCGACAACCTCGTCAAGTTCTATCTTCCTCCCACTCAATTCTCTCGAGAGAAACTCCTTCTCGAGAAAAGCTCCGTTTTTAGCAACAAACACTTTGCCCTCGGATTTGAGATAGAAGGTGTACCCAACTGTCTCTTTTGGGTAACCTATGAAGACGCACTTTTCCGCTTTGGGTTCCAGCTTTTCAGGCTGATGTTTTTTGACATAAACATCACATCCCCAAACTTTAAGAAACGACAACTTTGGCCTTTTGCCATACCACAGTTCGTATGGTGTCGTCTCAACGGATTTTGATGGTGCCCTATTTAAAGTGAATGCAGCTGTTTCTAATGCATAACCCCAAAACGATAACGGCAAATCAGTAAGAGACATCATAGATCGCACCATCTCTAATAGAGTACGATTACGACGTTCGGACACACCATTACGATGTGGTGTTCCAGGCGGTGTTAACTGTGAAACAATTCCACATTGTCTTAAGTGAGTACCAAACTCGAAACTCAGATATTCACCCCCACGATCAGACCGTAGGAACTTGATCTTCTTGTTACGATGATTTTCCACTTCACTCTGAAATTGCTTGAACTTTTCAAATGTTTCAGACTTGTGCTTCATCAAGTAGACATAACCATATCTACTTAAATCGTCAGTGAAGGTGAGAAAATAACGATATCCGCCGCGTGCCTCCACGCTCATCGGACCACACACATCGGTATGTATGATTTCCAACAAGTCACTTGCACGCTCCATTGTTCGGAGAACGGAGTCTTAGTCATCTTGCCCATGAGGCATGGTTCGCATGTGTCAAGTGAATCAAAGTCAAGTGACTCCAAAAGTCCATCAGCATGGAGTTTCTTCATGCGCTTTACACCAATATGACCTAAGCGGCAGTGCCACAAAAATATGGCGCTATCATTGTTAACTCTAACCCTTTGGTCTCAATGTTATGTATATGCGTATCGCTATCAAGATTCAATATGAACAATCCTCTCACATTCGGTGCATGACCATAAAAGATGTTACTCATAGAAATAGAACAACCATTATTCTCTGACTTAAAAGAGTAACCGTCTCGCAATAAACAAGATCCAGATATAATGTTCATGCTCAACGCAGGCACTAAATAACAATGATTTAAGTTCATCACTAATCCTGACGGTAACTGAATTGACACTGTGCCGACGGCGATTGCATCAACCTTGGAACCATTTCCTACGCGCATCGTCACTTCATCTTTCGCCAGCCTTCGTCTATTCCGCAGTTCCTGTTTCGAGTTGCAAATATGAGCAACAGAACCGGTATCGAATACCCAGGCACTACTACAAGAGCCGGTTAAGTACACATCAATAACATGTATATCAAATATACCTGATTTTTCTTTGGCCGCCTTCTTATCTGCCAGATACTTGGGGCAATTGCGCTTCTAGTGACCCATACCCTTGCAATAGTAACACTCCGTTTCAGGCTTAGGTCCAGCTTTGGGTTTCTTCATCGGATTGGAAACAGGCTTGTCGCTCTTCTTCGAATTGCCCTTCTTGCCTTTGCCGTTTCTCTTGAAACTAGTGGTCTTATTCACCATCAACACTTGATGCTCTTTACGGAGTTCAGACTCTGCGACTTTCAGCATCGCAAACAACTCGCCGGGAGACTTGTTCATCCCTTGCATGTTGTAGTTCAACACAAAGCCTTTATAGCTTGGCAGCAGTGACTGAAGGATTCTGTCAGTGATAGCTTCTTGCGGGAGTTCAATCCCCAGCTCAGCTAGACGGTTTGAGTACCCAGACATTTTGAGCACATGTTCACTGACAGATGAGTTTTCCTCCATCTTGCAAGCATAGAATTCATCGGAGGTCTCATACCTCTCGATCCGGGCGTTCTTCTGAAAGATAAACTTCAACTCCTGGAACATCTCAAATGCTCCATGACGCTCAAAGCGACGTTGAAGTCCCGGTTCTAAGCCATACAAGACTGCACATTGAACTATTGAGTAGTCCTCCTTACGTGCTAACCAAGCGTTCTTAACATCCTGATCAGCCGTAGCGGGTGGTTCATCTCCTAACGCAGCATTAAGGACATAATCCTTCTTCCCAGCTTGTAAGATTAGCTTAAGATTACGAGCCCAGTCTACAAAGTTGCTTCCATCATCTTTCAACTTAGCTTTCTCTAGGAACGTATTAAAATTCAGGATGACTGTCGCGTGAGCCATGATCTACAACACAAATATATTCAAGTGGACTTAGACTATGTTCAAGATAATTAGAGTTTAACTTAATCAAATTATTCGCTAAACTCCCACTCAAAAAGTACATCTCTCTAGTCATTTGAGTGGTTCATGATCCACTTACACTAGCTCAAGTCCGATCATCACGTGAGTTGAGTATAGTTTCAGTGGTAAGCATCCCTATGCTAATCATATCATCTATATGATTCATGATCGACCTTTCGGTCTCATGTGTTCCGAGGCCATGTCTGCACATGCTAGGCTCGTCAAGCTTAACCCGAGTGTTCCGCGTGCGCAACTGTTTTGCACCCGTTGTATGTGAACGTTGAGTCTATCACACCCGATCATCACATGGTGTCTCGAAACGACAAACTGTAGCAACGGTGCACAGTCGGGGAGAACACAATTTCGTCTTGAAATTTTAGTGAGAGATCACCTCATAATGCTACCGTCGTTCTAAGCAAAATAAGGTGCATAAAAGGATTAACATCACATGCAATTCATAAGTGACATGATATGGCCATCATCACGTGCTTCTTGATCTCCATCGCCAAAGCACCGGCACGATCTTCTTGTCACCGGCGCCACACCATGATCTCCATCAACGTTTTGCCATCGGGGTTGTCGTGCTACTCATGCTATTACTACTAAAGCTACATCCTAGCAAAATAGTAAACGCATCTGCAAGCACACACGTTAGTATAAAGACAACCCTATGGCTCCTGCCGGTTGCCGTACCATCGACGTGCAAGTCGATATTTCTATTACAACATGATCATCTCATACATCCAATATATCACATCACATCATTGGCCATATCACATCACAAGCATACCCTGCAAAAACAAGTTAGACGTCCTCTAATTTTGTTGTTGCATGTTTTACGTGGTGACCATGGGTATCTAGTAGGATCGCATCTTACTTACGCAAACACCACAACGGAGACATATGAGTTGCTATTTAACCTCATCCAAGGACCTCCTCGGTCAAATCCGATTCAACTAAAGTTGGAGAAACCGACACTTGCCAGTCATCTTTGAGCAACGGAGTTACTCGTAACGATGAAACCAGTCTCTCGTAAGCGTACGAGTAATGTCGGTCCAAGCCGCTTCAATCCAACAATACCGCGGAATCAAGAAAAGACTAAGGAGGGAAGCAAAACGCACATCACTGCCCACAAAAACTTTTGTGTTCTACTCGAGAAGACATCTACGCATGAACCTAGCTCATGATGCCACTGTTGGGGAACGTCGCATGGGAAACAAAATTTTCCTACGCGCACGAAGACCTATCATGGTGATGTCCATCTACGAGAGGGGATGAGTAATCTACGTACCCTTGTAGATCGTACAGCAGAAGCGTTAGTGAACGCGGTTGATGTAGTGGAACGTCCTCACGTCCCTCGATCCGCCCCGCGAACAATCCCGCGATCAGTCCCACGATCTAGTACCGAACGGACGGCACCTCCGCGTTCAACACACGTACAGCTCGATGATGATCTCGGCCTTCTTGATCCAGCAAGAGAGACGGAGAGGTAGAAGAGTTCTCCGGCAGCGTGACGGCACTCCGGAGGTTGGTGATGACCTTGTCTCAGCAGGGCTCCGCCCGAGCTCCGCAGAAACGCGATCTAGAGGAAAAACCGTGGAGGTATGTGGTCGGGCTGCCGTGGGAAAGTCGTCTCAAATCAGCCCTAAAAGCTCCGTATATATAGGTGGGAGGGAGGGGACCTTGCCTTGGGGCTCAAGGAGCCCCAAGGGGGTCGGCCGAGCCAAGGGGGAAGGCTCCCCCCCCAAACCGAGTTGGACTTGGTTTGGTGGGTGGGAGTCCTTTCCTTCCTTCCCACCTCCCTTTTTTTCCTTTCTCTTTGATTTTTATCTCTATGGCGCATAGGGTCCTTTTGGGCTGTCCCACCAGCCCACTAAGGGCTGGTGCGCCACCCTTATGGCCTATGGGCTTCCCCGGGGTGGGTTGCCCCCCCCCCCCCCCGGTGAACTCCCGGAACCCATTCGTCATTCCCGGTACATTCCCGGTAACTCCGAAAACCTTCCGGTAATCAAATGAGGTCATCCTATATATCAATCTTCGTCTCCGGACCATTCCGGAAACCCTCGTGACGTCCGTGATCTCATCCGGGACTCCGAACAACATTCGGTAACCAACCATATAACTCAAATATGCATAAAACAACGTCGAACCTTAAGTGTGCAGACCCTGCGGGTTCGAGAACTATGTAGACATGACCCGAGAGACTCCTCGGTCAATATCCAATAGCGGGACCTGGATGCCCATATTGGATCCTACATATTCTACGAAGATCTTATCGTTTGAACCTCAGTGCCAAGGATTCATATAATCCCGTATGTCATTCCCTTTGTCCTTCGGTATGTTACTTGCCCGAGATTCGATCGTCAGTATCCGCATACCTATTTCAATCTCGTTTACCGGCAAGTCTCTTTACTCATTCCGTAATACAAGATCCCGCAACTTACACTAAGTCACATTGCTTGCAAGGCTTGTGTGTGATGTTGTATTACCGAGTGGGCCCCGAGATACCTCTCCGTCACACGGAGTGACAAATCCCAGTCTTGATCCATACTAACTCAACTAACACCTTCGGAGATACCTGTAGAGCATCTTTATAGTCACCCAGTTACGTTGCGACGTTTGATACACACAAAGCATTCCTCCGGTGTCAGTGAGTTATATGATCTCATGGTCATAGAAATAAATACTTGACACTCAGAAAACAGTAGCAACAAAATGACACGATCAACATGCTACGTCTATTAGTTTGGGTCTAGTCCATCACGTGATTCTCCCAATGACGTGATCCAGTTATCAAGCAACAACACCTTGTTCATAATCAGAAGACACTGACTATCTTTGATCAACTGGCTAGCCAACTAGAGGCTTGCTAGGGACGGTGTTTTGTCTATGTATCCACACATGTAAATGAGTCTTCATTCAGTACAATTATAGCATGGATAATAAACGATTATCTTGATACAGGAATTATAATAATAACTATATTTATTATTGCCTCTAGGGCATAATTCCAACACTGGGCTGCTGCGGGAGCGGGAGGGTCACCTAGCGGCGCATTAAGGACATAAGCCTTTTTAGCTGCTTCAAGGATGAGCTTCAGGTTGCGAACCCAGTCCGCATAGTTGCTACCATCATCTTTCAGCTTGTTTTTCTCTAGGAATGCGTTGAAGTTGAGGTTGACGTTGGACATCTACAATATTTATAAAGACAACTTTTAGACTAAGTTCATGACAATTAAGTTCATTTAATCAAATTAAGTATGAACTTCCACTTAAATCGACATCCCTCTAGTCATCTAAGTGATACATGATCCATGTTGACTAACCCGTGTCCGATCATCACGTGAGACGGACTAGTCACCATGGTGAGCAACTTCATGCTGATCGTATTCAACCATACGATTCATGTTCGACCTTTCGATCTCTTGTATTCGAGGTCATGTCTGTAAATGCTAAGCTCGTCGAGTCAACCTAGGTGTTTCGCGTGTGTAAATCTGGCTTACACCCGTTGTATGCGAACGTTAGAATCTATCACACCCGATCATCACGTGGTGCTTCGAGACAACGAACCTTCGCAACGGTGCACACTTAGGGGAATACGTTCTCGAAATTTTAAGAGGGATCATCTTATTATGCTACCGTCGTTTTAAGCAATAAGATGTAAAACATGATAAACATCACAATGCAATCATATAGTGACATGATATGGCCATTATCATCTTTGCTCTTTCGATCTCCATCTTTAGGCATCGCATTATCATCATCGTCACCGGCGTGACACCATGATCTTCATCATCATGATCTCCATCATCGTGTCTCCGTGAAGTCGTCACGCCAACTACTACTATCACTACTACTATAGCTAACCGTTAGCAATGAAGTAAAAGTAGTAAGCACATGGCGTTGCATCTCATACAATAAATTAAGACAACTCCTATGGCTCCTGTCGGTTGTCATACTCATCGACATGCAAGTCGTGAAACCTATTACAATAACATGATCATCTCATACATCATACATGCAACATCACAACTTTGGCCATATCACATCACATGTCAAACCCTGCAAAAACAAGTTAGACGTCCTCTAATTGTTGTTGCATGTTTTACGTGGCTGATTTGGGTTTCTAGCAAGAACGCCTTCTTACCTACGTGACAGCCACAACGATGATATGCCAAAGCTATTTACCCTTCATAAGGACCCTTTTCATCAAATCCAATCCGACTAGAGTAGGAGAGACAGACACCCGCTAGCCACCTTTATGCACGATGTGCATGTCTGTCGGTGGAACCAGTCTCACGTAAGCGTACGTGTAAGGTCGGTCCGGGCCGCTTCATCCCACAATACCGCCGAAAAAGAATAAGAGTAGTAACGGCAAGCAAATTGACAAACCATCGCCCACAACTTTTGTGTTCTACTCGTGCATAGAATCTACGCATAGAAAACCTGGCTCGGAAGCCACTGTTGGGTAACGTAGCATAAATTCAAAAAAATTCCTACGCATGTTCGGATCTTCCTATGGAGAGACCAGCAACGATAGAAGGGTAAGAGCATCTTCGTACCTTTGAAGATCTCTAAGCGGAAGCGTTGCTAGAACGCGGTTGATGGAGTCGTACTCGCGGCGATTCCGATCTAGTGCCGAACAACGGCACCTCCGCGTTCAACACACGTGCAGCCCGGTGACGTCTCCTGCACCTTGATCCAGCAAGGAGGAGGGAGAGGTTGGGGAAGAAGTCCAGCAACACGACGGCGTGGTGTCGGTGGAGAGACGAGGTCTCCGGGCAGGGCTTCGCCAAGCGCCGGCAGAGAGGAGGAGGGAGAGGAGCGGGGCTGCGCCGAGAGAGAGATGAAACCGTGTCTCAAACAGCCCCGAACCCTCAACTATATATAGGGGGGGGAGGGGGCGCAGCCCTTAGGGTTCCCACCCCCAAGGGGTGCGGCAGCCCCAGATGGGAGAGGGGCGGCGGCCAGGGCAGGGAGGAGGGGTGGCACACCCCTCTGGTGGGCCTTAGGCCCACCTATGCTAGGGTTCCCCCTTCCCCTTTTCTCTGGTGCGCATGGGCTGGGTGGGGGGTGTTGGAATTATGCCCTAGAGGCAATAATAAATGTATAGTTATTATTATAATTCCTGTATCAAGATAATAGTTTATTATCCATGCTATAATTGTATTGAATGAAGACTCATTTACATGTGTGGATACATAGACAAAACACCGTCCCTAGCATGCCTCTAGTTGGCTAGCCAGTTGATCAATGATAGTCAGTGTCTTCTGATTATGAACAAGGTGTTGTTGCTTGATAACTGGATCACGTCATTGGGAGAATCACGTGATGGACTAGACCCAAACTAATAGACGTAGCATGTTGATCGTGTCATTTTGTTGCTACTGTTTTCTGCGTGTCAAGTATTTATTCCTATGACCATGAGATCATATAACTCACTGACATCGGAGGAATGCTTTGTGTGTATCAAACGTCGCAACGTAACTGGGTGACTATAAAGATGCTCTACAGGTATCTCCGAAGGTGGTAGTTGAGTTAGTATGGATCAAGACTGGGATTTGTCACTCCGTGTGACGGAGAGGTATCTCGGGGCCCACTCGGTAATACAACATCACACACAAGCCTTGCAAGCAATGTAA
Organism: Hordeum vulgare subsp. vulgare; assembly: GCF_904849725.1. NCBI lineage: Eukaryota > Viridiplantae > Streptophyta > Magnoliopsida > Poales > Poaceae > Hordeum > Hordeum vulgare. The sequence goes on along the minus strand of NC_058521.1, from coordinate 34,601,335 downwards.
CTTAGTGTAAGTTGCGGGATCTTGTATTACAGAACGAGTAAAGAGACTTGCCGGTAAACGAGATTGAAATAGGTATGCGGATACTCACGATCGAATCTCGGGCAAGTAACATACCGAAGGACAAAGGGAATGACATACGAGATTATACGAATCCTTGGCACTGAGGTTCAAACGATAAGATCTTCGTAGAATATGTAGGATCCAATATGGGCATCCAGGTCCCGCTGTTGGATATTGACCGAGGAGTCTCTCGGGTCATGTCTACATAGTTCTCGAACCCGCAGGGTCTGCACACTTAAGGTTCGACGTTGTTTTATGCGTATTTGAGTTATATGGTTGGTTACCGAATGTTGTTCGGAGTCCCGGATGAGATCACGGACGTCACGAGGGTTTCCGGAATGGTCCGGAAACGAAGATTGATATATAGGATGACCTCATTTGATTACCGGAAGGTTTTCGGAGTTACCGGGAATGTACCGGGAATGACGAATGGGTTCCGGGAGTTCACCGGAAGGGGGCAACCCACTCTGGGGAAGCCCATAGGTATTTGGGGGGGTCACACCAGCCTTAGTGGGCTGGTGAGACAGCCCACCAATCCCCTATGCGCCAAGGAAGAAAAAAATCAAAGGAAAAGAAAAAAAAGGAGAAGTGGGAAGGGGGAAGGACTCCCTCCCACCAAACCAAGTAGGACTCGGTTTGGGGGGGGAGAGTCCTCCCCCCTGGCTCGGCCGACCCCTTGGGGATCCCTTGGACCCCAAGGCAAGGTCCCCCTCCCTCCTCCTATATATATGGGGCTTTTAGGGCAGATTTGAGACGACTTTCTCACGGCTGCCCGACCACATACCTCCATAGTTTTTCCTCTAGATCGCGTTTCTGCGGAGCTCGGGCGGAGCCCTGCTGAGACGAGATCATCACCAACCTCCGGAGCGCCGTCACGCTGCCGGAGAACTCTTCTACCTCTCCGTCTCTCTTGCTGGATCAAGAAGGCCGAGATCATCGTCGAGCTGTACGTGTGCTGAACGCGGAGGTGTCGTCCGTTCGGTACTAGATCGTGGGACTGATCGCGGGATTGTTCGCGGGGCGGATCGAGGGACGTGAGGATGTTCCACTACATCAACCGCGTTCTCTAACGCTTCTGCTGTACGATCTACAAGGGTACGTAGATCACTCATCCCCTCTCGTAGATGGACATCACCATGATAGGTCTTCGTGCGCGTAGGAAAAATTTTGTTTCCCATGCGACGTTCCCCAACAGTGGTATCAGAGCTAGGTTCATGCGTAGATGTCTTCTCGAGTAGAACACAAAAGGTTTTATGGGCGGTGATGTGCGTTTTGCTGCCCTCCTTAGTCTTTTCTTGATTCCGCGGCATTGTTGGATTGAAGCGGCTTGGACCGACATTACTCGTACGCTTACGAGAGACTGGTTTCATCGTTACGAGTAACCCCCTTTGCTCAAAGATGACTGGCAAGTGACGGTTTCTCCAACTTTAGTTGAATCGGATTTGACCGAGGAGGTCCTTGGATGAGGTTAAATAGCAACTCATATATCTCCGTTGTGGTGTTTGCGTAAGTAAGATGCGATCCTACTAGATACCCTTGGTCACCACGTAAAACTTGCAACAACAAAATTAGAGGACGTCTAACTTGTTTTTGCAGGGTATGATTGTGATGTGATATGGCCAATGATGTGATGTGATATATTGGATGTATGAGATGATCATGTTGTAATAGAAATATCGACTTGCACGTCGATGGTACGGCAACCGGCAGGAGCCATAGGGTTGTCTTTATACTAACATATGTGCTTGCAGATGCGTTTACTTTTTTGCTAGGATGTAGCTTTATTAGTAATAGCATAAGTAGCACGACAACCCCGATGGCGACACGTTGATGGATGATCATGGTGTGGCGCCGGTGACAAGAAGATCGTGCCGGTGCTTTGGTGATGGAGATCAAGAAGCACGTGATGATGGCCATATCATGTCACTTATGAATTGCATGTGATGTTAATCCTTTTTATGCACCTTATTTTGCTTAGAACGACGGTAGCATTATGAGGTGATCTCTCACTAAAATTTCAAGACGAAATTGTGTTCTCCCCGACTGTGCACCGTTGCTACAGTTCGTCGTTTCGAGACACCACGTGATGATGGGGTGTGATAGACTCAACGTTCACATACAACGGGTGCAAAACAGTTGCGCACGCGGAACACTCGGGTTAAGCTTGACGAGCCTAGCATGTGCAGACATGGCCTCGGAACACATGAGACCGAAAGGTCGATCATGAATCATATAGATGATATGATTAGCATAGGGATGCTTACCACTGAAACTACTCCCGACTCACGTGATGATCGGACTTGGGATAGTGTAGGTGGATCATGAACCACTCAAATGACTAGAGAGATGTACTTTTTGAGTGGGAGTTTAGCATGTAATTTGATTAAGTTGAACTCTAATTATCTTGAACATAGTCTAAGTCCACTTTGAATATATTTGTGTTGTAGATCATGGCTCACGCAAGTGTCATCCTCAATTTTAATACGTTCCTAGAGAAAGCTAAGTTGAAAGATGATGGAAGCAACTTTGTAGACTGGGCTCGTAATCTTAAGCTAATCTTACAAGCTGGAAAGAAGGATTATGTCCTTAATGCTGCGCTAGGAGATGAACCACCCGCTACGGCTGATCAGGATGTTAAGAACGCTTGGTTAGCGCGTAAGGAGGACTACTCAATAGTTCAATGTGCAGTCTTGTATGGCTTAGAACCGGGACTTCAACATCGCTTTGAGCGTCATGGAGCATTTGAGATGTTCCAGGAGTTGAAGTTCATCTTTCAGAAGAACGCCCGGATCGAGAGGTATGAGACCTCCGATAAATTCTATGCTTGCAAGATGGAGGAAAACTCGTCTGTCAGTGAACATGTGCTCAAAATGTCTGGGTACTCAAACCGTCTAGCTGAACTGGGGATTGAACTCCCGCAAGAAGCTATCACTGACAGAATCCTTCAATCACTGCCGCCAAGCTATAAAGGCTTTGTGTTGAACTACAACATGCAAGGGATGAACAAGTCTCCCGGCGAGTTGTTTGCGATGCTGAAAGTCGCAGAGTCTGAACTCCGTAAAGAACATCAAGTGTTGATGGTGAGCAAGACCACTAGTTTCAAGAGAAATGGCAAAGGCAAGAAGGGCAATTCGAAGAAGAGCGGAAAGCCTGTTGCCAATCCGCCGAAGAAACCCAAGGCTGGACCTAAGCCTGAAACAGAGTGCTTCTATTGCAAGGGTATGGGTCACTGGAAGCGCAATTGCCCCAAGTATCTGGCAGATAAGAAGGCGGGCAAAGAAAAATCAGGTATATTTGATATACATGTTATTGATGTGTACTTAACCAGCTCTCGTAGTAGTGCCTGGGTATTCGATACCGGTTCTGTTGCTCACATTTGCAACTCGAAGCAGGAACTGCGGAATAGACGGAGGCTGGCGAAAGACGAAGTGACGATGCGCGTAGGAAACGGTTCCAAGGTCGATGCAATCGCCGTCGGCACCGTGTCACTTCAACTACCATCGGGATTAGTGATGAACTTAAATCATTGTTATTTAGTGCCTGCGTTGAGCATGAACATTATATCTGGATCTTGTTTATTGCGAGACGGTTACTCTTTTAAGTCTGAGAATAATGGTTGTTCTATTTCTATGAGTAACATCTTTTATGGTCATGCACCAAATATAAGAGGATTGTTCATATTGAATCTCGATAGCGATACGCATATACATAACATTGAGACCAAAAGAGTTAGAGTAAACAATGATAGCGCCATGTTTTTGTGGCACTGCCGCTTAGGTCATATTGGTGTAAAGCGCATGAAGAAACTCCATGCCGATGGACTTTTGGAGTCACTTGACTTTGATTCACTTGACACGTGCGAACCATGCCTCATGGGCAAGATGACTAAAACTCCGTTCTCCGGAACAATGGAGCGTGCAAGTGACTTGTTGGAAATCATACATACCGATGTGTGTGGTCCGATGAGCGTGGAGGCACGCGGCGGATATCGTTATTTTCTCACCTTCACTGACGATTTAAGTAGATATGGTTATGTCTACTTGATGAAGCACAAGTCTGAAACATTTGAAAAGTTCAAGCAATTTCAGAGTGAAGTGGAAAATCATCGTAACAAGAAGATCAAATTCCTACGGTCTGATCGTGGGGGTGAATATCAGAGTTTCGAGTTTGGTACTCACTTAAGACAATGTGGAATTGTTTCACAGTTAACACCGCCTGGAACACCACAGCGTAATGGTGTGTCCGAACGTCGTAATTGTACTTTGTTAGAGATGGTGCGATCTATGATGTCTCTTACTGATTTGCCGTTATCATTTTGGGGCTATGCATTAGAAACAGCTGCATTCACTTTAAATAGGGCACCATCAAAATCCGTTGAGACGACACCATACGAACTGTGGTATGGCAAAAGACCAAAATTGTCATTTCTTAAAGTTTGGGGATGTGATTCTTATGTCAAAAAGCTTCAGCCTGAAAAGCTGGAACCCAAAGCGGAAAAATGCGTCTTCATAGGTTACCCAAAAGAGACAGTTGGGTACACCTTCTATCTCAAATCCGAGGGCAAAGTGTTTGTTGCTAAGAACGGAACTTTTCTCGAGAAGGAGTTTCTCTCGAGAGAATTGAGTGGGAGGAAGATAGAACTTGACGAGGTTGTCGAACCTCTCATCCCTCTGGATGGTGGCGCAGGGCAAGGGGAAACCTCTGTCATTGCGACGCCGGTTGAGGAGGAAGTTAATGATGATGATCATGAAACTCCAGTTCAAGTTTCTGTTGAACCACGCAGGTCGACGAGATCACGCGCTGCTCCAGAGTGGTACGGTAATCCCGTCTTATCAATCATGTTGTTAGACAACAATGAACCTGCAAATTATGAAGAAGCAATGGTGGGCCCAGATTCCAACAAATGGCTAGAAGCCATGAAATCCGAGATAGGATCCATGTATGAGAACAAAGTGTGGACTTTGGAGATACTGCCTGAGGGCCGCAAGGCTATTCAGAACAAATGGATCTTTAAGAAGAAGACGGACGCTGACGGTAATGTGACCGTTTATAAAGCTCGACTTGTGGCAAAGGGTTTTTCACAAGTTCCAGGAATTGACTACGATGAGACTTTCTCTCCCGTAGCGATGCTTAAGTCCGTCAGAATCATGTTAGCAATAGCTGCATTTTTCGATTATGAAATCTGGCAGATGGATGTCAAAACGGCGTTCCTTAACGGTTTCCTTAAGGAAGAGTTGTATATGATGCAACCCGAAGGTTTTGTCGATCCTAAAAATGCTGACAAGGTGTGCAAGCTCCAGCGATCCATTTATGGACTGGTGCAAGCATCTCGGAGTTGGAACAAACGCTTTGATGAGGTGATCAAAGCATTTGGGTTTATACAAGTGGTTGGAGAATCTTGTATTTACAAGAAAGTGAGTGGGAGCTCTGTGGCGTTTCTAATATTATATGTGGATGACATATTACTGATTGGAAACAACGTAGAGCTTTTGGAGAGCATAAAAGGTTACTTGAATAAAAGTTTCTCTATGAAGGACCTAGGAGAAGCTGCTTACATTCTAGGCATTAAGATCTATAGGGATAGATCAAAACGCGTGATAGGACTTTCACAAAGCACATACCTTGATAAAGTTTTGAAGAGGTTCAAAATGGAACAGTCCAAGAAAGGGTTCTTGCCAGTGTTACAAGGTACGAGATTGAGTAAGACTCAGTGCCCAGCAACTGATGAAGATAGAGAGCATATGCGCTCCGTCCCCTATGCTTCAGCCATAGGCTCTATCATGTATGCGATGCTGTGCACTAGAGCGGATGTTAGCCTGGCCATAAGTATGGCAGGCAGGTTCCAGAGTAATCCAGGAGTGGATCACTGGACGGCGGTCAAGAATATCCTGAAGTACCTGAAAAGGACTAAGGAGATGTTTCTCGTGTATGGAGGTGACGAAGAGCTCGCCGTAAAAGGTTACGTTGATGCAAGCTTTGACACAGATCCGGACGACTCTAAGTCACAAACCGGATACGTATTTATTCTTAATGGGGGTGCAGTAAGCTGGTGCAGTTCCAAGCAAAGCGTCGTAGCAGATTCTACATGTGAAGCGGAGTACATGGCTGCCTCGGAGGCGGCTAAGGAGGGTGTCTGGATGAAGCAGTTCATGACGGATCTTGGAGTGGTGCCAAGTGCACTGGATCCAATAACCTTGTTCTGTGACAACACTTGTGCCATTGCCTTAGCAAAGGAACCAAGGTTTCACAAGAAGACCAGACACATCAAACGACGCTTCAACCTCGTCCGCGACTACGTCGAGGAGGAGGACGTAAATATATGCAAAGTGCACACGGATCTGAATGTAGCAGACCCGCTGACTAAACCTCTTCCACGGCCAAAACATGATCGACACCAGAACTGTATGGGTGTTAGATTTATTACAATGTAATTCACATGGTGATGTGAGGGCTAGATTATTGACTCTAGTGCAAGTGGGAGACTGTTGGAATTATGCCCTAGAGGCAATAATAAATGTATAGTTATTATTATAATTCCTGTATCAAGATAATAGTTTATTATCCATGCTATAATTGTATTGAATGAAGACTCATTTACATGTGTGGATACATAGACAAAACACCGTCCCTAGCATGCCTCTAGTTGGCTAGCCAGTTGATCAATGATAGTCAGTGTCTTCTGATTATGAACAAGGTGTTGTTTCTTGATAACTGGATCACGTCATTGGGAGAATCACGTGATGGACTAGACCCAAACTAATAGACGTAGCATGTTGATCGTGTCATTTTGTTGCTACTGTTTTCTGCGTGTCAAGTATTTATTCCTATGACCATGACATCATATAACTCACTGACATCGGAGGAATGCTTTGTGTGTATCAAACGTCGCAACGTAACTGGGTGACTATAAAGATGCTCTACAGGTATCTCCGAAGGTGGTAGTTGAGTTAGTATGGGTCAAGACTGGGATTTGTCACTCCGTGTGACGGAGAGGTATCTTGGGGCCCACTCGGTAATACAACATCACACACAAGCCTTGCAAGCAATGTAACTTAGTGTAAGTTGCGGGATCTTGTATTACAGAACGAGTAAAGAGACTTGCCGGTAAACGATATTGAAATAGGTATGCGGATACTGACGATCGAATCTCGGGCAAGTAACATACCGAAGGACAAAGGGAATGACATACGGGATTATACGAATCCTTGGCACTGAGGTTCAAACGATAAGATCTTCGTAGAATATGTAGGATCCAATATGGGCATCCAGGTCCCGCTGTTGGATATTGACCGAGGAGTCTCTCGGGTCATGTCTACATAGTTCTCGAACCCGCAGGGTCTGCACACTTAAGGTTCGACGTTGTTTTATGCGTATTTGAGTTATATGGTTGGTTACCGAATGTTGTTCGGAGTCCCGGATGAGATCACGGACGTCACGAGGGTTTCCGGAATGGTCCGGAAACGAAGATTGATATATAGGATGACCTCATTTGATTACCGGAAGGTTTTCGGAGTTACCGGGAATGTACCGGGAATGACGAATGGGTTCCGGGAGTTCACCGGAAGGGGGCAACCCACTCCGGGGAAGCCCATAGGTATTTGGGGGGGTCACACCAGCCTTAGTGGGCTGGTGAGACAGCCCACCAATCCCCTATGCGCCAAGGAAGAAAAAAATCAAAGGAAAAGAAAAAAAAAGGAGAAGTGGGAAGGGGGAAGGACTCCCTCCCACCAAACCAAGTAGGACTCGGTTTGGGGGGGGGAGAGTCCTCCCCCCTGGCTCGGCCAACCCCTTGGGGATCCCTTGGACCCCAAGGCAAGGTCCCCCTCCCTCCTCCTATATATATGGGTCTTTTAGGGCAGATTTGAGACGACTTTCTCACGGCTGCCCGACCACATACCTCCATAGTTTTTCCTCTAGATCGCGTTTCTGCGGAGCTCGGGCGGAGCCCTGCTGAGACGAGATCATCACCAACCTCCGGAGCGCCGTCACGCTGCCGGAGAACTCTTCTACCTCTCCGTCTCTCTTGCTGGATCAAGAAGGCCGAGATCATCGTCGAGCTGTACGTGTGCTGAACGCGGAGGTGCCGTCCGTTCGGTACTAGATCGTGGGACTGATCGCGGGATTGTTCGCGGGGAGGATCGAGGGACGTGAGGACGTTCCACTACATCAACCGCGTTCTCTAACGCTTCTGCTGTACGATCTACAAGGGTACGTAGATCACTCATCCCCTCTCGTAGATGGACATCACCATGATAGGTCTTCGTGCGCGTAGGAAAATTTTTGTTTCCCATGCGACGTTCCCCAACACGGGGGGGGGGGGGGCGCACCAGCCCACCTAGGGGCTGGTTCCCTTCCCCACTTAGCCCATCTAGCCTCCCGGGGTCGTTGCCCCCTTCGGTGGTCCCGGTGGTCCCGGGACGTTACCGGTGACGCCCGAAACACTTCCGGTGTCCAAAACCATCCGTCCTATATATCAATCTTTACCTCCGGACCATTCCGGAGCTCCTCGTGACGTCCGGGATCTCATCTGGGACTCCGAACAACTTTCGGTAACCTCGTACAACAATTCCCTATAACCCTAGCGTCATCGAACCTTAAGTGTGTAGACCCTACGGGTTCGGGAGACAGGCAGACATGACCGAGACACCTCTCTGGCCAATAACCATCAGCGGGGTCTGGATACCCATGGTGGCTCCCACTCGCTCCACGATGATCTCATCGGATGAACCACAATGTCAAGAATTCAATCAATCCCGTATACGATTCCCTTTGTCTGTCGGTGTAGAACTTGCCCGAGATTCGATCGTCGGTATACCTATACCTTGTTCAATCTCGTTACCGGTAAGTCTCTTTACTCGTTCTGTAGCACGTCATCGTGCGACTAACTCCTTAGTCACATTGAGCTCATGATGATGTTCTACCGAGTGGGCCCAAAGATACCTCTCCGTCACACGGAGTGACAAATCCCGATCTCGATCCGTGCCAACCCAACAGACACTTTCGGAGGTACCCGTAGTGCACCTTTATAGTCACCCAGTTACGTTGTGACGTTTGATACACCCAAAGCACTCCTACGGTATCCGGGAGTTGCACAATCTCACGGTCGAAGGAAAAGATACTTGACATTAGAAAAGCATTAGCATACGAACAATACGATCTAGTGCTAGGCTTAGAATTGGGTCTTGTCCATCACATCATTCTCCCAATGATGTGATCCCGTTATCAATGACATCTAATGCCCATGATCAGGAAACCATGATCATCTATTGACTAACGAGCTAGCCAACTAGAGGCTTGCTAGGGACACATTGTGATCTATTCATTCACACATGTATTACTGTTTCCTGTTAATACAATTATAGCATGAACGATAGACGATTATCATGAACAAGGAAATATGATAATAATCATTTTATTATTGCCTCTAGGGCATATTTCCAACAACTGCGTGGTCAGCCGCGCTCATCTTCCTCCCCAGGCAGTCCTGAAATCTTCAAAAAAAGGATCATTGGTGCGATTCCACACCACCGAGCTCGCCTGCGGAGACTCGAGATCTCCTCCGCTCCCTCGCGTGTGAGTCTCATCGAAATCGAGCTCCTAGAGAGGCAGGAGCTTGCTTGATGCTTCAAGGCTCCCTTGGCTGCGTTGGTTGCCGGTCGCCGGCCGCCGCACTTGCGCAGTTACCTCGAGTGCCTCCAGGCGACACAGATCTAAGGTAGGAAGGGACTTTGCGTGGAAAGAGAGAGATGGAGACTTAGAGAGACGATGCATGGACAAAATCGTTGGAAAGAGAATAACGACAGACAACCAACCGTCGATAGCCTTAGAGCATCTCCAACCGCAGCCGAAAAAATCCGCGCACAATAATTTTTTTAGCGCGTCACTGTAGCACTTTTAAAGCACGAGGACCGGAGCATCTCCAACAGTCGCGCGCTACTGCAGCGCCCAATCCAGTCCGGTCCAGCGGCCCCACCTGTAGCAGCTCAGAGTTTGTTGCGCGTGTAAGCCGGCGCATTAAATATGCTGCGTGCGATAGCGTTTTTAAGCGCGTGCCCAAAAGTTTTTAGCACGCACACTGTTTTACAGCGTCCGTTGGAGCTGTCCGGCGCCTAAAAAATGAATCTTTGAACTGTGACAGAATCCATGTAGTAAACTTTGTTCTCATTTGAAACAATGAATACCAAGATCCACTAACTGCTATACATATTAAGAAAACCATCAACTTACTAATTATGGCCAGGGAAATGATTTTGGAGGGACATGTTTTCCAAGATACAAGTGACCATGTTAGAGCATGGTTAATAATACAGCCAGCAATCGACTATAAAGAGTTGTCATGTCATATAGAGCCAGCCTAATAGCCGGCATATACAATAGTAAGTTTTAGATGTGTATACTATTTTAGTAGTAGTTGGCCCATCATACAATCTCACAAAGTGTCTTGGGTCTCGTGCTGCAGCTGGCTACTCGCCAAAAGCCCGCTTCTCTTCTCTCTCCTTCAACTAAGCAAGGATATAATATTCTAATTCTTATAGCCTGCTTATGTCACCTTAGAGCAAGTACAATAGTATAGCCAGCTGTTGGCTATAAGCCATTGTCATGTCATCTATAGCCCATCTTATAGCCAACATGTAAAATAGTTAATTGCAAAAGTATACTACTTTTTTATTATATGACCCACCTTTCATACTCATAAAATGCGTAGGAGTACGTGCTAAAGCTGGCTCTTAACTAAGTACCCGCTTACCTTCTCTCTCCTCTTCTTTTTTCTCTAACTAAATAAAAATATATTAATTTATTTCTTATAACCAACTGACTCAGCTTTATTGTATTTGCTCTTACTGTACATGCTTTTAATGACCCCACTTAGATCTAGTGAGCGGTGACAAGGTCAATCGATATCTACAACTCCGTGGTCTCGGTATCTACCGCCATACCGAACAACCGCATCCTCGCCACCAGTTACTGCGATCCGCCGCGTACTGGCAGTCAAGTAACCGTGCTTCCGGTCGTTGGCGCGAGAGCCAAAGGCACTCACTCCCTCCGTCGCCTCTCCTCTCCTCTCCGCCCACCCAACGTCAAGCAGGAGGGAGCCAAGTGTCCTTCCGCGCCGCCCCGCGTCCGCAGGTCTCTCCGCTCCTCGCCGTCCCCGCTGAGATTCTCCCCCTCTTCACTTCCCCGTCGGCAGCTCCACCACTGTTAATCGAGCGAGTTCCGGTTCGCCAAGATCTCAGGCTCTCGCCCGTCGACTCGCTCAAGGTAAGGCCCCCCTCCGATCCGGTTTCCTCGGGCTGTTCGGCACCCCCGATCGAACGCGGAGGCCATTCCAATCATACCCAACGGGTTGTCATTTCCCTTGTTCCGGTACCAAATCTTGCCGCTGATGGGTTTTCCTTTTAAAATGTGCAATGCGTGCCTGGTGAAAAGATGGGGTGTGAGAGATGCGAGCGGAGGGATGAGCGCGACTACTGCGATTTGGACGACCGGGAGAAACACTTCTTGATGTTCATTGTCGATGGCTGTGGTCAGGAGATGGTAAATCACATTCGACCACGCTACTCTTTTCCTTCCCTTTTGTTTATTTTTTTTCCTTCTTCCGTTGTTCTTCGGAGTTTACAGTCATGGAGTCTGCGCCGGCAGATATGTCCGCTTCAAATGATGAAGAAAGTTGTTGCACATTAGTCAGGTTCTTGTATTGTATTGTATTGTATTGTATTGTATTGTGCTGGTTTATCGGATCTTTCCGTCACATTCTATTGTTCGATGGCAACGGGTCGATTATGCTTGATGTAGGCATGTAGCACCACAGACACCCACCTCTGTTTTTAGTCCTAGCCATCCATTGGTCAGGGGTAAATTTGATCATTCATGCTTACGACTACTTTTTTTGGTGTGAAACATGCTTACTGCATATGGTTAGCTGTTGGCTGACTAAAAAAGGAAGACTTTCGTGCGATGAGAAAAGGAAGATTTTTATTTGTATTTAATTGTTCCTTTCCAATTAATAATTTCTCAATTTCACCCACATGAACACTGAAAGGACAACTTTCCTCTACCTTTCCATACGACATGGATACAGTTTGCAAGAATTACACCTTCATGCCTGTTCTCCTAGAGCATTTAAATAACAAAATGTACTTCTGCGCTCCCAATTAGCACATATTAACAATAAATCCGAAGGTGAATACTTTCTTTATTTCATATGATATTTTCTCAATCGTTTTACTTCCATTCATCGATTGTTGAACTTTGATTTTACATGTATATACCTGTACAATTAGTTTGCTTTTTCATGTCTGCAAGTTTTACAACTTTTCTCGCATTTCAGTGATTTTGAGAACAAAAATCAGACGAGTACATATGAAAATTGGAATACTCTGTGTAGTTGCAAATTTTTGTGTAATGATATGCATGAGAACTAGTCCATCGAAAACATGTGCATGAGAAACTAATGGCTTATAGTAAAATTGGCGTGCCTTAGAATCTGCGAGATAATCATGGTCTCTATGATTGGATAATGAATAACTAACGGCTCATAGTAAAAGTGGTAACAATCCAGTTTCTCATGAGAATAAGTTAGATATGCTCTGTACACTACTGCATATGCCAGTGTAAACTAAGACGCGAATTGTATCCAAGTGATGCATGTTGTTGATTTTTTTCCAAGTGATGCAATCCTTCAGAATTTTGGATATATACTGTTTATTCTTGCTCGTTGTTCATGTCAGTTTTAGAATTTAAAGGTGTTCATGACTGAGATTTAACCCAGGGGTGAGAGTGGAGATTGAGTACCGGTTGTGTTACCATGCGATCTTTCTATGTTATTGATTGTATTATTTGTTTGATCAGTTACCTGGAAAGTTGAAACTCCATTTAGTAGTGTACTATTATTGTAGGGACACGAACATATTATCAGAGTATGCATTATCTCTGCAACATTTTTTCATGAAGCAAAAGTCAGTAGCATGATAGCATAAACAACAAATGCCCGGCGAGTGAAAGTAGAGAATTAAGCTAGCCCTTTTTCTCTCGTCATCTTCTCAAGTCAGATACTGAAGATCGTATTTACGCAATACTCGCTCGTTGTCTACTGACCTCACAAGAACCGTGCTCTTAAAGTTTGAACTGTATTATTAATCATGATTCTTTCTGCAGATCGTCCCAGATGAATTTCTTAGACGTTTCAGGGGTGAGATCCCAAGGGAGATCAATCTAGAAACACGAAATGGTCACAGTTACACCATTGGAGTTGCCAAGTACCCAGATAAACTAGTTCTTCAAGCGGGATGGGGAGTATTTGTCAAAACCTATGATCTACGTATGGACGACTGTGTGGTATTCAGATACAAAGGAAACTCTCAGTTTGATGTCATAATTTTTGATCGATTTGGTCGCGAGAAAGCATTCTCTGTTATTACAGAAAATGCTCCTCCTGTACAGGAAAGTTACAACAGCGGTACTGAAAATTTGGACCGTTCTCATGGTCATTCTAGCCCATGGAAGTGCAGTCGCCTATTGAAAATGCCAACTATCCTGAAGGGCGTCCTCAGCCTATGGGAATGCAGTCACCTACTGAAAATGCAGACCCTTCTCATGGGCATCCTCAGCCCATGCGAATGCAACCACCTACTGAAAAATTGGATGATCCTGTTGGTTTTAGTCGGCCCACGGAAATGCACCCACCTACTGAAAATGTAAACCATTTGTTTGGCCATAGTCAGCCTATGCAAATGCAACCATCTACTGAGGTTGTGGATCATTTTGCGCAAATGCAACCATCTACCGAGGCTGTGGATCATTCTAGTGGTCATGCTCAGACTATGCAAATGCAACCAGCTAGTGAGGTTGTGGATCATTCTAATGGTCATGCTCAGACCATGCAAATGCAACTGTTGTGTAGACCTACCAAGCTGAGACAGTCAAAGCTTCAATGGGATTACTCAAGTAAGGGCAACAAAACAGCGACGAGTCCTTCAGATACTCCCGGTGAGTTATTTCTTGCAATTTGTGATTATAGAGATACAATTCCATTCCAATCAAACTTGATGTTTCCATATTTTATTGACATATTGATTACTTATTTTCTTTTTGTGCACAGGAGATTCTTTGTCCTCAGAACACGATATTGAAGGTTGTACTTCACCTAGATACACTCTCACACATAACACCCGTCTAAATACAGTGCAGAAGGAGGAAGTTGATGAGAAGGTCAAATCTATTCATAAGGACAATCCAATCTTTGTGGCCGTGATGAGGAGGTTCAATGTTACAAGAACGTTTACTTTAGTGAGTGTTGAATTTTTACTGTTGAAGGCGCATTTTTCTACAACTATGCATCAAGCTTATTAAGCCATAGTTCTCTGTTGAAAGTACTGTTTTGAATGCTTTAACTCGTTAAGCCTGCCATTACTAAACTTGCAGATCCTATACTTCCTACTCCCTCCGTCCCAAAATTCTTGTCTGATATTTGTTTAGATACGAATGTATCTAGTCAAATTTAGTACTTAGATACATCCATTTCTAGACAAAGCTAAGACAAGAATTTTAGGACGGAGGGAGTATTATTTTGCACATTACTTGAATGCCATTATTTAACTATCTTCCCCCAATTATGTAACTAGACTTTCTCCAAGAAATATGTTAATACACATGTGGGTGATAAGGAGCGAAGCGTATGTCTTCAGCGATTTGGCAAGAGGTGGGATGTGCAATTTAGCAGTAGCCGTGAAGTGAAAAGGATTGTTAGTGGCTGGCGGAAGTTTGTGAAAGACAATGATGTAGAGACGGGTGATATCTGCATCTTTGAATTGTTGAAGATTGATGAGATGTGTACAATGGAAGTCCATATCATCCATGCAAAGGATTTTGATAGACCCTCCCAAATTGGTGGTCGGAATGTCAAAAGACGGTGTAAAGAAACTATTACTAAAACTGTGGAACCTTCTCATTCTCGTCTTCAACTCGTGCAAATGCAACTACATAATGCAAGTGTAGAGGACTCTTATTCTCGTCCTCAGCCCATGGAAATGCAATCACCTTCAACGGAAAGGCAGATACGAGTTGAAACGGTTAACTCGTGCCCAGGCAACGAGGGTATGACGAGTTCTTTCTTCTCTGATTCATGCAGTTCATGTTACTAGAGTCACAGTTCCTTCCAAATCATATGTGGTATCGTCATCTTTCACAGCTATATTGAATAGTTGTTTTGTTCTTTTCTTTGTCCAGGAGATTCTTCGATGTCAGAGGATAGTGTCACTTTGACTGGTTGCATGGGTGTGCATTTGAGGAGCATACCTTTAATTCAGAAGAAGCTAGTGAAGCAGAAGGTCGACCTTATTGGTTCTAAAATTCCCATATGTGTGCTCGTGATGAAGAAGGCCAATGTTACAGGAAGATTCACTCTAGTGAGTTCCATATTTTATTATATAACTTCCTGCAAAACAAATGTTTTGTTCTTCTGTGCATGCTCTGCTAGTGCTATGGTGCATTTTTTGTTTTGTTTTGAGAACTAGGCAATTTTCTTTTTTGTTTTGAAAACTAGGTAGTGCATTTGGTTCTGTGGGGTGATCGCATACCATTGCAAGCCCTCGGCCCAAACACATAAGAGGTGCCGCTACAGCTATTTAGGAGCATGCGGCAGCCTCTGCCTAGTTATGTAACCATGTTAGGTTTGCTATTTCCTTTTAGAGACTAGATATATTTCCATTTTCTTAGGTTTCATCTAATAAGAGTCTTGTACATAGCTATCTGATGCCACTCCTAGTCCCTAATTCATCGTCAATCAAGCAACTAGATATACTTCCATTTTGTTAGTTTTCTTAGCCTCCAAGTCAATGATTTTCATCTAAGAATCTTGTACATGGCTATATGATTCCACCCCGTAGATCCTAATGCGTTATCAATCAAGCAACAACGCAATGTATCTCTTCCCAGCCTATTCTCCTACCCTGAGAATCGGCGCTGCTGGGTGACGTGGCTACAAACTCCAATCGATGACCGATCGATCCGGTGTTTATACCAACATATGCCTTGTTGAACCTTTGCTCTCACTGACACAAAAAAAAATGCTGTAGATTCATAACCCTGTAGTTGATTATTTCACTTCATTTTTTTATTTTCTTTTGACAACTTGACTAGGAGCAATAATTATCACTTCCTGATTTTCTTGGATATATATACCATGCAACATCTGACATTCTTCTTTTCCGTGTTTGTAACCAACCAGAGCATGTCCATGAAATATGTTCGCACGCATCTGGGCGACGAGGTGCGAAGCATGTGGCTCGAGCGAGATGGGGAGAGGTGTCAAGTGACGCTGGGGCGCAAGCCTCAGGCCAACAGGGTTGTGGGTGGATGGGTAAAGTTTGCCAGGGACAACGGGCTGCGGACGGGCGATGTCTGCCTCCTCGAGCGGCTGAGGCACCGCGAGGAGTGCACGATGAAGGTCCACATCGTCCGCCGGGTAAAGCTTGCCGGTTGATCAACAGTGTTCGTCCTGTTTTCGGGCGCCGATCCTTGTGTCGTCGTTAAGGCTTCAAGAAGGTGCTGTTTTACTCAGTCTAGCGTGTGTTCCTTGTTAGTCAGTTAGTTGGAGGTCCTTGTCGTTGGCTGGTTAGGGGTTTGCATAATGGCGCAGGTGTGATTGTGTGAACCAGTAACACGCCAGAGTCGCAGTGGTGAATTTCAGGTGAGTGGAATGGTTTGAGGCATAGGCCCTGTTTGGATACTCTAACTTAGCTAGCTAGTGGTTAGAGTTAGTTTCTAGCTCATGACTAACCCTAAACTAACTCTAGCCAAATAGGTGTTTGGATGGAAGGGTTAGATTGACAATAGATGCACTTTATGGAAAGAGAAAAGTATTTTTTTAATGAACTCCATGAAAACTAGCTCCAATTAGCATCACTTGGCTAGTGGAGAAGAGAGAGAAAAATATTTTTTAATGAACCCCATGAGAACTAGCTCCAATTAGCACCTCTTGGGTGAGCTAGTTTTTTGCAACTAGCTCCAATCTAACCCTTGTGTTTGGATACTTTAGGGCTAGTTGAGCCAAAACTAGCTTAAACTAACTCTAGCCCATGGATCCAAACAGGGTCATAGCAGATATGTGTAGGTTTGTTCAAGTCGTTGATAATGAGCTCGCATCTGCCTGGGTTGCTGTTTTTGGTATGGGCAGTGCCCTACGCCTGCTGAAAGTGGCCGAAACTTTCGGCCGGCCGCGCGCGGGTCGCACGATCCATTAACCCCGCGCGTCCGCATCGTTGGATCTCCATCATGGTTTTGAATTTCAGTTCAGAAGCACCAACCGAAATCACTGAAATTCAGTAATTTCAGTTTGCATTTCGGCCAAAGGACCGAAATATTCACTTGAATTTAAATAAATATTTGAAATTTTTGAAAATTATTTTGAAAATTATTTGATTTCCAGTGTACTACTGAAATTGTTGAAATATTTTGGCCGGAACGTAATATTTCAGTGTCTGCTGAAATTAATGAAATTCAATGAATTTCATTGAAATGTCACTGAAAATGAAAACCATGATCTCCATGTAACATTTTTCTTCCGATGCAGTAAAAATTCGATGCAATGCAGCAATTTTTTCAACGGTTACAACAAAAAACAAAATTTATAGCAAAAAAAATATCTACGTAATCGTAACAAAAAAACGAAGTTGATGGTGCGTGGTAGCAAAAGTCAAACGCCGGTTGTAACAAATATCTACGTGCACGTGTATGCAACTTTTTTAGTAAACGGTTGCAGCAAAAAATGATGCCGGTTGTAGCAAAAGTAAAAAACATCGATTGTAACGAAAAATCCGACGAACTAGAGTTGCAACCAAACGAATATGCAGCAAATATGACGCTGGTTGCAACAAATTTACACAAGAAAAAAAGTTGCATGAAAAACGTTTGTATCAGAAAAACACACGGTTGCAGCAAATTTAACGGAAAAATGTTGCAAGCATTGCCAGCGAGGCGCGCGGCCCGCGTGCGACCGGCCGAACGATTCGGCCGACGCGCTGGGTGAAAGCGTTTACCTTTGGGTATTCGATGCTAGCTCATTCCGGGTTTTCTTAACCGGGTATAACCTTTTCCATTACTTTGACATGACGAAAAAGAAGACGAAAAAGGGAAAAGCGAATTCAAGCATCACCGACGTAGGACGAAAACCCGATGACACCCGAGAGTACTAAAGCCTCACAAGCCAAAAGTTTGTCAGACGCACTCGCGCGGGAGCAAAATAACGAGCATCCACACAGGGGCACCCAAAGCCGATGGAGGTTGTTTTCTCCCACGTGGCTGCAGTACTACCGCCGCCCCTGTCTACGAGTGATTCGTTTTGGTCTGACTGGCCTCGTAGCGTTTGCCATGATGAGACGACGGTGGTGTCTTCTTGATTGTGTTGGGACATGTTGTTGGGCAGCGGATGTGGTGGAGTCGATGGTTGATTCTGGGTTGTGGGTGCGAGGAGTCGGGAGAAATCTTTGTCCGGTCTTGCCGGCAACGACGTGACGGCGCGTGTGGACGTCACCATCCTTCTTGAAGGGCATCGTGTGGACCTCCCCCTAGTTCCCTCCGTGTACCGGAAGATATCCTAGGATTTATCTGGGCAGTATCGTCGTCATGTCGAAATGCTTCTTAAAGGTGTTGTTTGCTACGTGGCAATTAGTAGCATCTGAGTGTGGTGGAAGTCTTCGGTGGACGCAGCGGTTGCGGGACTCCATCGCTTTCGTTGATCTTGCGCCATTGGTATTATTTCTCTTGTTTTTCTTTTGTCTATTCTTTTGGTCGTGATTGTGTTGTTTGCCTCAGCGGTGCTCAAACTATTTTATCAGGTGGTTGGTATATTAATATAGCTGGGTGAAAGCCTGTTTCGAGGGTGCAACAAAGACAAATGTAGCACGTAGGCACTAAATACATAACCAGACAAGTGTGAAATTCGTGTGCTCGGGCACCATGATGCCTTTTTTCTGGAAAATAAAAATAAAATCATATTTAGAAGTTAAAAAACGGAAATAATTTTGTGAAAACTTGTATGTAATCACTATGGATTCATGAAATTCTGTTTTGAAAAAAATCTAATTTGTAATCTGTAGAAAACATAAATTCCGGCCCAAATTTTCTTTTGGCCCATTTGAAAATACATGTTGGTCTTTTTTTGTATGCTACGTATGAAAATAAAATGTTATGAATTTTTGCACATACGTAGTATGTGTGTGTGTGTGTTTACAAAAAAATTCATTTTTTTGCACGTAAAATTGTTTTTTTTAACGGGCATCATGGTGCTTGTGCACAACTAGCAATATTCGATGACACCCGATAAACGAGAGACGGATCACCTTGAGGGGCGTAGATCATCAGGCCTCACCCCCATCCCGAACAACAGCACATATTTACATCATCTTCGACGTATTGTCCTTCAGCATCTTGATACCCGTCCTCAGTTCAGCAACATCAAAGTGCTTCATCAATCCAGCCCAGTACGACAAAAAAACACAAGCAGAGAACACAACCTCAAAAGGAGTCTTAAGAAATTTGAATTCAAATGTTGCCCTATTGTGACAGTTCCAAATAGCCCAACATACATCAGCTAGTCCAACAATATAGAAAACTTCTCCTTCAAGGAAGAAAGTAAAGCACCAGGCATAAGTTTGCCACACATTGTTTGAGCACAGGCCAAACATATTAGCCACCGTGTGCCACACAACTCTAGCAATTGGGCAAAGGAAAAAAAAGATGTTGTGCTGTATATCTGTGCAAAAAGGATTATCGCTGACTTGGACTTGTAGTCTCATCACCACTCCAAAGATGGAGATAAGGAAGACATCTTCTTGTGGCGGTCTTTCATGTCCTCAAGTGTTAACGTGCCTACGTAATTCTCTTTACATTTGTGGTTTGTCTGCTACTTTGAGTAATATATTCAGGTGGCGGAGTCCCCCCACCTCGTTGCAAACTTTTACTTAATAGTAGTTGTAGGATCTGAAGTATGTCTAAGGAGGTGATTGATTAGACTACTTGATAAAATAAAAACTTAGCTTTTTTCTTAATTTTAGTTGTGGACCAGTTTTAGCAATTATGACTAGTCAAGTTCACCATACACATGCATATCTAAGAGTATAGCAGCGAAAAATAAATACATGCAAATGTAATATAGAGGGTAAGGAAGGACGATCAAACGCAAAGGTTGACACGGCGATTTTTGGCGTGGTTCCGATAGGTGGTGCTATCGTACGTCCATCTTAGTGGAGACTTCAACACACGGAGGGTAACTGCTGCGAGAGTCCACGAAGAGCTCCACCCTAAAGGGATCCATGAAGAAGCGGCATTGTCTATTCCACCATGGCTTACATCCACACAGGACTAGCCTCACTCACGGCGGATCTTCACGAAGTAGGAGATCTCCTTGCCCTTACAAACTTTTTGGTTCAACTCTACAACACGAAGTAGGAGGCTCCCAAGCAACACCTAACCAATATAGGAGGCAACACCCTCCTAAAGGTAATAGATGTGGTAGAACGTTAAACTCCTTGCTCTTGTGCTTCAAAAGATAGTCCCATTTACTATCGTGCAACATCCCATTTACTGTTCTCACGTCACGCACTGTTCAGCCTGCTCAATAGTCATGCATTGTGCGGATTGATGTTAATGCCATTTGTACGGATAAATAACATGTTTGGAAAGTTCATAAATCACCAAATGTGACATATTAATGGGATTGCCACATATAATATTTTCTTCAAAATAAAATTTGAGAATGGCATGCCTCCAGTTTGTTTAACATAAAAAAAATAAATTTGATTTCTTCTGTTGAATTTTTTTAAGGCCCACACAATTTGGTTGAGTCATCCATTCCTAATTAATTTATTTTCCAGGTGCACTTGGAGAAATGGGGTTTTGGCTCTTGGCTGGAGGCCAATTTTTTAAAATTTCAAAATTTTGATTTCAATAAAATCTGAAAATATTTTACAACTAAACAAGGATGTGATCCGTATGTGTGCAAAATTTTAGGCTGAAATACTTTGAAACACGGCCTTTGTAAAAAAAGATAAATTCATGGTGTGGAAAAATAAATAGTATCATGTGTTAAAAAATCTTAAATTGTTTTTCTTTTTCCACAGCCCTTATTTTCAACGTATTTAGTCCTGAAAATTTACACGCTTGTACATTATACCTTCATCTATCAATGTACAGTGCTTTAAAAAAAACTGAAATATAAGGATACATTTTTTTGCAAAATTTAAATTTTGCATTTGGGGGCCTTCATGGAGATTGGCCCACAAAAGCAATTTCCAGTGCCCTTGAGCCTTTTCAAATATAATATGTCAGATCCTTACTTTGGAAATTAAAGATCCCTAGAATTACTCTAATCCCCTTGATTTCGTTAATAAAATGTACAGTTTGTTTAGGAAAGACACCAATGCGCACTTAATATTTCGTTTTTATGCCACGATGCATTAATTAGTGGCAACAAAATATTAACGGGCGGTAAATAGTTTCTTGTTTGATCGAAAAGACAAAATTGGTACAGGCATATGATTAAATATTAATTACATTTTTCGCAAAAAAAAGTATCAGTTACATTGTTTAGCAAATGCGCCTGGTAATTGTGTTGACTGATTCATGTATATGTAGTGTTCCACATCTGACACGTTGTCTGATGCGTCAAATGGAAAATAGTACTACTCAAAAGCACTATGGAGTGGACTGTTGATACATCATGCATGTGAACCTTACACCTGACGCATTGGCAGATTGTGCAGCAGATTCCTATCTACATCGGCCGTGATACATGGAACGGTGGAGGGGTGAGGGGGGCAGGGACCGAAAATACGGGGGACAACACACATCTCTGTGTATCATGGATGGACTAGATGACGTGCACCGAAGTGCTCGGTCACAACTACTACCTCCGTCCAAGTGTATATGGCATGCATGTAGTTTTAGGTTATTAATTTAACTAGCTAAATATATATTATATGCGATAAAAATTACATATTCAAAAACTACATCTCCGCATGAATCTAATGGTATATTATATATTACATATAATATATATTTATATAGTTAAATTAACGACCTAGAACTACGCGCATGTCCTATACACGTCGACGGAGGGAGTAGTAATTTTCACCAAAGCCCGCACTACTTGAACTTTTGGTTGTAGATGCTCCTACCTGGTGATTTTTTTGTTATCTTGTACTGTATGAACCACTGTTTGGATTTTCTCAGAGCTGCTGTCACGACCTCTATGCGCTATTGGTACGTGATGCAACCTAATGGTCCGTAAAACGTTACAAGTAACACCTTTTTTTATAACCGATGTGCAAATGTGACGCCGGACGTGACGTGAATTCAGCTACTTTCTGTTATATGATTTCCCTTATTTGCTGTTTGTAACCGTATAATTTGTTGCGCCTGAATTCAGCTACTTTGTTATATGATTTTCCTTATTTCCTGTTTGTTTCCGTATAAGTTGCTGGACGTGAATTCAGCTATTTTTTTTAGCACTCCCCCTAATTTAGCACTTACCTTAATCTTTCGAAGGAAGGTGCTGGAAGAAAAAATCCTTTTTAGTTATGGCCCATTTACTCGGCCCTTTGAAGAAAAAAAACATATCCCTTGCGGCGGCGCACAAGCTCCATAGCTCAGAGCTATGGCGATGGCGGAGGCGGAACAACTTGATGGATTCGAGTTCCTATCGGATCCCCTTGATAGTGATAGGTATTTTCCATGCCGTCGCTTCATCCTTTTTAGTTGGGCGCGCTGTAAGTAGCAGATCAGTTTGTTGACATGCTCTCTGTTTTTCGGTAGACTTCCCCTGCCAGATCTTACCGGCGGCGACTCCATACTCCTCAACGAACCCACCGGAACTCTCCTCTGCACGCCGTCCGAGTCTAGCATCGGCGACACGGGTGAGGCAGCGCTTACAGTGTTTGAAACTTGGAATGCAAAGCTCGCGTTGAGCACAGCCGCCGTGCGTCGGGAGGGTACTTTCACCGGAGAAGACTTTCAGAGGATTCGCGGAGAAGGAGAGAGGCAGTTTAGCTGTTCCTGGAGTTAGTTAGGGCTACATTCGAATCGCTTGGTCAGGCGTACGACCTGTACAACTTGTGCAGGTGTACTCCTGAGGAATTGGTTCGATATGACATGGTGCTGAAGAGCTCAAAGAAGAAACAGAAAGAGATTATCGGGGAGACAGTTGGGTGTGGTTCAAGCAGGCGAGCCCGGTTATGTACCATCGGTAGGCAGAAATGGAGGAAAGCGGACGACCTGCCCCGACCGGGTCGACATGCCAAAGAAGCCGGGGAAAGAGACGACATGAACAAATTGTTGCGTTGGTTGGTTGGGTACAGGAGGAACACTTGCGGCAATCCTAACATCGTGCTTCACGAGGTGCTGCCTGCATGAGGCTGATGTAGTTGATACCGCAGTTTGAAGATTGTGCAAAAAAAAAACTTCATGCAGTTTGGAAGAAGTACATTATTTTTTTATAAAGTTCATCAAATTTTTAAAAAGCTAATAGAAATTCAAAAAAATATCATGTATTTTTTAAAAAGTTCATTGAACTGGAAAAAAAGTTCATAATCCTTAGAAAAGTTCATCAATTTTGATAAAAAATCATCCATTTTCAAAATGATGTTTATCAAATTTAAAAAAAATCATCGTTATTAAAAAAAACTTCATAGAATTTTAATATGTCAGAAACGCTTCACGATTTTTAGCGAAAAAATCATCACTCTTAAAAGATACTCACTGAAATTTAAAAAAAGTTCATAGAATTTTTTTAAAAATCGTCAACCAGCAACTAGATAGGCCGGCCCATATACAAATGCCACAGGTGCGAGTTAACAAAAATACACGTTAACTGGTGCCTGTGGTGCCAAATAGGACCAGAAATTTGCCTGCAAAAAAAAGCCAAATCACGTTATGTATAGTAGTTTCCCCAAATTGGGCCATGAATCTGGCACATTAAATAGTAGTTTTTCCAAATTGGGCCGTGAATTTGGCACATTAACACGATAACACAGAAAGTATTGCTTTTGTTAGGTGTGGCTCAATTTGGATTTGAAATTTCGCAAAATGGCAGATAAATGTTATTTCTATGTCATAAAATATTTTCAGAATCCTTTAGCAACTTTTGGGGTGTAGCTTCAACCACAAATGCAACGGTTGCACAAAAAGCTCCAGTGCACTAAATATGTTCTACCCTATCCGAGTCCTACTGAAATTTGGAGCAGCGCATGGCATGGGAGTATTGAACACAACACAGTGTACAGCTTATGACGTGCCTCGATGCAGCTTGATCAATCAGCAATCACATAGGAGAGTACTAGACGACATTAAAGACAGAGTAGAGTTCATCTTTCTCTCAAGTTAGATACTAGAAAGTCATAGAGCAAACAGGCACATAAAGTTGTTTTGCAACAGGGAGGGTGTCGACTTGGATACTTGAGCTACAGAAATACGCCCGACTTGCGAATGAAATGGACCCTCATCGCAAGGCTGCTCGTGCTCCGCTCTGCAATTTTGAAGAGGCAGATGTCTCCCAGCTTCAGGTTATTGTCGGAGGCGAATTTCGACCAGCCTCTGCAAATGATCTTCTTACTTCCCTTGACGCGTAATGTCGTCGGCCACTCCTTGTCCTCCAGCTGAAGCATGAGAGTTTGATCTCCGCTTGGCAGAGTAGAAGCATATTCGTTGCAGAATCCCTAGTTTAAAGTGTAAGAGTGTCAGTGGCAACTGAAAAATTGGCACTTCCTGGTCAATGCCTAATTCAGCAGATAAGAGGTGGGCTATGCATGCAAGTTTCGCAATGTAATTGCAGAGCGGGTCTTAAAATTTCGTGAACTAGAGACTGAGAGCTGCATCCATATGTTTTTTGACAGCCAGGAGTCACATCCATATTAGTAGTTTTAGAAAAGAGTATGTGTTTAAACGCACCAGAGAAAAGAGTTTGCCACCAACACAGCTTTTGGTCATCACTGCCACATAGATAGGACTTCAGATCCAATTGCTTGGACTTTCTCCTGAACTTTCTTCTCCACACGCCCAGTTAGAGTTATCCCTCTGGCTAAAATATAGGGAGGCCTGGAAGGCCCCTGAAGATTGTCATTGTTGGAGATGGGAAGTTTCAGCTTGTGAGTATCAGATCCTGTAAAATAGGCCATGTTCTCATATGATGAGGATCGCATAACCACAAGTACTTGAAAATGCAATGAGGAAATGCATGGTACTTATACAATGACCTGATTTTGTACTTGGGGATGACGCTGGAGCCATCTTCCGAGCTTTTGCATGAGAACCTGGTACCTTCTTCCGCCTCCCAGTTGATCTTCCAGCATCTTCTCTCTCAGTGTGATCATCGTCAGAGCTGGTCAGATCAATAACTTCAACTGTACGAGGGCGTGCGTCAGGAATCCGAACTGAACCTTCGCCAGTCTTGGAGAAAATTTTCATGTCAAAGCATGATGGGTTTTTCTCATGACCACTTGGGTCCAGTGCGAGAATTTTGAGACGAATTTTTCCCTTGCTATGAAAAATCAGGAGGTCATTCTTCTGTATGTGATTAGCAGCTACAAAAGCATCCCAACCAGATTGGAGGACAACTTGATCCTCACTGTGCTTGCTAGCTCGAACATTGTATATGTTGCCATCAGGGGCTTCTAGTTTGATAACAGCACTACATGTCTCCTCTTTGAAATGGCTCACAAGCCTCAATGGTATGTTCTTCAGGAACAGAACAGAAGAAAGGTTAAAAAGATGCAACGCTGACCAACAGAAATGGGTTATGAACTGGAGTAGCTAACACAACAAGGAAATGATATGGAAAAGATACAACTTACGATAGAACAGTCCTTCACGTTGACATTAATTTTCTTCATGATTGCCACATACAAAGGAATCTCAGACCTTATTTTGCGGGCTATTTCTAAAACTTTCTCATCTTGTGATTTGGTTAGATTGCATCCAATTGACATGGTATAGTCAAACTCAAGTTGCGTCTGAACATGTCCTGCATTAGGTGCAGCTTGTTCTGCACATCAAATTTGGTACAATTGTCACAAATATATTGCAAAAAGATTCAACATTTAAGTAGAAAATTCATCCAAAAGTCAGTCTAGTTTTTCTTTGCTTGTTTGGGACACTGTTAAGAATGTTTCTACTTCATTAGTTAAAAAAGAAAAGAAAAGAAATCTAACCATGCAGCACATGATGATCACAAGGCTCACCGGGAGGAAAGGCTCCAAAGATCTCTGAAGGTGGTTGAAAGCAGGAAGCCATCTTCTCGCAACCGTGTGAATTAAATATATGAATCTCAAAGTTGGAGTTCCCATGGTAGATGAACAAGAATGTGTCATTTTCTTCTATATGGTGCGCAGTTACAAATGCATCCCAGCCAGACCGAAGAACTAGCTCGCCGAACTCCCAGCTCACCACAACATCATATGCCCTACCATTAGGAACATCAAGCTTAATGGTGTCAGAGATCCTACTCCTCAAATGGGTTGAAAGTTCCCGGGGTATACGCTGTTGTAGGACAAGGAAGATAATAGATTAGAGTTATAAGTTTCACGATTTGAACATTCTGGGGCACTGAGTTTCAAATATTTGCAGGAAATACATGCACCATTTTCAGGATTCATGACTAATCAAATGACAGAAAATTAACAAAAATAAACTCATAGATTTTATTTTATTTGAAGATGGCAGTAAATTCATAGAATTGCACCACATTATGGGATTAACAAGAAAATTTATGCTTACGTGACACCAGCTACCAGATTGTCATTGTGCTAAAATAGGGCATTCATGGTAATTGACCAACAATATACAGAACTGCTAATTATCTCATTCAACGTTCACAAACATTTTTCGTCCAACGGTGTTTTCTGTTGTGTCTTCTTATACTCTAAACGAATTATGTTATCTTGATGCTAAATTATACCAGGAAATTAAAAGTATTTCCAAGAATGCAACATTGCAAGAAGGAACTAAGCACGGGCCTTTATCATTATTTTTGCAAGGAAGAACGTTAACACTTTAAGCATGGAAAGAATTATTCGGCTAGTGCCTCTTTATCTAAAGCAATATCCAAAAAAGAAGAAGAAGTTTTCATTTTCAGTGAGATTTCAATGAAATTCACTGAATTTCATTAATTTTAGTAGACACTGAAATATTACATTTCGGCCAAAATATTTCAGCAATTTCATTAGTACACTGGAAATCAAATAGTTTTCCAAATATTTTTCAAAAAAATTAAAATTTAAATTAAATTCAAGTAAATATTTCGGCCCTTTGGCCGAAATGCAAACTGAAATTACTGAATTTCACGGAATTTTTTTCTAAACTGAAATTAAAAACCACCAGTGTTCTTATCTATAATCTCCTCCATTTTATATCTTGAAATATATTTGAACAACCTCTCACGGACCACAGATATTCAGAGCCCGAAAACCCTCGAAAAAAGGTTCTTGTAGACCCATTCCCTTACTACTTAACTAGTTAGCCAACACCGGTGTTCCATCTACAACCTCCTTCATTTTTTCTATAATGTCATAAAGCAACTGATATTCAGAGCCATCCCCCACCAAAACCCTCGATATAACATAACCAGGCAAAGGAAAGAGAGGGGAGGATGCAGATCTAGAAGCAACAGCGGTTGAAATGAATTTGCAAAAGAAATTAACAGAAGGAGTCCGGAAGGGCAAACTGACGATGCAGTTCTTGAAATCACCCTTGGCTACAGCAGAAAATTGCTTCTTCTCGTCACCCATGTGTTCCCAGTAGTAATGATCCCTCCAGAAAGCACAGCTCTCACAATCCTCGTTCATCTCGCAGTACCTGATAGATGATGCACAGCCAAACTGCTCAGAGATGAAATCACCACTAACAGATGAAGACAAGGAGAGCCGTATCAAGATTCAAGAACGAGGTGAGAACACTACCTTGACCCTTCTTTTTCCCTGCTCGTCTGTTGTGTCGCGAGATCACAGCTAGCTCTCACAGTTCGAATCCTTGCTAGGGAGTGGAGGGGAGCAGAGCCTATGCTTAATGGTAGTGGGGGTGGGTGGGAGGGGAGCGGAGCCTATGCTGTACCCAAAGATTCTTTCACCATTCTGGCAAATAGCCCATCCCATTGCCCATGGGTGAGGTCAGGGTCTGTGTTCTGTGTGTGTGTCTGCTCTTGGGTAAAGTTGCTTTGAACTACCAGGTGAAAAATGGACACGGCAGTAAAAAGGGCTACCCACCGCGGTAGGTGAAAACAGCACCAGTTGGCGTGACATGATTGGCACTGTTTGATACTGTAATAAATCAACGAGGAACTAGTTTCAGTCTTGCTGCTTTTTTTGCCTTTCATAATTCATATTCCAGCAGATTTCCAACATGTTGGAGAGTTGGAGTCCTGGGAAAGGCTATATTCTCTCTATATTTCTTTTCGCATTCCTGGGGTCAGCCAGAATGTTGCATGTACAAGGCAGCCAGTTACAGACACAATATCCCTTTGGGATGCACTACTGCGTAGGAAAACTAAGGGCACATTACACTGTGCCCTTAACAGCTGTGATGGTGTGTGTGACTGTGTGAGTGGTGCGAAGGTGTACATCAGATAAAATCGCACACCGGTATTGACGACTGATCCTGATCACCACTCTCACGGCCGGTCTGGGGATCGCCTGCATGAATTGCAACGCATGAATGTCACCAGCATAGGTCTGCAGGAGTGTACAATCACATCAGTAACCATGGGATCAAGAATGGTATGAACCATACCTGAGTTCAGACTTCAGACTTAAGCAACTACTCACTTCATTAAGTGGACAAGAAAGGTCAAATGCCTCAAAAAAGCATCAAACATAAGCTTCTCTACAAGCAGTGGTTCCAAACAACTCACTTGGGTTAGTTGACCTCCCAGGGAATGGATGTTTGTATTAACATGGGTGGTCATGGCATATAAGGCGAAGATGAAATTAAGCAATTTTAAAACGAGAAGGAGAACATACCTGTAGCAAAATAATAACTCTCCATATTTAAGAGAAAAGACTATACATTGCTTAGAAACCGAGAGACCTAAGCGCCGCCTCCGGGTTGCTGCTTGGCGATTCCGAGGCGTCCCAGCCGCCATCCTCCCGAGTCCCCTCCTAGCCAGATCCGTTGGCCGCCGCCGTCACCAGCCACCCCGACGGCGGCGGCCGGCCGCCCTTCTCGCGCGCATCCCCACCCTCTCCTCCATCTTCGTCCAGATCTGCCATCAGGCTCGGTCTGTACAGCGATCTGGACTTTGGTTGGATGGTGTGGGTGGAATGATAGCAGTGGGTGACACCAATAAAGCGGTGCCTGGACCGCGGCGGCTTCGGCTACCGAGGCGGCGGCTCCCGGTGGCGGGGGGGCTCTAGGGCCTGGACGGCGGCGCCCGGGGCGGCGGCGGCTTCGGCTCCCGGGGCGACGTCGCCTGGTACTGTTGGACGTCATGTGCGCGTAGGTACAGCGGTGGTAGCCGATCCGGCCCGATCCACCGCGCCAGCGACTGGTTCCAGGTGCCTTCTCCTGGTGCTTGCTGGTCGGATCTAATCCGGTCTTGGCGGTGCCGACGGCGACGGCTAACTCGGGACCATGGTGGTGGCGGTGTCCCCTCCGTCGGGGATGACGGGTCTGATGGTGGGGAGACATGGTTGCCGGTGAAAACCGAGCCGACGACGGACGATGGCGGCTTTCTGCGCCGTTACCTTGATGAATGCTTCGTTCTGTAACTACTGTTGATCCACTCATGCTGCTCCGGGGAAACCCTAGGATCTGTTTTTCCATATCGGACGATAGCGGCATTGCGGTGTCGTTCCTCTCTAGGGAGCATCGTTTGTGGAGCAGCGCTGGAAGACGGAGGCAGAAGGTGGAGAGTCTTCATCCTACACGGAGCTTCGGCGGTGATGTCAGGTCATGCCTGGCCGCCAGGTGCTACGCTTTGTCATGCCTGGTCGGCAGGTGCTACGCACGACAGATCTTACTGAGTCTTCGCGTCTGGATGGACGAGCGTAGGGAGGTGGTGCCGTTGGGCGTCGTGGTGGGTCGACGGATGGCCGGACTGACAAGGATTATGCGAATCTCTCTCCTAAAGATGGTTCAACGGTTCGATGATGATGGCGGCTTCTAAAACGTGTGCATGTGGTGTACGCTTTAGGTCTGCTGCACAGGCTGTGAGTTCCGATACGTCATGTGGATGAATCGGAGACGACATCTGATTTAGATATGGGGAGTGAGAGCACTCCACATTATCACGGTTTGTAGGTGTGAGAGGGGGCTTCGGGTGGTTTGATGTATGTTCTTGTCAGACCTTTATTGAATAAGTAATAAAGATGGTTGCATGCATCACTCGATGCAGAGGCCGGGGCTTAGCCTCCTTTTCTAAAAAAAAATATTTAAGAGAAATGTGGTTGGTGTTGTTTTAACTAAATAATCATTTTAAATGTTGTTAATCATGGTAAGAGATGAAGCATGAACAACTACATCATCTATGCATTTTAAATAAGGCCAGAAACAACATATAACAATTCTGGAAAGTCCCCATATGCAACTTTTGAATTTGCTACTGATCTACCTAAAATACAATTTTAAATTTGTTAAACAGCAAAATAAATGCCATCATGTTATTCTACGCATTGTTCTAGTCAAGTTACATATGTGGAACATTTTAATCGGAGCAACGGTTATATTCTTATGAAATAAATTATTTTACGTAAACTAAATGAAAACAACAAGTAAACATTTTAAACATGGATGAAAGTTGGGTATTGAGAAAATAGACAAAATTCTAATCATTTTTCATATATAAATTATTTTATTCCGATGCACGGTTATTTAATTGTGAGCAAAATAATTGATTTTTTCTGTAATTCTGAAATTCACTGGATAATTGTTTTTGAAGGCAAAACCGCAGCAGGAAAAAAATGTAATACGGGCGGAATCTGCAATACCAGAATTAGCGCAACATAATATCTAACCCAGTGGGCAAGGATTAGGTGTGCTGGGCCTCACCTCGCGGCTGGGCTCGGGCAGGCCGGCTGGGGTAAGCCGCGGCTAGGACTGACGCATCTGGTTTGGCTGGGGCTCGTGCGCTGCGCTGGCGCGACCAGCAGGAGCCGGTGGCCCATGCAGTCTCTACGAGCGGGCGAGCAGGAAAAAATGTTCTGGATTTTCAAAATAATATTCCGGAATTTGAAAAATGTTACGGAATTTGAAAAAATATTCCGGAATTTTAAAAAAATTCGTGATTTTGGGAAAATGTTCCGGAATTTTAAAATATATTCTGGAATTTAAAACAATGTCTCAAAAATTTTGAAAAAATGTTCCTAAATTTTTATCTAAATGTTACGAATTTTTAAAAAAATATTCTTGATTTTTTATCTAAATATTTCAGATTTTATCCTTTGTTTTCTGGTAGTGGGCCGGTCCAATCGTGATTCCTCTGTGCGTCCGCGCACTGTTGGACGCAAAGAGCCTCCAACAGAACCTTCCCAGTTTAACGCAAAAAGTGACAAATAAAAAATTTACATAGCTCTGCCAAAAGGTGATTTCGCTAAAAGAAAAAAAATAGTGATTGACAAAGTGTTGATAACAATTAAAAGAAAATTAATTTAAAAATAACCAATCAGCACTTATCTTTTGGTAAAAAAAATTCCAAGCACTTACCAATTTCCTACTGTATAAAATACGTATCTATTTTTTAAGTATAAAATGTGTATTTGACCTATTTTCGACTAGCAAATTGGGCCCGTGCGTTGCAACGGGAGAAAAACAATTATAATCTCCAATGGTGTTGATCATATTATGTCTTTAAAATTTTAGGACATTTCTTGAAATGCATGAACATTTTTTGAATTAGCAAACATTATTTTCAATTGCACTCAAAAAATAATACACAATTTATTTTTTCAAAATCATGGACATTTATTGTTTTCACCAACATTGTTCTCAAAATTATGAACATTTTTATGAATATGCGAATATTTTTACAAAAATCATGAGCATTTTTTGAATAATCAAATATTTTATGTTTTCTTCAAACTTTTATTTCAAAACTCCCAGTTTTATAAATAGCAATTTTTTTTCAAAGTTCTAAATTATTTAAACTAAAAAATGGAACAGAAAAATGAAAATAAAAAATGAGACTAAAAACAGAGGCACGAACTGTTTTTAAGATTTTTACACGAACTTTTGTTTAAAATCATTGACTTTTTTTATTTGATGGACATTTTCTCAAAGTTTAAACATTTTTTATATGCAAACATTTTTCAAAACTCCTGAATAGTTTTTGAATTCTCAAAAAATTATGTTTTTTTGAATATTTTATTTTGAAATTCTCAGTTTCTTAAAATTGAGAAAAGTTGTTTGAAGTTCTAAATTATTTAAATAAAAATTAAAATGGAACTGAAAACAAAAATAAAAAAACTAAACTAAAAAAATTGGCGCCCACGCATGGGCCGGGCCAAACAGGTGTGTTGCATCTTTTTCCAACGCCGAGAGCGTAATATAGGAGGTGCCTACATGGGCCAGCCCAGTCCGGAGATTTTTCTGTTTGAAACATTTTCTATGACTTAGAGGTGGCATTTGTGGGTAATTTTAGTCAACTTTATGGGTAATTTGGATGACGTACGGAAGAAGCATTATTTGCTTTATTAGTAGGTAAGATAAGGGGCGGAGAGGGGCGATGTGGGTGGTTCAAAGAAGACGAGCGGGTGATGCGGGAGGTTTCGCCTGAATTAATGGCCTTAGACCCACCACTACACCACGCCACCTGTGTCGGGACGACCACCGCGTGATCGGACGGCTCCGACGCGTGCATTTGGAAAGAATGAATAGTGCAGCTGCACTAATGAGTATTGGAATAACATATTACGTAAAATCTTTTTTAATTTCTCCCGCTCACTCAAATGCCCAAAGAGAACGCATATACTCCTAGTTGATATGTCTAACAGGCGGCCTATAAAGTATCTCATGGCCCAATAGAACATGTGGCTAATTAATCGCTACTCCCTCCGTTCCTAAATATAAGTTTTTAAAGATTAGTGGACTACATACGGATACATTCGTATGTAGTCCACTAATGGAATCTCTTAAAAAACTTATATTTAGGAACGGAGGGAGTAGTTATTAAGGGATGTTCTATGTGCCGGCATTAAACACAACACCGCCTGGCTTCGGGCGTCCGCACACTATTTAAAGAATGCCTGACGCTAGGATAAAATCGCACCACACCTTCGCTCCCCCACCTCCTACTTGCATCATTTTCTCCACTCTTTATGACATCCGATGAACAGGAAGAGAAGTTCTCCGGCACAAAAGTCAGTTCGGTGACCCGTCAAGCCCGTCGAATACGAGCCAGACAACTCTCTGATCCACCTCCCTTGCCGCTCCTAGTTGTTGGTATCATGAGTGAGGCTCTAAACTGACGCGTCCCGTAGCAACTCGCCACTCCAAGCCAGCTCACGGAGGAGTGGCGAATTGTTGCCGTGGACGAGGCCCACTCTTTCTATGCCATCTATCGTCAACGTATGTGTAAGCCCGCCATGCCAGCGGAGAAAGAAGCCGGCTTTGCGGGATCGACGAGGCGATGGCCAACACGTCCACGTCTACGGCTAACATCAAGAAAAATAGAACATTAGAAGCCGTCGTCGCTTGGGTCCCACAAAAGCCATCATCGACGTGTCGTCCATATTCACAACCGGTGTCTTTTTCATAAACAGACCACAATGAGGCTGCTGGGCCTGGGCGCTCCCGTGACACATCGTTGGTCAGAACTCTCCCAAAAGTTGATTTGGCTAGAAGAAGAAAAAAAGTGATTAACAAGGTGTTGATAACAGCCAAAAGAAAATTAATTTAAAAATAGCCATTCAACGCTTACCTTTGTTAAAAAAAAAATCCGAGCACTTACCAATTTCCTACAGTATAAAATACATATGGATTTTTTACAGTATAAAATACGTATTTGACTTGTTTCAGATACTAGTATAAAGCCGTATTCAACCTCGTCCAGATCGATAATTTCTCATCTCTGCTTCCGCTCAATTCTTTCCTTCCTCCCGCGCTTTCGTTGCTCCAAGCCAGATCTAGGGTTTCGATCTCCACAGCCGCCGCCGCCGCCGCCATGTCGTCCGTCGAGATCCCACCGCAGGGACCGAACGCCATGCTCGGCTCTTTCACGTTCGTGGATCCCGTCCAGCCGGCGCAGATGCGCGTCCCCGCCGAGAAGAAGAGAGGCCGCTGCGGGGATCTCCTTCTCGCCGACGACTCCGAGGCTGCAGGTTGGTCGTCGGCGATCCTGGACCGGAGCCTCGCCCTGCGCCGTCGGCGAGGCCCAGCTGCTCCCCCTTCCGGCCACCGCGGCTGCCTCGTCGTGACTGAGGCGCAGAACAGTCGTGACCAGGAGAAAGGTCCGGAAGTTGTCGCAGAAGAAATCCTCGAGCGCCAAGGGAGCGAAAAGAAGCCTACTGTCGAGGAGCTGGTCTACTGGACAGTCATCTAGCCGTATCAATCAAATCCCCCTGGTGTTCCGGTCCTGCTGGCCCAAATAGCTTGAAGAAGGTTCGATTTCCCCCCTCTCTTTGTGTTTATTGCAGAGTTTATTTCAGGCCACATGAGTAACTTGCTTTCTCTTGTTTTTCTGTCAATGTGGGAGCACCTACAACCGAATTAAATTTACTGATGGCCTTCACGTTGCTGAGAGTTGAGGAGGCAACCGGAAGTAATCGGATTACAAGTGAAGAACACCTAGCAGGATGTGCTTGAACCTTGAAGGCAAAGGCAGTGAAGAGGAGGCGTGGATTGGTGGCGATGGCGAGGAGTTCTTCTACCTAGTTGTCATCATCTAGTCGAATCTTCCCAAGCTTTGTAGTAACAGTTCCGTTCTTCTACCCAGTTTTCATCTAGTCGAATCTTCCCAAGCTTTGTAGTAACAGTTCCTCCTATGGTTGTCTTTCGATGTGTGTATGTCAATAGATGATCCCTGTGTTACAGAGTCCTGTTCATGTGTTCAAGTCAGATAAAGTTAAGTTGTAATCGTCTTCTTTGATAAATAAATTGATCTACTTAAGCTGAGTTGTGATGTGCTCTCACATCAGGCTACTGTTTTTGTGACATCTGCAGCACTGGCATTGCCTTCACCGTCTATGTTATCTTATCTCACTTTATTCTGGCCTAAATGATTATCTCAATCTTTTTGTTAAACCCATTGCCTTATTAGATTTATAATAATAATGTCAAATGGTAGGTCATGGTTATCTAATGTTTACTTTTTGTATTTGCAGATTTTGAATTTTCTAAGCATTAGTTGTTTGAGATCTGCAATTTTCTGATTGTTGCGATTAAAATTCCTCTAGTGACAAGCTTGGTGGGATTTATGGACTAGGTAATGCTCATTTAATATTGTGATTAATTTTCAACTGAGTGATGCGTTAGGTGCCATTAAGGTCGATCTACTCTATTGTGAACTGTGATTATTTTCTCATTTGTATTTGTTCTGCAGGGTGTCCTATTAGTTCCTGCTAAGTAAATATAACTGTCTTACTCTATTCATCTTGACTAAACAAATGTTTCATTTTTCTGTTGGAGTTGTAGTAGTTAAAGTCTTTTTTGGCAGTTTAAAGCTTATGCACGGTCAAATTTATGAATTAATTATGGTAGTACATATAGGTGTATGCAAAAGTCATAAATTGAGATTGAAAAAAAAACAGTGGAACGGCTTGATCTTATGATTTATGATACCTAATTTTCACTTGCAAAGTTGGAATAAATCTCCCCAAATTCTTAGAAAGGTTTATGAGTTCGGAATATCCTTTGTCCAACATTTTCATTCTTGAACATGTCTTAAGTCATGATTTGAGCTGTTATATTCATATGACCTCGGAATTATGAGCACCGGAAGTTGTTATATTCAAGAGCGGTGACCAGGAGACAGCTCCGAAAGTTGTCTCGGCCTCTCGGGAGCAATCCTGCAGCGCCAAGCGAGTGGAAAGGAGCCATCTGTCGAGGAGCTGGTGTACTAGACAGTCATCTAGCCGTATCAATCAAATCCCCCTGGTCTTCCAGTCCTGCTAGCCCAAATCGCTTGAAGAAGGTTCGATTTTGCCCCTCTCTTTGTGTTTATTGCAGAGTTTATTTCAGGCCACATGAGTAACTTGCTTTCTTTTGTTTTTCTATCAATGTGGGAGCACGTACAACCGAATTAAACTCACTGATGGCCTTCACGTTGCTGAGAGTCAAGGAGGCAACCAGAAGCAATCGGATTACAGTCAAGAACACCTAGCAGG
Organism: Hordeum vulgare subsp. vulgare; assembly: GCF_904849725.1. NCBI lineage: Eukaryota > Viridiplantae > Streptophyta > Magnoliopsida > Poales > Poaceae > Hordeum > Hordeum vulgare. The sequence goes on along the minus strand of NC_058521.1, from coordinate 34,564,979 downwards.
ATAAGCTGGAAGGAGGCGTTGATTGGTGGGGATGGCAAGGAGTTCTTCTACCTAGATGTCATCTAGTACCCAGAGTTCCTTCTCTGGTTGTCTTTCGATGTGTTTATGCCAATTGATGGGCCCTGTTAGGCTGTTACAGAGTCTGGTTCATGTCTTCAAGTCGATAAATTGTGATGTAATTGGTTTGTTTGATAAAGAAATTTATTTACTTAAGCTGAGTTGCAATGTGCACTCACATCGGGCTACTGTTTTGTGACCTCTGCAGCACTGGCATTGCCTCCACCGTCTCTGTTATCTTCACTTTATTCTGACTTATATGATTATCTCAATATTTTTAGATAAACCCGTTGCCTTATTAGATTTAAAATAATAATGTCAACTGGTAGGCCATGGTTATATAATGTTTATTTTTTGTATTTGCAGATTATATGAATTCTCTAAGCATTATAGTTGTTTGAAACCTGCAATTTCCTGATGGTTGCGATTAAGATTTCTATAGTGACAGGTTTGGTGGGATTTATGGACTGAATAATGCTCATTTAATATTGTGATGAATTTTCAACTGATTGATGCGTGAGGTGCCATTAAGGTCGATCTACTCTATTGTGAACTGTGATTATTTGATGTTTATTTAGTTTGTATGATTTAGTTGAAACTTTTCCAAGCACTAGGTTGTATGTAGCCATGTGTTTTACATGATGCTGTGTGTTGACAAGGACACTTCTCTATTTTCTCATGTGTAAGTGATCTGCAGGGTGTCTTTTTAGTTCCTGGTAAGCAAATGTAATTGTTTAGTCCATCCATCTTGACTAAGCAGATGTTTCATTTTTCTGTTGGAGCAGTCGTAGTTAAAGTTTTTTTTTGTACTTTAAAGTTTATGCACGGTCAAATTTATGAACTAATAATTGCAGTACATATAGGTGTATGCAGAAGTTCTAATTCAGATTGAAAAAGCAGAGGAATGGCTTGATCTTGGCATACCATTCTTGACGTATGATACCTAATTTTCACTAACAAAATTGGAATAAACCTCCCCAGATTCTTTGAGAGGTTTCAGAATTCAGAATATCCTTCATAAGTTGTCCAACATTTTCCTTCTTGAACATATCTTGAAGTCATGATTTGCACTGTTATATTCATATGAGTTCAGAATTATGAGCTTCATATTTTATATTTCTATGATCGCTGATTTCTCTCCATTTTTTTTCATTCTGCCACCGTACAGGATTTGAGCTGATTTTAGTTATTTTATTTCATTTATTTATATGTTCTTTGATGCAGCATAAGGTTGATGGTACAATTGCCCACCAATAGTTACGAAGTTCATCACCTCATGCAAAAGGATAAGTGCATCTATAGTTCTGTCCTAAATGTTCCCGGTTGTCATCTACTCGAATAATCCAAGTTTTGTAGTAAGAGTTCCTCCTCTGATTGCCTTCCAAGTGATTATATAATGACTGAATGTGGTTATAACCTTGCACCTCCAGTTCTTTCTGTTAGATGTATTCCAACTGGTTAACTTCATCCTTCATACCTTCCTTATGGTGATATAGAAACACAAGGGAAACAAACAATGAAGCTTGGCTTCTAACAGGAAGTTGCAATAACTAGCATTCACAGCTAGTAGACAATGATATTTCATCGATTCAGTAAATAACCCAACCTATCATCAAATAACTACCTGAATTACCCAGCTAGTAAAGAACTTGTCTTCTTATAGGAAATTCCAATTGACCTCCAGTACTTTTGAAAGTAGCCACACAACCACACGGTTTGCAGATTACAGAACCACCAAAAACACACACAAAATAGCAGCCGAATAGCCACCAGAGGTTCACTCTCATGTGCTGGAAAGTTCAAACTAACGCTTCTCATTGTGATGAATGATGTCGACCATCATCGTAAGCTTCCTCTGGTCTGTCATCAGCTGGAACAGGCAGATATCTTTGACTTGCAGATGATTGTGGCAGGCAAACTTGTGCCAATCTCCCCTGAGCACCTTTGCGCCGCCATCCCTCGGGTGCACCTCGACTTCCCATGACTTGCTCCTCTGTGCTGTTACGAGTGTCACAGTCTGCTCTCCAGCGGGGAGATACTCATCAGCATACTCCCTGCAAATGTTCTGTTCCCAGACACAAAATGTTGTATAGGTTAGCTGAAATCTTACCAGGCTCAAGAACACATACAGTGAATAACTACTACTACATCCGATTGACAGCTGAAATGTGTTCAGAGAAGATGTCTACTTACTACCGAGTACATGCTGTTGTTGCCAACACTGCTCTTGTTCATTATGGACACGTAAATGGGAACTTTAGACTGAAGGGCGCGAACTCTCTTGTCGACATTCATCTTCTGCTCCCTGGTCAGACATGCGGTGGATGATATTATGTAGGGACGTTTCCGAGGCCTTCTAGATTTATCAGAGTCAACAGGCCCCTGACGTGCTTCATGACCATGGCTGTGAACCGAATAAGGCGCATCTCCTCCTGGAAACATTTCTAAAACAAATCAGAAAAGAGAGAACTGGAAGTGCACCAATTTGTTTCCGCCTATGGAATAAGGGCATCTTGATGTACAATCACCTGGTTCCTTCCTAACACAGGTCGTCGAAGTTGCCTTTGCCCTGGTTCTACCATTAGTCGTGCGTACTCTTTTAGGGGTACCTGAATTAACCATTGTTTTGCCATGAGTTAAGCTAACTCTTTTAGGACCAGTTCCGCTTCCACCGGAATGCAACATTGATTTGTGAAGTACATGTACTCTAAGTGAGAATTTTCTCCCGGTGCCCTTCTTCATTCTTTCAAAGACGCAGATATCTCCCACCTGTACTCGACTCTTGCGAACAAAGTCTAACCAACCAGACCCACAAAGGATGGCCCCGTGTTTATCTTTCCTGATGTGAAATCTAGGATGCCACTTCTCGCTCTTGCCTGGGCACTCCAGTACCACGGTTTGACTTTTAGGTGGGAAGTGTTCATCTGCATAACCTTTGGGAATGACCTAATTCCAGATGGCACAGTATCAGTGACAGATCAACAAATATGACTAGGCTGGGATCAGTTCATACAGAGAGTAACTCCACCCTGCGTGATGTAAAGTGTTTTATTTGCACAGATTTTTTTTCATTGAAGCACATGATCTGTCAAGTAAGTTGACTGCATATCCAAGAGCATATATGCTATCAGAAAAAAGAAAGGTGATGCTAGTTCTAAAAAATCTAGCCTACCCCAACTTGTTTGGGACTGAAAGGCTTGGTTGTTGTTGATGCTAGTTCTAAAAAATTGACAGCTTTACAACACAATCTGAGCACATTGCTTACTTGTACTCCCTCCGATCCATATTAATTGTCACCGACTTAGTACAACTTTGTACTAAATCAGGGACAATTGATATGGACTGGAGGGACTACATGATAATTTAAACAGCTATCTTATAGAACTTCAACAACATCGTTTCGTGCATATCTAACTTAAAGATGCACAATGTTCCCCGGCTAGATGCTACAATGTACTACAACGTATATTTTAGTATCTGAAAATATAACTGTCTTCATTTTACTGAACTCAAAATAATTATAAGGGTGATTCACACTTTCTTTTTTCTTCACGCAATCAAAATAAAAGCACAATTATACCAAATATGCAATGGATTAAAATGCTCATACAGGAATCTAAAATATAAGCATTTAAACATTATGAACGACAGCTTTGGCAAAAAAGAACAGTAAAACGTACAAGAGCAGAAGTTTGTGACTTGACATAGCTCGGCTTCATGACAGCCACGAACGCAGGAATTTCAGCTCCAACATCCTGGATAAGTGTAGTTACTTTCTCATCCTGTACACTGGATAGAGTACTTCCCCGAGCTAAGACATAATCATGCCCTGAAGGTGGGTGGCCATCATCTAGCTCAAAAGATGATTTGTATTCCAAAGGAATGTCTTCAGTGCCTTCTTCTGTACAGATGTCAACAGTGAAAACAACAACAATAAAATCTAATAGAGATAGTTTTTTGAACACATAATTCAGAAAGTAATACTAATGCAGAACAGAATCAAAATGTAACCTGAATCCCTAGATGAGGAGTATTCTATGTCTGTATTTGCAGGCTCAGTGTCTTCTCCTGTACATAATCTCGATGGTGAAAATGGTGACAATATACGATATAATATAAATTCTATTGTGAACACATAATTCAGGAAGTAATGTTAATGCAGAAAAGGATCAGAATGTAACCTGAATCCTCAGATGATGAGTATATAGTGTCTGTATTTTCGTTCTCAGTGTCCTCTCCTGTACATAATCTCAACGGTGAAAACCATGGCAATATAGTTGTAATATAAAATGTATCGTGAACAGATAACTGAGAGAACGTCAGTGCAGAAGACAATCAAAAGGCAACCTGAATTCTCAGGTGAGGAGTAATTTATGACTGTCTTCGCCACTTTTCTAGGATGGCTTGAGTTACGCCTTCCGCAGGTAGCAAACCTTTTGCTTCCTGGTGATCTTGTGGCATTACCACGGGAGCCATTTGAAATATCAACAGAATGCACACCTCTTTCTTCAGCATTACTAGCAATGTTGATGCCAGGGCAGAAGAACACCTTTTCGCAATCATCAGAATCAAGGACCAGAACCTCAAAACGGGATTTCTCAATGTGACGAAACAGCAATGAATCATTCTCTTGTATGTGATGTTCATCTATAAATGCCTGCCATCCATGCCGGAGGGCTATATTACCCATATGCTTGGAAACTTCAAAGACATACATATTACCATTATAAGATTCTAGTTCGATGGTTCTTGAGATTTTTCCTCCGAAATTATCTATGAACTTCTTTGGTATGATCTGAAACAAAATGGAGACATGTTGGTATGAATTATAAACACAATAATTTTGTAGTTTCTAACAATGATGACCGCAGCGAAAAATATGATACAGATGCAGTGTGAGAACTATGTTTTGATAGACTAGTCAGGAAATATGTTACATGATTAATATTAATCAAAATTTCACGATGACACAATGCACACTGAACTTTGAAATTAGGAAACACACAATGTTGACCGCCACTTGAGCTTTGAAGTCCTTTTACAATGTTTCAGCCTTACAGGAATAATAACTGCTGGACTGGAACCCATTAGTTTAACTACAGATTTTACTCACTAGCAATGTGTTCAGAATCTATTCACTTCTTTCTATTTGTGTAACACCAGAACTGCCATTAGTTCAACCAACTAGTAGGAAATTGTCAAAAAAGGAAAAATACTAGTAGGCAACTTATCAGCACAAACCTAACTAACCCTGCATGTTAACTGTGAACAAAAGATAAATGGAGCTTGATTACATGACTTATGTTTTATATTGACAAAAAATCCACAATGTTACAGCGCCTGATTAGCTTCGGAGTTAGAAAGCACCGCTCCAGTTTTAATTGTCAACTTGAGCTTTGAAGTTCTTTTTCTACAATGTTTCAGGCTTACATGAATAACTGCATGCTGGACCGGAATCCATGAGTTTAGCTACAGAATCTATTCACAATGGCACAGTGTACGATTAGCTTCTCTATCCACTTCTTGCTGTTTGTTTAACACCAACTGGACTGCCATCAAGTTTATCCAATTAGTAGGCAACTATCCATCACAAACCTGACTAACCCTGCATGTTAAACTGTGAACAGAAGATATCTGGGAACACTTGAGACACTGAAAGCATAACAGGCTTACCATGCCATGTCTAAAATCAGCACCCATGTGCCTGCGGAAACACTTCATCTTTTCATCCAAATGGTCCGCATATCTCTTGCAACAGTCACAAGGTCTCTCCATCTGGGATGCCCTGTGAACAGAAATTTACAGCTATGTCAGCTAACCACAAGCACAAGGGTAATTATAGAGAGTAAGGTTTGTTCTTGTGGTATGTTACTCTGCACGCATTCTTGTGCATCCTACCTTCAAAACTAAAATTATGCACAAAATATTTCTACTGAAAACTGCAAATAGTACAGAAGAGCTGCCAGTTGCCACTCTACATCATGTTTCTGCGGCAAGGAGGCTCAGGTGCGAAAGTAGAAACACTACCCATTAAACGATCGAAAAAATCAAAGAAAGTAAAGATACCTTTTATATGCTGATATTCAACAACTCGGATTTTTTTTTTTGACAACAACTAATAAAGGTCTTGAAAGTGGTAAGTAGGACACAGGGCCAGAGAAAACACCTTACATTTGCAAAGAAGCTCCAAGAGCTAAAAAGTGGCGATGGATAGAGGAAAGCTCAAAGCTACTGATTACTTATGCTGGTAATCATTCATTTCAGACTTGAAGAAAGGCAAAAAAAAAAAAATCTTGAAATTGGAGTATATGCTTTGGCGCAGCAGAGAAGAACAATCTTGAAGAAAGGCAGTGATACTACAGAAGTAGAGATCGCAAATAGGTTACCTGGATTTTCAAAGATGCTTGCACCAGGATTGCTGCTGCTCTAGACCCTAGAGCCAGAGTGCATCCGGCGTTTCAGTCACTCCGTGCAAAGTAGCCAACAATGCAGCAAGTCAAGTAGCTGCACGCGGACAATAAAAAGGAGCCCAGGCCAACAGTCAAAGAAGCCAACAATTAACTTATGCATTGGAAAGTTAAGTTGCTAAGCTATTTAATGCATTTAATACCTCATCTAAGCACCTTTGCATTGGAAAAGGTTTGAAGGAAGCAACTGAGCCTCCAACTTCCAAGAAGGGGGCAGACAATTAATGAGGGGCTAGACAAGCATCTGAACTCCAAAATTTCTAAACTGAACGAAACCTCATCATGCAAATGTACTGCTCAATTGGCCTCACAGTGACAGCAGTACTATACTACTCCCAAAATAAGTGACTCAAAAATGACTCGGTTTTATACTAACTTTAGTACTACAAAGTTAAATCACTTACTTTAGGACGGAGGGAGCATGAGGCAAGAGCAGTGTCTCACCTTAACATAGCAACAAGCACATTGCGATCCTGACAACCAAACTCGGTGAGATTTTGTTGCTGAAAGCCTGAAACTCGCCTTGGCACGAAGCGCCTCGGGATTCAGCATAGATGTCATTGACAGGGCAGAGCTTCAACCCGCAGCTTCCTCATCTTTGACGAGCCGTGCGCGCGTCGAGTCCATCCGCGGGATCGCCATTAAATTGCGGATCCCGGATCGCTGCCCCGGCCCCTGATCCATGTAAGATCCTCCTCGGCCCCAGCCCAGCTCCCTGATCGGAAGGCAGCAATAGCTAGGGGCTGAGGCGTCGGCGACATGGCGGAGAAACGTCGCACCGGACCGTCCGTCGCTGACGGTTTTGCAAAAAAGTCCTTCTGTTTTCTCGTATATTCAACCCGCCGTTCACATTTAAGTGAAGAAGAAAAACGTTTCAGTCATTAAAAAGAAAAACACCCGAGCTCACTTTATCCACGCCGTCCTCCACCGCGGGATCCTCCCTCCGACGATCCGCCGCGCCACCCCTTGCCCCACCCGCCACCCCCACCCCATCCCAAACCCACTGTCGTACGTCGCCGTCGTCACCATCCACCTCGACCCCGTCTCCCCTCACTCCCTTCTCGGCCATAAAGGGTGTTGCGATGGCCGCCGCGTAGGACCCCGCGCGCGGGCAGCCGGATGGCCGACGGCAGCGATGGGGAGGGCGCGGGCGAGAGCTGCTGGCCGGCCCCCGCCTCCGGCCACGGCGGCGGCGGCGGCGGGTGAAGCTGTCCGACGTCAGGAGGGAGATCTACGACCGCATGCGGGCCGTCGGCAACCAGGAGGCGCTCGCCGACCCCTTCTTCGACCGCGTGCTCGAGGACCACTACTAACGCCTCCCGCCAAGGTCCGTCCTTTCCGCCCACCCCCCGTCCACGCCCGCGTTTTCACCTCACCAACACCTCTCTGTCTGTCTGTGTCCGCGCGCGCCGGGGATGCAGCTACTACATCGACCTCGACGTGAGCATGGAAGCCAGGGATCCCCCACAATTACCATTTTGATTTGGAGCCAAAGGTTTGTCCTGCTGAAGGTACTGCGCATGGAAGCAGAGGAGCATGATAATACAGTAAGCGACAGTGTGCAGGGAAGATTTCATGAGTTTAATGGATGGATGAATTTACCCTTAGGAATCGGGCGTGGAAGACGGGGCGGTTGTCGGGGTCGACGCACTCGGCGAGGATCCGGCGGTGGAGCAGCACGTCCTCCGCCTTGTTCACCGGCGTTCCTGCATGGCATAGTTCTGTAAGAATTCTCAAAAGCGAATGTTTGATTAAAAACAGATATTTCAGTCATTTATGCCAGCTGGTGGTGAGTTTGTATTGCTCTGATTAATGTGCTCTACAGAGAAATCAGAAAAGCTTTCCCAGAGGAAACTTGAATTATTGCATTTGTGATGTAGATATTCTAACTCATCTTCATGGCATAACTCTAAACAAAGTTCTGCTGTGATTACTTTTTCAGTCACAGCATGCTTCTCAATTTCTTAAACTACAAAAGATAATTTACTTCGTTGTATGGACGAATGTAAAGAACAAGAAAACCAAACAGATTATTTGAGAACTCCAACAATATATAAATCTTGGCAATAAATCTGCTAAGTATATTAGCAGACAGAAATACAGCAAACAGAGCTATATAAAGCTACCGGTTTGAGTGAAAAAGTAGTTCTGTTTACCCCACCAAACATACTTCTTAGTTCTTAACGGGCGTGGATTACTACAGATACAAGAGAAAGGTGGAAGATAACTTAGGAACTCAAAGGTTACATCACGAATGTCTTTTCAAAAGAATATGTTTGACTTGCATTTGCATATATGTTGTAGAGAAATCGTGTATTGAATAGCATACATCACACCAACGACTTCTGGGCAGTTTCATACCTCAATTTCTCGAGCATGATCCTCGTGAGCATTTTGTTCAGGAGCCTTCTACTGGGGCACCTGACCTTCCAAACCAATACGAACATGTCTTGCTCTGGCACGAGCTTGTCGTCATTCCGGCACAAGACAATTATGCTTCTTTCTTTCAAGTATACTCTTACTTGCTCAGACAAGGTTTGTACACGTTGATGAACAGCAACGGCGAATTTAAAGGATTGGATGAGCGGCTGATGGAAGACCTCAGCTTGGGGCGAAGAAAAGGCATAGACGACTTCGAGGCCATTTCTGCCAGGTCTTTCTCAAGCTCCAACTTTTGACATTCAGTTGAAATGCTTGTTTGCCCACTGTCTCCCTGCCTGAAATATATAATCATGCTTTCATTCTGATTTGTACCAATTCCTGTATGATGTGTGCCCAAAGGATGCAGTGGCAACTTTTCTGGTAGGTCGTGGTATCGATGAATTTTGTAATTCAAAAAGCAACCATGTGGCCCAATGGTTCTCATAACTTGATAGAAAGGTTCTAGCATGTTTTCATTTTCAATCTGGAACGATATACTGAACCATAAGACTATAAGAGGATGCCGGCCGCCGGTCGCCCTGATGAGGGCAAGGTACGTGCGTACCTACGCACGCCGAGATCTGGATGAAATGTAAAACTAATCTGAACCTGGAACGGCCTGATATTTATTTGTCGCCTCGATCGGTTTGCTTGGTTTTTGGTTGCAGGCACTGCCTCTGGATCCTGGGCAATGCAATGACGCCGAGGGGCAGCGGCTTGATCTGGGGAGAGCTGGTCCAGGACGCCATGGAGCGTCGGTGCTTATTCGACTATGTGTGGCACGAGTGCTTCAGCTTTTGACACGCAGCTGGTGGGGTGTGAAGCATGATCTTTTTTCTCTCGTTGCAACGCACGAGCCCTTTTGCTAGTATATATATATACACACTAAATCAGCAAGCTTTTCACTTTTCTATTTTTTTTTTTACTTTTTTTGTCTTATACTGTTCAATTACGTGGGCAGCTGTGAATAGTAGTAGTTTAAAAAAAAATTCCCTTTACCTTTTACTGTTTAAATTATATACTATTAGCAAAAGGGCCCATGCGTTGCAACGGGAGAAAAAAATACCACACGGCATACGCTCTTAATTTATAAAAAATGTCTATAATTTGAGAATTTATAGTTATGATACAAATAAAGATGGTCTTATCCTACAAAAATGCAGTTCAAAATTTCACAGGTCTTTTATTTTAACACGGATTGCATGTAGATTTAATACGTACAAAGAATCAGTCAAGTGACCTTCAGTTTCATCTCTTATCCTGATTTTGTTGACGTGTTCATCCCCAACCGGATGAGTACCGGTATGAAAGAAAGACGAATAATGACTTATTTATTAAGATTGCACCCTAGATAGTATTTTTATTAAACGTTTAACAGATAAAATAATATCATATTTAAATTCTACATATTTTTCTAATCAAATTCCATGTATAATATGTTAAATTTGGAGTTACGGTTTAAAAGATATGAGTATTTTAAAATATATTTAATATATACTACGAGTTTAATGTCATAAACAGTAAGGACTTTTTTATAAAATCACCTCGGTGGGTTTTCCGACGGAAGCGATAGCCTCTTTATTATTAGGTAAAGATTAGCAAAAGGGCCCGTGCGTTGCAACGGGAGAAAAAAATACCACACGCTTTTAATCTTTTTATAATCATTTTGATTTATTAAAATAATAAGCTAACTAACTAATGTAGTCAGTCCTATCTTATTTTGTTGAGAAATCAACCCGTCCATTGTTAATTTTACCATGATGAGAAATTGAGTGGAACAAGCAAAGTAAAACAAAGAGGCTACATGAATTTATCAATGAACTGTTATCTTATTTCACTAATGGGGTAGAGAATGTGGGATCAGATGACAAACTGAAGGTGGTGTTTCATTCTCTGTCTCTACGACAATGCAATCTTACATTCAATACATTCATTCATCAGCAAACAAATCCCCACAAAACAAAATTTCTTGCCGGTGTTTGGCACACGGTTGGAGGCATGGGGAGGGGATCTCACGAGATGATGAGTTTCTGCCGGAGGAGGGGATACGATGAGGGGAGCAAGGGTAAGGCGTCTCTATCTGGCCATAAGGAGTTGTCGTTGCCGCGCCATAACCTCGGAGTTCCCCGTGTGAGCCATGGAGGCCCACCTCCACCTGCAAGTACTTCGCTCCTCCACGCCTTATTTGCGTGCCGCCGCCGTTCTGCATCGAGCAGACGCATCATCCCCAGCCACTGTAGCTGTCGCGTTGATTTGATCCAGAAGCTGTGCTCGAGCGCCGAAACGGAGGCAGCAAGCGGGCAGAGGTACGGCCGCGGAGGCGGGTGGGTTAAGATCGACAACAGTGGTGGTTGAGGTCGGCCGCGGCGGCGAGTGGTGTGGCAGCGGCCTGGGCGCAGGCTATGGTGGACCAGGGTCGACACGATGCGCTCGAGCGCCGCAACGGGGGCAGTGAGCCGGGAGAGGTACGGCCGCGGTGGCGGGTGGGTTGAGATCGGCAGCGGTGGCGGTTGAGGTCGGCCGCGGCGGCGAGTGGTGTGGCGGCGACCTGGGCACAGGCCAGGGTGGCCCAGGGTCGACGGGAGGAGGCGATGCGTACGGGTATAATTTTTGCAGCGAATCTTTTTTTCTTTTGCGTTGCAGATAAATGATGGAGCGCGGGGCTTTTTATAAAAATGACGCGGTGGGTTTTCCGACGGAAGCGATAGCCTCTTTATTATTAGGTATAGATATACTATATCAGCAAGGTTTCCACTTTTCTGGTTTATTGACTTTTTTTTGCCTTCTACTGTTCAATTACGTGGGCAGCTTTGAATAGTAGTAGTTTTAGATTTTTTTTCTTTACCTTCTACTGTTTAAATTACATATGTAGCTATGAATATTAATATTGAACAGTACATACATGGAACGGTGACCGGATGTGCCAGCAACGAATTCCGAAATATCTAATTTCCCTTATTTTTAAGCTTTCAAAGGAGAAAAAATACTGAAAAGGACGTGGATGTCGCCTAGAGGGGGGGGGGGGGTGAATAGGCGCTTTAAAATAGTTAAGGTTTAGGCTTGAACAACTGCGGAATAAAACTAACGTTTAATATGTCAAGCACAAAACCTACAAACAACTAGGCTCACCTATGTGCACCAACAACTTATGCTAAGCAAGATAAACAACTAAGTGATAGCAAGATATATTACAATAAACAATATGTCTATCACAAAGTAAAGTGCATAAGTAAAGGGTTCGGGTAAGAGATAACCGAGGCACGGGGAGACGATGATGTATCCCGAAGTTCACACCCTTGCGGATGCTAATCTCCGTTAGAGCGGTGTGGAGGCACAATGCTTCCCAAGATGCCACTAAGGCCACCGTAATCTCCTCACGCCCTCGCACAATGCAAGATGCCGTGATTCCACTAAGGGACCCTTGAGGGCGGTCACCGAACCCGTACAAATGGCAACCCTTGGGGGCGGTCACCGAACCCGTACAAATGGCAACCCTTGGGGGCGGTCACCGAACCCGTACACGTGGCAACCCTTGGGGGCGGTTACCGGTACCCGTACAAATTGCTCGGGGCAATCTCCACAACCTTATTGGAGACCCCGACGCTTCCCGGAGCTTCACACCACAATGATTGAGCTCCGAGACACCACCAAGCTTCTACGACGCCAAAGCATCCACGAAGAACAATATCAAGGGTACTAAGTACCAAAGGTAGTAAGCTTCTCAACTTCTCACTTCCACGTATCACCGTGGAGAACTCAAACCGATGCAACTAATGCAATGGCAAGAACACACGAAGTGGTCAAGTCCCTCACACTCAAATCCCTCCACAACAACAAAAGCTATGGAGAAATATGAGAGGAAGAACAAGGAGCTCACAAAGAACTCCAAGATCAAGATCCAAGGGGTTCCCCTCACATAGAGGAGAAAGTGATTGGTGGAGATGTGGATCTAGATCTCCTCTCTCTTTTCCCTCAAGAACAAGCAAGAATCATTGGAGGGATAGAGAGTAATCAAGCTCTAAGAATGTCAACAATGGAGATAGAACAAGAGCTCAACGGATGGATGAGGCCAAGGGGGAAGAAGACCCCCTTTATATAGTGGGGGGAAGAATCAGACCGTTACCCCCACTCTCTGCCCGAGCTCCAGCGGTACTACCGCTGGCTGCAGCGGTACTACCGCTGGCACTCCAGCGGTACTACCGCTGGCCCCAGCGGTACTACCGCTGGGCCCCTGGTAGTGCAAAGGCACTACCACCGCCAAGAAAGTCTTCGCAAAAAGGTCCGTCCACGAACAACCGCTAGGCAGGCGGTACTAAGCTCCTGGAGCGGTACTACCGCTGACCAGGGGCGGTACTACCGCGAGCCAGCGGTACTACCGCTAGGGCCAGCGGTACTACCGCCAACTCTAGCGGTACTACCGCTAGGTCCAGCGGTACTACCGCTCGCCACTGAAACAGCCATAACTTTCGCATACGAGCTCCGAATCGAGCAAACCCAAGCTTGTTGGATTCAGGACGACAAGGGCTATCCAAACAGCGAAAGATATAGAGATGTGAGATCTCTATGAATGAAGAACCGGCAAAAACTCCAACATCGAAAACATCATAGTAGATGCATATGGACTCCGTTTTCGATGAACTCGAGCTTGTCATGAAGATGACCATAAGCTCTAAAACTCACAAAGAGAAACACCAACTAAGAACCAAGAAGTATGATGCAAGGATGCAAATGGTTTGAGCTCTCAACGAACGATACGATCAAGCTACTCACTTGAGAGCCCCCCCTTGATAGAACAACAATCTATCCTAACCAGAAAACCTATCAAGGGCAAACCTATACCTTGCACCTCATCCTCTTGAGCTAGATGATGATGATCTTAGCTTCCTCAAGATGGACCACCTTTCTTGATTGTGTTGGCTTGATGAATACTAGTTGATTGCTCCCCATACTCACTATGGGTGAGCCACTCTTCAGCATATCTTCACAAGTCCATTGCCACCATAATGGACGGCAAGCTTCAAGCATGCTATCTTCGTGCTGATCCACTTGAACTTGCACGTCGCAATCTTGATGACGATCACACCTTGACGTCATACTCCATGGGTTGTATGAGATCTTCCCTTTGACGCAAGCTCATGGAAACACACCATACCATGGGATCACTTGATCCCTCTCGGTACATCTTGTACGCTTTGTGTGTTGATCATCTTGGTTTACTCTTTGTCTGAGATCTTGATCAACCATTGATGATGATCACAACTTGACGTCATACTCCATGGGTTGTATGAGATCTTCCTTTTGACGCAAGCCCATGTAAACACACCTAACCCCCACATAGAACTCTCACGAAGACCATGGGTTAGTACACAAACACGTAATGGACAATGCTTACCATACCATGGGATCACTTGATCCCTCTCGGTACATCTTGTACGCTTTGTGTGTTGATCATCTTGATTTACTCTTTGTCTGAGATCTTGATCAACCATGTCTCTCTATGACCATTCTTTGGATAATACCTTGGATACCATCTTGGTCATCATATAAACTCCTTGAACCCAACAGATGGACTTCAAGAAGTGCCTATGGACAAATCCATACCATGGGATCACTTGATCCCTCTCGGTATATCTTGTAGGCTTTGTGTGTTGATCATCTTGATTTACTCTTTGTCTGAGATCTTGATCAACCATGCGTCTCTATGACCATTCTTTGGATAATACCTTGAATACCATCTTGGTCATCATATAAACTCCTTGAACCCAACAGATGGACTTCAAGAAGTGCCTATGGACAAATCCTATAAATGTAACTTAAGGCAACCATTAGTCCATAGGAATTGTCATCAAGTACCAAAACCACATATGGAGATACATGCTCCAATATATGCTCCAACAAATACGCACGTCAAAAAGATTTCTTACACAACATTTCTTTCTTCCTCATCCACCATCACGTCCTTATATAAAGAAGGGTTAAAATTTAGGATTTTTTTATACATTATTTCTCTTCATCGGCGTACCGACACAAAACCATCTCAATTGTCTCCCGATCCTTTATGATGGTGGTGTTGCTGGGGCACAAAATAGTAGGCTGAAACAGTATATTCGCATGAACAATAATTTATTGGGGAAAAAAGTTTTCATCGATTACTGTTCATTTTTACATCACGACATCAACGAATAGTTCACTAACAATTACCCCCAAAAAAACCAAAATAATATCTTAATAAACCTAGAAATGATATCCAAAACTATAAACAAAATAAATCAAAATAGCAACCATGAATACTTCAGAATAGAAAAACCAATGAAACCAAACAACACCGAATATTACTTGTAGCGGTTTTAATATGGCCAATGCTACTGTTAATTAGTAGCAACGCTGGGTGATGACAAGCGCTACTGCTAATCGTATTAGCAGTAGCGCTTGCTCTTGACCAGCTTTACTACTGTGATAGCCCAGGTCCATCACTCCCTTGCCCAACTTAGCAGTAGAGCATATTCCCAACACGCGCTACTACTATGCCATACCATATATTTTTCTTCTTTCCCGTGCCCCTCTCACTCTCTCCTCACTCTCTCGCTCGCACACCCTATGCCCCACACTCGTCGGCCCGCCCCCGCACGCGCGATCTCCCTCCCACGCGTGGCTGCCCTTCCCCCATGGCCGCCCTTCCCCACATACCGGCCCTCCCCCCCGCGGCCGCCCTCCCCCACATCTCGGCCCTCCCCCACATCCCGGCACTCCCCATGCGCTCCCCCATCCCGACGGTCCACCGCTGCCGCAGGTAGCCTCCTGTCCGACACAGGTAGCCCTGAGTAGTTTTGCTTGTAGATGAGAATTTTTTAGGTATTGAATTTCCTAGGACTTTACTAATATAAATTTGCAGTAAAAATAATAGGTATAGAAATTTTTAGTAAAAAAATTATGTCTAAAAGTTTTTAGTAAAAAAATTAGGCCTATTTGGATATTTGTGTATGTTATTGCAGGGAACACCTCCGAGTGGCATATATTTTAACAAAATATTGATTCATCTCCATTTCGACAAATTTTAGGCGCTCGATATGTCTTGATTTTAGAAAAAGTTATGCCAAAATTTTGGCATGACTTCTGCTAGAAAGTAGAAAATATCGAGTGCCCGTGATTTGACAAAACATAGGCCATTTAGAGATTTTCATTATCATTTTCACATTTTTATTATCATTTTTCACTAGGATTAGTAATGCTTATAGGGTTGACTATCATTCTGTCGAAGCTCTTTGTGTGACTTTCTGTATGTTCTTGATGGAGGAATACCGACTGTTGTCGTGGGGGTCGCTTCCTCTTCCTTTCTTCTTGCAATTTATACCTCGGTAAAATGCGCAAGAAGAAAGGGAGAGGTGTGACCATCACCGACGGTCAAAATATTAGTGTGAGGGAGAGAAGAAGAGGAGGAAGTGATCGACACTGATGGTCAAAATATCCGAGGAAGAATCCCGACTGTTATCGTGGTGGCCACTTCCTCTTTCGTTCCCGTGTGCTAGAGATTTTGGTAATGCACGCAAGGATGAAGGAAGGAGCGGTCATCACCGACGGTAGAAATAATAGTGTGAGGGAGTGTCCACCAACATACACCACCATACCAGTCTGAGAGAGTGTGCACCATATACGCCATGAGATATGAGAGTTTTTCAAGGAAGCGACGACATGTCGAAGCTTAACCCATGCGGATTTTTCATATATATCAATAGTTGTCGTCGATTTTTATTCTTTGAATCATGAACATAGGAAATATCGTCTAGCAACGAGGAGATCCGTGAGTGTGATTATTGCGGAGAAAATCAGGGTCTATGCGACCGTCACCTCACGTGCGAAACGGCAGGTTCTTCACCATCAAGCTTGATGAGACTTTTCATATTTTTACGGCACCCAACGATGACAATATTTTTGCTTCTTTGCTTTGTGTTTCTTTGCTTCAATGTATAATTTATGTTTTTTACAATTGGACTAGTGCATCCCCTGCCATGGAAGACCGTATGTCTTGAATAAGCTCGGTTTTCAAAAAATGGAGAATATGGAGACGGAGAGAGCTCACCTAAAGACTAAACATGGTTTCACATTTTTGGTTACACTATACAATGCAATTATCACTCACATTTTGGTTTCTCAACTTGGGAAGCTCTAGGCAAGACATATGAATTTCAGGAGGATATGGAAATAACCTTCGATATTGGTCGTGAAGATGATATTGAAGGTAATATCGACATTTAGGTGGATATCGATATGCTTCCATTTTTTTACCTCAATGTGAGTTTGACAACCATATTTGTTAAGTGATTTGCATTGTTTATTTAAAAATAGTTGGTGTTCATCCCGAAAATCCATTTCTTAGCCCAGGCTCATCTGCACCCCTGCTGAGTAAAAAAAATCAAAACAAACACTAAACAAATTTAAAAAAAAAATCCAAATTGTTTTGGTGATAGATGATTTGATGCGCGAGGTTCGCTCCAAATTTTGTACAATTTGAACATCTGACCAGCTCTTGGCAAAAAAGACAAATCGAGTTAAATGTGATTGCGTAAATAAATGTCCATCAAATCCTGTACATAATTACGTACCTAAATATATATTCCAGGATTTTACTTTTTAATCATTTAGTATATGATAATACATAGGGGTGTGTGACCCAATATTTGCAGAAATACATTGCTGTTTTATGATGCTAGAAAAAGTGATTGGAGACAATATTGATGAAATTTATATAATATGCTAGTATTCACACTTCATAAAATATTTCTTCTATCATTTACCTACTTGAAAGGAAGCAGGAATTAAGCTTGGGGATGTTGATACGTCTCCAACGTATCGATAATTTATGAAGTACTTATATCATATATGCCTATGTTTACAATACTTTTGTATGGTTTTGATGCACTATATATTCAGAACTACCCCGTACTAGCGTTGTTTTGAGTAGAATTACAGTGGTGTTATTTTTGTGCAGAAAATAAAAGTAATCAGAATCGCCCAAAACTTTTTTATGATTTTTTTTGGATAAAATAAGAAATACCGGAGCGAAGAGCCACCGGAGGGGGCCACCCGTGGGCCATAAGACAACAAGGCGTGACCTGATGTGTGGTGGGGCCCATGTGGCTCCATTTGGCGTGATTCCAATGCTGAAAAATCCTATAAACCCCAAAACCCTCAAAAATTAGGAGAGACTCTCCGCCTTGTTGCCGCAACTCTCTGTATTGACAAAAAACCAATCTCAAGAGAAAAGAGTAGCGAAAACAGGAGAGAAACAAAGACATAGATCCAATCTCGGAGCGGCTCTCGCCTCTCCGGGAGCCATGGAGGTCAAGGACGAGAGGGGAGAACCTATCCCATCTAGGAAGAGTCCATGGAGGAGGAAGCCTAAGGGGGAGATGTTGGACATATGTCCTAGAGGCACTAATAAAATAGTTACTATTTTATTTCCTGTTTCAAGATAACTGTTTATTATCCATGCTATAATTGTATTGAATGGAAACACAAATGCATGTGTGGGTGTATAGACAAAACAATGTCCCTAGTGAGCCTCTAGTTGACTAGCTCGTTGACCAAAGATGGTTGAAGTTTCCTAGCCATAGACAAGTGTTGTGAGTTGATAACGAGATCACATCATTAGTGAAAGGATCGATATGGTTGGCTAGAGGGGGGGGGGGGTGAATAGACAACGACCACTTTTTAATTAATCTTAGCAAGTTAAGGTAAACACTATACGGGTTCACAAATAATATGACAATGAGGTGAACCCTGTAGAAGCTAACAACGAGAGTTATTAAGACTACTAAGATATAGTCACAAGCATAAGCAAATACAAAGTAAAGGATAGAGATAACCACAAGTGGAACCGATGGAGACGAGGATGTGTTACCGAAGTTCCTTCCCTTTGACAGGAAGTACGTCTCCGTTGGAGCGGTGTGGAGGCACAATGCTCCCCAAAAAGACACTAAGGCCACCGTATTCTCCTCACGCCCTCGCACGATGCAAGGTACCGTGATTCCACTATAGGTGCCCTTGAAGGCGGGGACCGAACCTTTACAAACAAGGTTGGGGCAACTCCACACAAAGCTTGGAGGATCCCAACTAAACCACGAAGCTTCACCACAATGGAATATGGCTTCGAGGTGATCTCAACCGTCTAGGATGCTCAAACACCCAAGAGTAACAAGATCCGCAAGGGATTGGTGGGAGAATCAACTTTTCTCTTGGTGGAAGTGTGGATCTAGGCCTTCTCAACCAATCCCTAAAGAATCAACAAGTTTGATTGGCTAGGGAGAGAGATCGGGCACTTTTGAGCTTATGGAGCAACAATGGAGCTTAGAGAGGTAAGAGATAGGGTTCCTCAGCTAGAAGAACCCTTTATATAGTGGGGGGAAAATCAGACCGTTTTCCCACTCTCTGCCCGAGCTCCAGTGGTACTACCGCTGGTACTCCAGCGGTACTACCGCTGAACAGGAGCGGTACTACCGCTGCCTGGCGGTACTACCGCTGGATGCAGCGGTACTACCGCTGGGCCTCCAGCGGTACTACCGCTGACATCAGCGGTACTACCGATGGCCCCTTGGTAGTGCACAAACACTACAACCGCCGAGAAAGTCTTCGCAAAAGGGTCCGTCCACGAACTACCGCTAGGTAGGTGGAACAAAGCACCTGCAGCGGTACTACCGCTAGCAGTCCAGCGGTACTACCGCTGGGGACCATTTTGCAGAGATGCTAAAAACAAAGAGGCGAGGGCCGCTCCAAAGATAAAGGAAAGGGAGAATGTGACGTGTGCGTGTGTAAAGATAGATTCCACCCAAACCTTTCCATTACGGATCCCCTCTTAATAGTACGGCTTTCCTATGACTCAAATAAAGAGAATCGTAGAGAGCGCCGTGCTTCCGATCCATGAGAGAGGAGACGAGTCGTCTTGTGCCGTTGACGTGTGTTATCTGAAACCTTAACACACACAGTTAGTCCTGTACGGTACTGTCATCAATCACCAAAATCACTTAGGCATAAACTATGCCCCAACAATCTCCCCCTTTTTGGTGGATTGATGACAATACCGGATTTGCACAGAGAATAATATGAGAACTAAAAGATAAAGATATATGAGAGTACGGGGCATATGACTCACATCATATGATGGAAATAAATCTCACATAAGATCATGTCTCACAAAAGATAGCAAACTAGAAGCAAACCAAGTTCGAAGCAAACCATACGAAATAAAGCAAAGCAATGCAAAGTTTGAATATGAAAGCAAATCCTAGACTCTCTCCCCCTTTGGCACAAGACACCAAAAAGGGCACACCTAATGCCACAGGTAACTACTCCTCGTCTTCAGGATCACCAGACTCGTCTGTCCCCTCCTGGTCGGTCTGCTCCTCCTCTTCCGCCTCATCGCCAGACCACTGGTACCCCTGAGCCTGCATCCAAGTAGCCTCAGGAGTGATGTCATCCTTTGAGCCGCTGGAGATGTCCACATCCAAGGTCCTGAGAACACGCTTATGCCTCTGGCGGCTCTGCTTCTGAGCCACGTGTGTCTGGTACTGACCCTTGGCCTGCATACAGAAAAGTGTCTTCATCTTGTCCTGCAGTTTGATAGCCCAAGATGGCATGGCAGACGAGCGGGACTGAGAGGCGGTTCCTCTGTCAGCAGCAGTCTCTGTATCAGTATCCATGTGCTGAGAGGATGTAGATGGGTTGGCCCACTTGTCCTTGACGCGAAGCTTGATCGGGTCATGCACAATGTAATCAGACTGAGCATAGAGCAGCTCCTCCGGAAAAGCCTCTTGCCACTTATGGCTAATGTATGCGAACAGGTAAGGCCCATAGATAGGAACCTTACGCATGATGATGCAGTTCCAGAGCTCTGTGAACATCACATCAGAAATATCCAGCTGAGCAGACTCCTGAGACATAGCCTCCTCACAAAGTAACAACATCTCAGCCAAGGAGCCATGGACCTCATCAAAGTTACCACTCCGAGGGAAGAGGGTGTTGCGAAAGATCCGATGCATGATGTCCAGGTGCTTGGGAAGCACCCCCTTCCTCAGATACAATTTTTGCAGTCTGTCCTTTGCGGGAGCCCTATCGGCGGTGGCTGCAGCATGAGGACGCAGCCCAAAAGGAGTGTCAGCACCCTGGAAGTCAATGCGAAGGAATTGCATGAACTCCTGCCAGGTACCGGTCAGCTTCTTGGACCCAGTCATCCACACCATGGAACGCTCTGCATCAGGAGAGAAATGGACTGTGACATAAAACTGAGCAACTGCAGTGGGATCAAAATCCGTCTTGAAGGTGATGATGTCCTTGATGCCCAATTTGTCAACCAGAGAGAGGGCATCACCAAAGTAGTCCATGTTCCGCTGAAGATGTGCCAGGTCAATCCACTGAACAGAGACATAGTTCTTCTTGAAATGAGCTACCACATCACGGTAGATCCTGCACTGGTCCTTTACCCAGACATTGTCTACATCCTTGATCACTTCCCTCTCTTTGAGATAGGGGTTCTTGGTGTGAAATTGCAGAAAGTCATTGGGGGACATTGCTCGGATATTGACCTTCTTATCCTTGTGAGCGATCTTCTTGAAGGACTTCTTCTTTGGTGGCAGACCTGAGGTGGCAGACCCCTCAGGCGCCTCTTGGTTGCGGTATTATTTAGACTGCGTGTCCCGTGGGGGGTTCGAACGGCGAGAAGAGTCACCTGTGACACAGAACACATGGCGAAAAAAAGAGGCGACAAGAAGAGTCAAGGCAATGAATCTTGAAAACGCAAAACAAGTAAACACGCATTGCTAAGCAAAAAACACAGAAAAATGCATAGTGAGTGCTCATGGCGGTAGTACCGCCGCCCCTGGCGGTAGTACCGCTGGGGCCTAGCGGTAGTACCGCTAGCCCTGACGGTAGTACCGCTACCCCTGGCGGTAGTACCGCTGGGGGTTTGACTTTCAGATCTGACATGTAAAAATCGTTTTTCGAGGGCATGGGCTGAATATGAACACTAAGACTTACACCTCAGCCCTACTGTCATGAGGAACACTTAGTAACATGAAATAAGTGCATGCCTAGACAAGAGAGAGCACGTTTTAGATCTAATCCAAAAGTTCAAGTGCTAGATCTAAAACGAGTAAATCCTAGGGCATGACAACCAACTCAACAACAAACCATAGAACCTATACTCCCCTCAAATATCTCCTTCATGCCATCCAAGAACTAGCCATAAGATCAAAGATATGGATCCAATCCCCAATGCTCCTAACCCTAGAACACGAACATCAACCAAATAGAAGAAGGGAGGAGATTTACCGGGATTCATGGCTCTTGGAGGAGGAAGAAGAGGTGAAGCAACCCTTCCAAACCAACGGGGAGAAGGAGCTCCACGAAGTGAGATCCAACCAGGGAGATTTCGGGCTAGGGGAGGGAGGAGCCGCGAGGAAGAAGAAACAGATGAGAAAATCGGGCTCCCCCTCCCTTTATATAGCCCAAGGGGTACGGGCCAGCGGTAATACCGCTGGGGTGCAGCGGTAGTACCGCTGACCTGGCGGTAGTACCGCTGGGGTCCTGGCGGTAGTACCGCTCCCCCTTGAAACCCTAGAAATTTTCTAGCCGGTCGTGTTAGATTTTGAATCCTGGCGGTAGTACCGCTGGGGTCCTGGCGGTAGTACTGCTACCCCTGGCGGTAGTACCGCTGGGGTCCTGGCGGTAGTACCGCTACCCCTGGCGGTAGTACCGCTGTAAATGTTACAACACGGCTAAGGAAAAAGGATGAACTTGGGCACATGACAAGTGAGTAAAAAGAGATGGCATCCAAGAAAATGTACTGACTTGTCATTGTATATCCTTTCTTCTATACGCAAGAAAGGATGGAGGGGCGGTGGCCGAGGCCACCTATGTTTGAGACAGTGGTATGACACCGCGAAGAATTATCCTTGGGTTCATGACCAATGCTCGTCTTTGAAGCACAAGTGCCATTTGACAATGGCTAAAGTGAAAGACTAGATTGATTTACGCATAATGGGGGGAGGGAAAGTTCATTGAGAGAACAACACTCCCCCTATGTCCATGCCTACATCTAGACCAAGATGGAATGCAAAGAGAGGTGCAATATGCCTAGTTTCAATCCACATTACTTGAATCAATGATATTTAGCTCATGCCTTAACTCCCGGAACCTTGCTTCATCTAGAGGCTTAGTGAAAATATCTGCAAGTTGCTCTTCAGTGTGGATGAAGTGAACCTCAATATCACCTAGCTTGATATGTTCACGAATGAAGTGATGACGAATATCAATATGTTTGGTTTTGCTATGTTGCACTGGGTTGAGGGAAATCTTGATGGCGCTTTGATTGTCACATAGAAGAGGCACTTTGTCACAAGTGACACCATAATCCTTTAAAGTTTGCCTCATCCATAGCAATTGTGCACAACAACTTGCAGCTGCCACATACTCAGCTTCGGTGGATGATAAGGAGACGCAGTTCTGCTTCTTTGAAGACCAACTTACCAAAGAGCGACCAAGGAATTGGCATCCTCCAGACGTTGACTTCCTCTCCACAAAATCTCCAGCCCAATCTGAGTCAGAATAGCCAACTAGATTGAAGTTTGCTCCTTTGGGATACCAGAGGCCAAAGTTTGGGGTATGAGCCAAATATCGAAAGATTCGTTTGACAGCCATGTAGTGACTTTCTTTTGGTGCGGATTGAAACTGTACACATATCCCTACACTCAACATAATGTCTGGTCTAGATGCACAGAGGTAAAGGAGGGATCCAATCATGGAGCGGTATACCTTTTGATCCACTGCTTTACCATTGGGATCACTGTCAAGCTTGCATCTGGTTGGCATGGGGAACTTGACCGGTTTGACATCTTTGAGCTCGAACCGTTTGAGCATGTCTTGAGTGTACTTGGCTTGTTTGATGAATGTCCCTTCTAGACCTTGTTGAATCTCGAACCCGAGGAAGAACTTCAACTCTCCCATCATGGACATCTCAAACTTCTCAGTCATTAGTACAGCAAATTCTTCATTGAATGAAATGTTAGGAGAGCCAAAGATAATATCATCAACATATAGTTGGCATATGAACAAATCCCCTTTAACCCTCTTAGTAAAAAGAGTGAGATCAATCTTCCCAATTTCAAACCCACGATCTTGTAACAACTCAGTAAGATACTCATACCACGCGCATGGGGCTTGTTTAAGGCCATAGAGTGCCTTATTGAGTTTGTACACATGATTGGGGAGCTTGGGATGTTCGAATCCCGGGGGTTTTTTTACATAGACCAACTCATTCAAAGGACCATTAAGAAATGCACTTTTCACATCCATTTGCTGTAATTTGAAGTTATGATGAGAAGCAAATGCAAGTAACATGCGAATATATTCTAGACGAGCAACAGGGGCAAAGGTTTCACCGTAGTCGATACCCTCGACTTGGGAGTAGCCTTGAGCCACCAATCTTGCCTTGTTTCGAATCACAATTCCATTGGCATCTTGCTTGTTCTTGAATATCCATTTGGTCCCGATGACATTATGTTCCTTCGTTGGCCGAGGCACTAAATCCCAGACTTGGTTGCGCTCGAAGTTGTTAAGTTCTTCGTGCATGGCCATAAGCCAATCCTCATCATCGAGCGCTTCCTGTACCTGTTGAGGTTCACAATACGAGACAAACGCGTGATGCTCACAATAATTCCAAAGCTGTTGACGGCCAGATACTCCCCTTTTTAAACTGCCAAGAACATTCTTCATAAGATGTGACTTGGCTCTCAGCTTGTCCGCATTCTTGGCTGCTCGACGCTCCAAGAGTTCTTCATTAGATAACGTGGGAGCATCTACTTGTTTCGTTTGTTTGCCCTTGCGTCTTGAGCCGGTTGTTGGAGCTCCAGACGGGAATTGTGAGACAGTCTCCTGATCATCTTGTCCTTCGACTTGAGCAGGTTCACTAGTTTGATCTTGTATTAGTGGTTGCTCTTGATCTTGATCTTGTGCTGGTTCGGGGTCTTGGGGTAGTGCTTGAATATCATGGGGCACATCACCATTGTTAGGCAATTGATCTTGACCGTGAGCCTGATCAACTTGTTGAGAGTCTTCTCTTTGTTCATCGGAAGCGTGTGGGGCTTGTGAGGGTGATGGCTCCACTTGAGTAGAGCATTGTCCTTCTCCTTCGGCCACAAGGGGTTCCTCAATGGGGAGTATTTGACCAATCCCCATTCTTCTTATGGCTTCGGGAGGAATTTCATCACCTATATCACAAAGACCACTTTGCTCCACTTGGGAGCCATTATTTTCGTCAAACTCTACGTTACACGTCTCCTCAATTAGTCCGGTGGACTTGTTGAGGACACGGTAAGCATGAGAGTTTGTAGCATAACCAACAAAGATACCCTCATGTGCTCTAGAATCAAATTTAGCTAACTGAGCTCCCTTTTTGAGTATGAATCACTTACAACCGAATACCCGGAAGTACTTGAGATTGGGTTTGTTTCGAGTTAGAATCTCATACGGAGTCTTGTTCAAGCCTTTGCGGATGTAGAGCCGATTGGACGCATGACATGCTGTGTTGATGGCCTCTGCCCAGAAATTGTATGGAGATTTGAATTCTGCCATCATTGTTCTTGCAGCATCTATCAAGGTCCGGTTCTTCCTTTCTGCCATGCCGTTTTGCTGAGGGGTATATGGTGCAGAATATTGGTGCTTTATTCCCTCATCACCTAGAAACTCATCTAGGGTGTAGTTCTTGAACTCGGTGCCATTGTCACTCCTAATCATCAAGATCTTTGCTTCATGTTGACGTTGCGCTTCATTAGCAAAGTTGATGACCGTTTGTTGAGTTTCACTCTTCCTTTTAAAGAAATACACCCAGGTATATCTTGAGTAGTCGTCAACAATCACTAAGCAATATTTTCTGCCTCCAAGACTATCAAATGTTGGAGAACCAAATAGATCCATATGGAGAAGTTCCAATGGCCTCTTAGTGTAGATAAGAGTCGTTGGACGATGAGCAGTTTCATGAATCTTTCCTTCAATGCAAGCACTGCAAACACGATCTTTAGCAAAGCTCACATTTGTTAGTCCACGAACATGGTCCCCTGTCAGAAGACTTTGCAAAGATCTCATATTGACATGAGCTAAACGGCGATGCCAAAGCCAGCCCACGTCAACTTTAGCCATTAAACATGTCGCAGTCTTAGTGGGTCGCTTTGAGAAGTTCACCACATAGAGACCATTTTCGACATGTCCAACATAGGCTACTTTAAGAGTCTTGCTCCTTAGGAGGACCATAGTGTCAATATTAAAGAATGTGGAAAAACCCTTGATTGCAAGTTGACGAACCGAAAGTAAATTGTAGGCAAGTGACTCAACAAGCATGACCTTCTCAATAGATAAATCTTGAGAGACGACCACCTTACCAAATCCCAATACCTTTGACGAGGATGCATCGGTGAATTGGACATGGGTGGGCATAGATGGAGAAGGATGCACATCCACCACTAAGTCCTTGCTTCCGGTCATATGATTTGTTGCTCCACTATCGAGCAACCATGACACCCCACTGGAAGCAAACTCCTGCAAAAGATCAAGGCTTGGTTTTAGGTACCCATTTTTTAATGGGTCCTTTCATGTTAGAGACAAGGGTCTTAGGAACCCAGATAGCCCATTCAATATCTTCATCGTAGGAACCAACAAATCTGGCATAAACATGCCCATCACTAGCACAACATAAAACATATGAAGAATTGAGTTTGCCGGCTGTGTTAGTAGGAGCGGTTTTGCCCTTCTTGGGGTTCCCATAGTCCACCTTGTTCCTGTTCACCTTCTGAGTCCCCTCACCCTCTTTGACAAAGATGTCCATGAGGGTGAGAGATCGTTTGTTCTTGTTCTTCCTTTTACCTTTTGACTTGGAGGTAAGTCCAAGTCCTTCCTTTCCTACAACACCCTTTTGAGTGCTCAAGAGATCGTTCAGACTCTTCTCACCTTGTCTGCATGCCACAAGGCCCTTCTCAAGTTTCTCTTTTAACTTGGCATTTTCCTCCACAAGATGAACATGCTCACAACAGGGGTTAGTTGCACAAGTATTATCAATTAACACAAAGGGAGGACAAGTAGAGATCTCCTTGGTAAGCTTTGCTTGGAGTTGATCATGAGACTCTTTCAGAGAGAAATGAACACCTTTCAAGGCTTTGTGGGCCTTGTCAAGTATGTCAAACTCTTCTTTGAGTCTGTCACGGCCTACCTCAAGAGCATACTTTTCAGATTTAAGCATGCGAGTAAGAACAACATCATGATCTAGTTTCTTTTGCATTTTAGCACAGTCATCGTTATATGACTCCTCAAGAGCCAAACGAAGAGTGCGCTCTTCTTCTAGAGCACTAGATAATTCGGCAATTTCATCGGCATAGTCACGACTATGTCCCTGAAGCTCGGAGATGGTCTCCTCATGAGACTCAATGAGGTCAGTGGCCTCACCCAGTTGTTCCAAGAGAGCCACAAAGTGCTTCTTGGGTTCTCCCTTAATAGTGCATAGAAACTTATCAAGATCATGCTCATTAAGTTCTCCAACATCACTATCTTCTACACAATTTAACAATGAAGGAGCAGAAGCAATGTTGGTCTTAATGATGGGAGTTACCTGATTGGTACCTTTTTCCATGAGGCACTTGGTGATGTGGTTCTCGTTGGGGGCGTTGAAGAGAGACACCTTCTGGGAAGAGGTAGTGGCAATAGCAACAATTGCCGTTGCCACTGTATCATCATCATCACCATCATCATCAGAAGGATACTCCTCCAGGGCCACCATCCCTTTTGGGTGAGGTTTCTTCACAAAGTTGTTCTTGATTGGAAATGATTTGGTTTTGTCTTTGCGAATGAGCTTGCCTCCGTTGTCTTCCCTTTTATCATAGGGACATTCTGCCACGAAGTGACTCACGTTGCCACAGTTATAACATGTCCTTACTCGTTGTTTGGGTTTGAATCCACTCGAGTTGTTCTTGGTGAAGGTGGGTCTTGAGTTCCTTTTATTTCCCCAGAATTGCCTTGATGCAAGAGCCATGTGCTCATGATAAGCATACTTTGTGTCTTCAGGGCAGCTCTCTTCTTCCTCATCTTCTTCTTCTTCTTCAAGCATTTCTCTTGCTTTCAACGCAAGGTTAGGTGAAGTGGTTTTTGATCGAACACGAGCAAGTGCATTGTCGGCGGTTTCGTTCATGATTGACATTGCAATGAACTCATCCAACACTTCACTGGAAGACAAGGAGTGGAAGTCTGGCCGCTGACGGATGACAGATGACATGGCTTTATTGAAAGGCATGATGGCTTTGAGAAACTTGCGCTTGACCCATGTATCGTCCACATCCTTACTACCATGATCCTTTAGTGCCACAACAATAGCAGTCACCCTCCAATAGAGATCACGAGGGTCCTCGTCTTCCTTCATCACAAACTCATCGGCCTTGTCAAGTATCACTTCATAGTTGGATCGTTGAATACTTGAGCTTCCCTTGTATAACACCATAATATGCTCCCAACAATCCTTGGCCAATGTGAAGGGACGTAAGTGGGGAAGATATTCAGGTGGCACAGCAGACTGGAGAATAAACAACGCAGAGTGATTATATTGATTGTCTGCATCTTCTCTTGGAGTGAGGTTGCTTGGGTCATGGGGATAATATCCTTGCTCGATAATTCTCCACAAGTTTGTTGAGCTGTGATTCAGATGAGACTTAATAGAAAAGACCCAGTTAGCAAAGTCACCTTTCACAAGTTTAGGAGGAGGACCAACAGGATTAATACGAGGTGCGAGAACGGGTCCTCCATAGGCCATGGGGGTGGAACTGAGGCATATGTTCCAGTCCCATCCTTTTCGTGAGGTGAAGCCGGTCGCATACCTTTAGCCGCTTCCTTAGAGGAGTTGGCCTCCGAATCGGAAATGGTGGGTTTAACCACTAAAGCCGGTTCGGGTGAACTTTTAAGACCCTCAATTAATTCTTTAAGCATGGTTTTGACTTCGCTCGTCAAGGACTTCTTGAGGGCTGCCATAGCCGTATTCAAGTCGTCCCTTGTGACCGAAGTCAAGTCCATGTCCTCGGGTTGCCCATGGGTAACTTCCTCTCCGCCTTCCATACTCTTTGGGTGGTTAAACCCTTAATAAAGAGACGTGGCTCTGATACCAATTGAAAGGATCGATATGGTTGGCTAGAGGGGGGGGGGTGAATAGACAACGACCACTTTTTAATTAATCTTAGCAAGTTAAGGTAAACACTATACGGGTTCAAAAATAATATGACAATGAGGTGAACCCTGTAGAAGCTAACAACGAGAGCTATTAAGACTACTAAGATATAGTCACAAGCATAAGAAAATACAAAGTAAAGGATAGAGATAACCACAAGTGGAACCGATGGAGACGAGGATGTGTTACCGAAGTTCCTTCCCTTTGACAGGAAGTACGTCTCCGTTGGAGCGGTGTGGAGGCACAATGCTCCCCAAAAAGCCACTAAGGCCACCGTATTCTCCTCACGCCCTCGCACGATGCAAGGTACCGTGATTCCACTATAGGTGCCCTTGAAGACGGCGACCGAACCTTTACAAACAAGGTTGGGGCAACTCCACACAAAGCTTGGAGGCTCCCAACTAAACCACGAAGCTTCACCACAATGGAATATGGCTTCAAGGTGACCTCAACCGTCTAGGATGATCAAACACCCAAGAGTAACAAGATCCGCAAGGGATTGGTGGGGGAATCAACTTTTCTCTTGGTGGAAGTGTGGATCTAGGCCTTCTCAACCAATCCCTAAAGAATCAACAAGTTTGATTGGCTAGGGAGAGAGATCGGGCACTTTTGAGCTTGTGGAGCAACAATGGAGCTTAGAGAGGTAAGAGATAGGGTTCCTCAGCTAGAAGAACCCTTTATATAGTGGGGGGAAAATCAGACCGTTTTCCCACTCTCTGCCCGAGCTCCAGCGGTACTACCGCTGGTACTCCAGCGGTACTACCGCTGAACAGGAGCGGTACTACCGCTGCCTGGCGGTACTACCGCTGGATGCAGCGGTACTACCGCTGGGCCTCCAGCGGTACTACCGCTGACATCAGCGGTACTACCGATGGCCCCTTGGTAGTGCACAAACACTACTACCGCCGAGAAAGTCTTCGCAAAAGGGTCCGTCCACGAACTACCGCTAGGTAGGTGGAACAAAGCACCTGCAGCGGTACTACCGCTAGCAGTCCAGCGGTACTACCGCTGGGGACCATTTTGCAGAGATGCTAAAAACAAAGAGGCGAGGGCCGCTCCAAAGATAAAGGAAAGGGAGAATGTGACGTGTGCGTGTGTAAAGATAGATTCCACCCAAACCTTTCCATTACGGATCCCCTCTTAATAGTACGGCTTTCCTATGACTCAAATAAAGAGAATCGTAGAGAGCGCCGTGCTTCCGATCCATGAGAGAGGAGACGAGTCGTCTTGTGCCGTTGACGTGTGTTATCTGAAACCTTAACACACACAGTTAGTCCTGTACGGTACTGTCATCAATCACCAAAATCACTTAGGCATAAACTACGCCCCAACAATCTCCCCCCTTTTGGTGGATTGACGACAATACCGGATTTGCACAGAGATGACAATACCGGATTTGCACAGAGAATGACTTTCGGAAGGTTTTCGGGCATTACTGATAAAGTACCGAGAATGATGAATGGGTTCTGGAGTTCAACCGGGAGGGGCCACTTGATAACCCACAAGTATAGGGGATCAATTGTAGCCTTTCTCTATAAGTAAGAGTGTCGAACCCAACGAGGAGCTAAAGGTAGGACAAATATTCCCTCAAGTTCTATCGACCACCGATACAACTCTACGCACACTTTACGTTCACTTTACCTATAACAAGTATGAAACTAGAAGTACTTTGTAGGGGTGATAGGATAGGTTTGCAAGATAATAAAGAGCACATAAATAAAACTAGGGGCTGTTAAGATAAAGAAACAATTACGTTAATTTAACGAGTGTGGAAAAGTGGTGGTAGGAGTTGCGGAATTGTCCCTAAGCAATTGACTATGTTACTAGACCGATAGCAAGTTTTATGTGGGAGAGGCCACTGCTAGCATGTCATCCCTTACTTGGAATTCTATGCACTTATGATTGGAACTATTAGCAAGCATCCGCAACTACTAACGTCATTAACGTAAAACTCAACCATAGCAATAAGATATATTGGCCCCCCTTCCATCCCATATGCATCAATTTCTATGCTAAGTTGAAGCTTCTGCCATCCTTGCCCTCCAATACATAGTCCTATCAACATACTACTAACCCTATGGTGTGATCCACGCGCACGCTCATATGATGGGCACCAAAGTACAACAACATAACCACAAGCAAATTAAACAAATCATAGCAATTCATCAATCACCGATAGGACAACGAAAATCTACTCAGACATCATAGGATGGCAACACATCATTGGATAATAATATGAAGCATAAAGCACCATGTTCAAGTAGAGGGTACAACAGGTTGCAGGAGAGTGGACCGCTGAATATAGATGGGGGGAGGTGATGGAGGTGTTGGTGAAGATGACAGAGGTGTTGGTGTAGATCGCCGTCACACGATGATGTCCCGGGCAGCGTTCCGGCGCCGCCGGGAGAGAGGGGGAGAGATCCCCCCTTCTTCTTCTTCTTCATTGACCTCCTCCCTAGATGGGAGAAGGGTTTCCCCTCTGGTCCATGGTCTCCATGGCGGCGGAGAGGCGAGAGCCCTTCCGAGATTGGATATCTCTCTCTGTCCTTCTGTTTCTGCGCTCTCAGATTCTGGCCTTTCACTGTTTCTTAAATTCCGGAGATCCATATCTCCGATTGAGGTGTCCTTTTAACACGATTTTCTTCCGGATATTATCTTTCTTGCGGCGAAAGAAGGGCCCAACCGCCTTAGGAGTTGGTCACGAGCCTGCCAGGCGTGCCTGGGGGGGTAGGGCGCGCCTCCTGGGCTCATGACCCCCTCGGGCATCGTTTCGCGTTGATTCTTCTTCCCAAAAATCATAAATATTCCAAAAAAAATCCCCGTAGGTTTTTTATTGCGGTTGGACTTCGTTTGGTATGGATATTCTGCGAAACAAAAAAACATGCAACAAACAGGAACTGGCACTGGGCACTTGATCAATATGTTAGTCCCAAAATTAGTATAAAAAGTTGCCAAAAGTATATGAAAGTTGTAGAATATTGGCATGAAACAATCAAAAATTATGGATACGACAGAGACGTATCAGCATCCCCAAGCTTAATTCCTGCTCGTCCTCGAGTAGGTAAATGATAAAAAAGATAATTTTTGATGTGGAATGCTACCTAGCATAATCTTGATCTTATAATCTAATCATGGCATGAATACTAAAACACTAGTGATTCGAAGCAATAGTCTATCACTTGACATAAAGACAGTAATATTTCAAGCATACTAACAAAGCAATCATGTCTTCTCAAAATATCTTGGCCAAAGAAAGTTATCCCTACAAAATCATATAGTCTGGCTATGCTCCATCTTCCCCATACAACGTATTTAAATCATGCACAACCCCGGTTTTAGCCAAGCAATTGTTTCATACTTTAGTGTTCTCAAACTTTTTCAACTTTCACGCAATACATGAGCGTGAGTCATGTACATAGAACTATAGGTGGAATAAAATATGGTGGTTGTGGAGAAGACAAAAAGGAGGAGATAGTCTCACATCAACTAGGCGTATCAACGGGCTATGGAGATGCCCGTCAATAGATATCAATGTGAGTGAGTAGGGATTGCCATGCAAGAGATGCACAAGAGCTATAAGTGTATGAAAGTTCAAAAAAGAAACTAGTGGGTGTGCATCCAACTCGCTTGCTCACGAAGACCTAGGGCAATTTGAGGAAGCCTATCATTGGAATATACAAGCCAAGTTCTATAATGAAAATTTCCCACTAGTATATGAAAAGTGACAACATAGGAGACTCTCTATCATGAAGATCATGGTGCTATTTTGAAGCACAAGTGTGGTAAAGTATAGTAGCATTGTCCCTTCTCTCTTTTCTATCATTTATTATTATTATTATTTTTCCTTTTTTTTTGGTGGGATTCTTTGGCCTCTTTTTTATTTGGGCTTCATTGGCCTCTTTTATTACTTCCTCACATGGGACAATGCTCTAATAATGATGATCATCACACTTTTATTTACTTACAACTCGATATTTAGAACAAAATATGACTCTATATGAATGCCTCCGGCGTTGTACCGAGATGTGCAATGATCTAGCGTAGCAATGACATAAAAAAAGGATAAGCCATGAAAACATCATGCTAGCTATCTGATACGTCTCAAACGTATCTATAATTTTTGATGGTTTCAGGCTCTTATTTTGTCAACTTTGGATGTTTTGTTTACCTTTTATACCTTTTTTTGGGACTAACTTATTAACTCAGTGCCAAGTGCCAGTTCCTGTTTTTTCCGTGTTTTTGACTCTTTTCAGATCTGATTTTGGAACGGAGTCTTAACGGAATAAAATCCCCAAAATGATTTTTTCCAGAACGGAAGAAGATCGGGAGGCTTGAGGGCCAAGTAAGTGGGCCCATAGGGAGCCCACAAGCCCTGTTGCCGCCGCCGGGGGGGAGGCCGCGGCAACCAAGCTTGTGGCCCCCTGGCGCTCCCCTGCCCTAGGTCTTTGGCCTATAAATTCCCTAAAAATCCAGAAAAATCAGGGCGTCCACGAAAACACTTTTCCGCCGCCGCAAGCTTCCGTTTCCGCTAGATCTCATCTGAGACCCTTCCCGGTGCCCTGCCGGAGGGGACTTTGGAGTTGGAGGGCTTCTTCATCAACATCATCGCCCCTCCAATGACTCGTGAGTAGTTCACTTCGGACCTACGGGTCCGTAGTTAGTAGCTAGATGGCTTCTTCTCTCTCTTGGATCTTCAATACCAAGTTCTCCATGATCTTCATGGAGATCTATCCGATGTAATCCTCTTTGGCGGTGTGTTTGTCGAGATCCGATGAATTGTGGATTTGTGATCAGATTATCTATGATATATATTTGAGTCTTTGCTGATTTCTTATATGCATGATTTGATATCCTTGTAAGTCTCTCCGAGTCTTGGGTTTTGTTTGGCCAACTAGATCTATGATTCTTTCAATGGGAGAAGTGCTTGGTTTTGGGTTCATACCGTGTGGTGACCTTTCCCAGTGACAGAAAGGGCAACAAGGCACGCATCGTGTTGTTGCCATCAAGGGTAACAAGATGGGCTTTGTCGTAGATATGAGATTGTCCATCTACATCATGTCATCTTGCTTAAGGCGTTACTTTGTTCTTTTGGACTTAATACACTAGATGCATGCTGGATAGCGGTCGACGTGTGGAGTAATAGTAGTAGATGAAGAAAGTGCCGGTCTACTTGTTTTGGACGTGATGCCTATAGATATAATCATTGTCATAGATAACGTCACGACTTTGCGCGGTTCTATCAATTGCTCGACAGTAATTCGTTCACCCACCGTCTACTTGCTTTCATGAGAGAAGCCACTAGTGAACACTACGGCCCCTGGGTCTATTCACATCTATTGTTTCCACTTTCGCTTTTACTTTGCTTTGTTACTTTGTTGCTTTCAGTTCTCACTTGGCAAACAATCTATAAGGGATTGACAACCCCTTTATAGCGTTGGGAGCAAGCTCTTTGTGTTTGTGCAGGTACTTGTGATATTCCTTCACTGGATCGATACCTTGGTTCTCAAAACTGAGGGAAATACTTACCACCGCTGTGCTACATCACCCTTTCCGCTTCGAGGGAACACCAACGCAAGGCTCCAAGGCCACGGGGGAAATCCTTTGCATATTTGCCAAGGAAGTCCCTAAAGGCGTAGCCGTAGCAGAAGGATTCCTGGTGCCGTTGCCGAGGAGTATCTAGACAAGAATAGTCTCCCGTCAGCACGTGTTTCTGGCACCGTTGGAAGGTCTTTTGTTGCATCAGCAAAAGTATTTCTGGCGCCGTTGCCGAGGAAGGAGAGATCTATCCAAGTAGGTCTCACAAACTCATCTCTTGCATTTACTTTTTTGCGAGTTGCCTCTCGTTTTCCTCTCCCCCAGTTCACATTTGCCTTTCTCCCTTGCCGTTTTCATTTGCCTTTTCTCGTTTGCCTCTTTCGTTCGCCCTTTTCTTTCGCTTGCCTTTCCTTTGCTTGTGTTCTATGTGCCCTCAATATGCTTGCATATTCGCTTGCTGAAGATCTAGTGATATGGATCCTCACCCACTTGCTAATCTCTTTAAGAGATCCACTTATGTGGAACCAATTGCTAGTGAGTTGAGTGCACTTGACTATCTTTATGGAGTTTTGCTTGAGATGCGTGAATCTAAAAATCGTGATGA
The DNA here is from genome assembly GCF_904849725.1 of Hordeum vulgare subsp. vulgare. Classification (NCBI taxonomy): domain Eukaryota; kingdom Viridiplantae; phylum Streptophyta; class Magnoliopsida; order Poales; family Poaceae; genus Hordeum; species Hordeum vulgare. Next base: position 34,529,653 of record NC_058521.1, on the reverse strand, counting down.
AGAAATTTATGAAGTGATTCACGAGGGCTCCTTGAATGAAAAGCATGATTGCAATGGTTTCACTATAAATCCTATTAGTGACAATCATGCTAAAAATATGCAAAACCCTAAGCTTGGGGATGCTAGTTTTGCTATGTCCACTACTTGTAGCAATAATCATGATTGGGGTGATGATCTTTCTTATGATCTTGAAAATTTGTTCAAACCTCATGATGAATATGATATTTGCAATAATATTGAAAGTGGGATTGGAGAAGTCATGACTTTAGTTGATGATAATCCCACTATTTTTGAAAAGCGTCAACTTTGCATGCATGTGGATCATGAAAAGAATATCCTTTGGGATAGCTATATTGTTGAATTTGTATGTGATCCCACATGTAATTGCTATGAGAGAGGAAAATATTGTGGTAGAAACTTTCATGTTACCAAATTACCTCTCGTTATGTTGAGATTGCTATTGTCTCTTTCTTCTTCCTTGCATTTGGTAACTATTGGTTGTCTTGTCAATTTGTTTTCCTATAAAATGCCTATGCATAGGAAGTATGTTAGACTTAGATGTGATTTTCACATGCTTCATGATGCTCTCGTTGTGCTTCAATTCTTGTCTTTTGTGAGAGCATCATTCAATACCTAGCTAAAGGCGTTAAACAATAGCGCTTGTTGGGAGGCAACCCAACGAATCTATCCTTTTTCTTTCTGTTTTGTGTTTTCCACACTTTCATAATTCTGTTATGATTGTGTTTTTGTGTTTCTTTTTGCGTTTGTGCCAAGCAAAACCGTTATGATTAGTCTTGGGGATGATCGTTTGGTTACGCTGGAAAAGACAGAAACTTTCTGCTCACGAAAAGAATTTTCATTTTTTCTGTAAGATATTTTGAGTTGATTCTTTTTGCTGATGATTGCTACGCAAATTCTTCAGACTGTCGTAATTTTTCAGAATTTTTGAAGTACCAGAAGTATACTAAGTATACAGATTGCTACAGACTGGTATGTTGTTAACAAATTCTGTTTTTGTTGTGTTGGTTGCTTATTTTGATGAAACTATGGATAGTATCCGGGGGGGGGGGGGTATTAGCCATGAAAGATTGAAAATACAGTAACCCAACATCAACATAAGTAGAATTTAAGTTTGCTACAGTACCTAAGGAAGTGGTGGTTTGCTTTCTTATACTAATGTTATCACGAGTTTCTGTTTAAAGTTTCGTGTTGTGAAGTTTTCAAGTTTTGGGTGAAGTTCTTATGGACGAAAAGATAAAGAGTGGCAAGAGGTCAAGCTTATGGATGCCCAAGGCACCCCAAGAGATTAAAGGATGTCGTAAAAGCCTAAGCTTGGGGATGCCCCGGGAAGGCATCCCCTCTTTCGTCTTTGATCCATCGGTAACGTTACTTGGGGCTATATTTTTATTCACCACATGTTATGCGTTTTGCTTGGAGCATCTTGTATCGTAGGAGTCTTTTATTTTTGTTGTGTAACAATCATCCTTGCTGCACACCTAGAGAGAGAGACATGCACTCACCGTGATTTTGTCGAGCTTCACTTATATCCTTTGGTAGACAATTCAGCTCACATGTGCTTCATTTATATCTTTTGAGCTAGTTGATTTTGCTCTGTGTGCTTCACTTATATATTTTAGAGCGCGGCGGTGCGTGGCTTGGTAGTTGATCTATGCTATGAAAGTAGTCTCAAAAGGGGTAGTTATCCAAAGGGATACGAAAACTTCCACCTTCATGTGCATTGAATAGTTATAGAAGTTTGATTCATCTCAACTAGTTTTGAGTTGTGGTTATGGTAATACTGAAGTTATATTAGTAAGGTGTTGTGGATCTAGAAATACTTGTGTTGAAGTTAGTGATTCCCATAGCATGCACGTATGGTGAACCGCTATGTGATGAAGTCTGAGCATGATTAGTCTATTGATTGTCATCCTTTGTGTGGTAGTCGGGATCGCGCGATGGTTTATACCTACCAACCCTTCCCCTAGGAGTATGCGTTGAATGCTTTGTTTCGATTACTAATAAAACTTTTGCAACAAGTATATGAGTTCTTCATGACTAATGTTGAGTCCATGGTTTAGATGCACTTTCACCTTCCACCATCACAATCTTCTTTAGTGTCGTGCAACTTTCGCCGGTGCACAAAACCCACCATTAGCCTCCCTCAAAACAGCCACCATACCTACCTACTATGGCTTTTTCAAAGTCATTCCGAGATATATTGCCATGCAACTACCACCATGACATGTGCCACCACGTCTACATTGCCATTACATGATCGTAAGATAGCTAGCATGATGTTTCCATTTATGTCTATGCCATGCTAGATCATTGTCACGGTACACTACCGAAGGCATTCCATATACAGTCATTATTGCTCTAAGTTTTGAGTTGTAAGTGTGATGATCATCATTGATGGAGCATTGTCCCATGTGAGTAAATAAAAGAGGCCAAAGATGCACACCAAAATTAAAAAAAGAGGCCAAAGAGCCCATCCAAAAAATGAGAGAAAAAGAGAGAAGGGACAATGCTACCACCTATCCACACTTGTGCATATTAAGCACCATGATCTTCATGATTGAGAGTCTCTCGTTTTGTCACCACCATATAGCTAGTGGGAAATTTTCATTATATAACTTGGCTTGTATATTCCAATGATAGGCTTCCTCAAAATTGCCTTAGGTCTTCGTGAGCAAGCAAGTTGGATGCACACCCACTAGTTTTCTTTAAGAGCTTTCACCTCTTATCCATTTGAGCAGTGGGGGGTTTGTTTGACATGGAGTGAGGAGCAGTGGCACGCCAGGGCACGTAGCACACGTGGTGAGCACACGGAGAGCAGGCCAAAATTGCGCCCTGTGCATTTGAGACAACAGGAGCACCTCTCCAGCAAGCTCTGGCTTGTCCGCGAGCGCCGAAGAGCTCCCCACCGCACGCGTGTGCCCTCTGGAGACTTCTCCCCCTCGTCCCCTAGCCCGTGGTCAGCCTCGACGCCTTGTAGCGACGTGGTCGCGGCGGTACCGTCTCAGAGCTTCGGCTACCGCCGCGAAGAGCTCCCCGGGCCTATATAAGGCGTGCCCCGAGCCCTCCTCCGACCGGCAACCTCCCAGCCCCCTTCCTCGAGCTCCCCGAGCTCTTCTCCTCGCCCACGACCGAGCTCTGCTGCCGGGATCCCCTCGGCCATCCCCGAGCTCAGGCCCCCCTTCCCCCCTCTCTCCGCCATTGGCTTCCCCGTGGTCCGGAGACCCTCCTCATTCCCTCAGCTCATCATCGGAGGCCCTGTGGCCGCGTGCCCAAGATCCGGTCGCCACTGCTGCTCCTGGCCTCTGCGAGCCGGCATTGCCCCGTCCCCTCTCCAGCGTTGTTGATGCTTCACACGGGTGCGGCTCCTCCCGTCGGTTCCGCCAGTGCCCTCGTCTCGACCTAAGGTGGCCAGAGCCGACCGGGTCGTCGCCGGCCGAGCGCTTGGCCTCGCCATCTCCCCTATCGCGTGGAGGAAGAAGAAGAAGCTAGGAGGAGAGAGAGAGGCACGGTGGTCCCTTGTGTCAGCGGCCGAGGAGCTGACCGGGCTAACCGTTGACCCGAGTAAGCGGAGACGACTTTTGTGAAATGTGTGTTATTCTTAGGAAAGCGTATTCTGGTGTTCTTCGGGAAAAAATACGCTTTCACTTCTCTGAAAGCGTATTCTCTCAAAAGCGCTTTCTGCCTAATCTGCTCAGGGACCCGTATGTGAATATTTGTTTTGCAGATTGGGCCGTGAGAGTGAAACTCTTATATCTTTGCATCCGTAGCTCCGATTCCGGTGATTCCAAAGCCCACGTCTTCGTCTCATACAACCCGTCAAGATGGTAAAATTTTCACTATGTGATCACACAGTGGAAATGACCATGTTGCCCTTGCCCGTAAACAGCTCCTCCGAGAGAGAATTGTTTCCGGCAATTCCTTCCATGAACTTCTCGCACTTCTTTCCGGTGGATCCCTCATTATCCCAAGCAAGCCACAACTCTCATTTGCTTAATTGCATTTCAATATCATAGTTTAACTAACTATTTTAGTCACAAGTATATTTGTTTATAGTCTGGAATTTGAGTATGCACTGTTTGAATAGATGACTATCATAGTGAGTACGTGATTGTTAGTGACTAGTGTCTTACACACTAGTCGATGCCATGATGTTGAGATTACTGCCTATGATTATTCGGGGTTTCATCCGACAGTTTGTAGATAAGAACCCATAGTAGTAGTTGAGCTTATCGGTCAATGGATTACTATGATATCGGAGTGTCAACTATGACGGAAATATTACTCGGGGGTAAGCTACTTAGTTGGTTGATCAAGAGTCACCTGTCCGGGCTTATCCGTGCAGCCACATTTGTCGGTATAGGACGGCCGTGACTTGGGCTGGTTGCGTGCTCCTTCACCGGTACCTCCAAAGAGGGAGGGTTATGCACGCGCGCTACCTTGGCCCGATAGGCGGTGATAACCCTGTGAGCCAGTTGATTGTTTGACCCGGGAGTCCACGTTTGGGATAGTTTAGTTTGGCCACGACGGTGGCAGGTGTCATGAGGACACAAGGGCCACCAAGGGTAGGACTCCGGGGGAGGATGAATGCCAGAGGTACGATGGGAGAGTCACGGATCAGGCAAGTTTCGTTGGAGCAACACTGGTCCACCCGAATGAGATCACGAGGTCAGTGCTGCATGATGTGGGTAAAGTGTGCAACCTGTGCAGAGTGTCAAATCTATTCGAATAGTCGTGTCCACGGTATTGGACAGCCCATGCAGACCTCAGTAGGTGGTCAACCGTAACTCTGATAGTAATGATGGAAGAACTCGTCTGAGTATGATAACAGTTGGGCATCATGCCGATGTCAAATTTTGAGGATATTAGCCGAAGATTTTGGGTAAGATCGCAAGAGTCGGTATCACCAGAGTACGGTCAGAGTAGCATGTTATAGTTATTTTTCAACTACCCCTTAGTGATAACAAATCTTTATCTAATCTTGATTGCTATGATGTTGTCTTGCCTTAATGCTAATGTTTGTTGTGAGCTTACGAGTACATTCAAAGTGTTGGAATTATGCCCTAGAGGCAATAATAAATATAGTTATTATTATAATTCCTGTATCAAGATAATCGTTTATTATCCATGCTATAATTGTATTGAATGAAGACTCATTTACATGTGTGGATACATAGACAAAACACCGTCCCTAGCAAGCCTCTAGTTGGCTAGCCAGTTGATCAAAGATAGTTAGTGTCTTTTGATTATGAACAAGGTGTTGTTGCTTGATAACTAGATCACGTCATTGGGAGAATCACGTGATGGACTAGACCCAAACTAATAGACGCAGCATGTTGATCGTGTCATTTTGTTGCTACTGTTTTCTGCGTGTCAAGTATTTATTCCTATGACCATGAGATCATATAACTCACTGACACCGGAGGAATGCTTTGTGTGTATCAAATGTCGCAACGTAACTGGGTGACTATAAAGATGCTCTACAGGTATCTCCGAAGGTGTTAGTTGAGTTAGTATGGATCAAGACTGGGATTTGTCACTCCGTGTGACGGAGAGGTATCTCGGGGCCCACTCGGTAATACAACATCACACACAAGCCTTGCAAGCAATGTGACTTAGTGTAAGTTGCGGGATCTTGTATTACGGAACGAGTAAAGAGACTTGCCGGTAAACCAGATTGAAATAGGTATGCGGATACTGACGATCAAATCTCGGGCAAGTAACATACCGAAGGACAAAGGGAATGACATACGGGGCTATATGAATCCTTGGCATTGAGGTTCAAACGATAAGATCTTCGTAGAATATGTAGGATCCAATATGGGCATCCAGGTCCCCTATTGGATATTGACCGAGGAGTCTCTCGGGTCATGTCTACATAGTTCTCGAACCCGCAGGGTCTGCACACTTAAGGTTCGACATTGTTTTATGCGTATTTGAGTTGTATGGTTGGTTACCGAATGTTGTTCGGAGTCTCGGATGAGATCACAGACGTCACGAGGGTTTCCGGAATGGTCCGGAAACGAAGATTGATATATAGGATGACCTCATTTGATTACCGGAAGGTTTTCGGAGTTACCGGGAATGTACCGGGAATGGCGAATGGGTTCCGAGAGTTCACCGGGGGGGGGGGGGGGGGGCAACCCACCCCGGGGAAGCCCATAGGCCTTGAGGGTGGCACACCAGCCCTTAGTGGGCTGGTGGGACAACCCAAAAGGGCTCTATGCGCCAAGAAGAGAAAATCAAGAGAAAAAAAAAGAGGAGGTGGGAAGGAAGGGAAGGACTCCCTCCCACCAAACCAAGTCCAACTCGGTTTGGGGGGGGAGTCTTCCCCCCTTGGCTCGGCCGACCCCCTTGGGGCTCCTTGAGACCCAAGGCAAGGTCCCCTCCCTCCCACCTATATATACGGAGGTTTTAGGGCTGATTTGAGACGACTTTTCCACGGCAGCCCGACCACATACCTCCACGGTTTTTCCTCTAGATCGCGTTTCTGCGAAGCTCGGGCGGAGCCCTGCTGAGACAAGGTCATCACCAACCTCCGGAGCGCCGTCACGCTGCCGGAGAACTCTTCTACCTCTCCGTCTCTCTTGCTGGATCAAGAAGGCCGAGATCATCGTCGAGTTGTACGTGTGCTGAACGCGGAGGTGCCGTCCGTTCGGTACTAGATCGTGGGACTGATCGCGGGATTGTTCGCGGGGCGGATCGAGGGACGTGAGGATGTTCCACTACATCAACCGCGTTCACTAACGCTTCTGCTGTACGATCTACAAGGGTACATAGATCACTCATACCCTCTCGTAGATGGACATCACCATGATAGGTCTTCGTGCGCGTAGGAAATTTTTTGTTTCCCATGCGACGTTCCCCAACAGTGGAATCATGAGCTAGGTGCATGCGTAGATGTCTTCTCGAGTAGAACACAAAAGTTTTTGTGGGCGGTGATGTGCGTTTTGCTGCCCTCCTTAGTCTTTTCTTGATTCTGCGGTATTGTTGGATTGAAGCGGCTTGGACCGACATTACTCGTACGCTTACGAGAGACTGGTTTCATCATTACGAGTAACTCCGTTGCTCAAAGATGACTGGCAAGTGTCGGTTTCTCCAACTTTAGTTGAATCGGATTTGACCGAGGAGGTCCTTGTATGAGGTTAAATAGCAACTCATATATCTCCGTTGTGGTGTTTGCGTAAGTAAGATGCGATCCTACTAGATACCCATGGTCACCACGTAAAACATGCAACAACAAAATTAGAGGACGTCTAACTTGTTTTTGCAGGGTATGCTTGTGATGTGATATGGCCAACGATGTGATGTAATATATTGGATGTATGAGATGATCATGTTGTAATAGAAAATATCGACTTGCACGTCGATGGTACGGCAACCGGCAGGAGCCATAGGGTTGTCTTTATACTAACGTTTGTGCTTGCAGATGCGTTTACTATTTTGCTAGGATGTAGCTTTAGTAGTAATAGCATGAGTAGCACGACAAACCCGATGGCAACACGTTGATGGATGATCATGGTGTGGCGCCGGTGACAAGAAGATCGTGCCGGTGCTTTGGTGATGGAGATCAAGAAGCACGTGATGATGGCCATATCATGTCACTTATGAATTGCATGTGATGTTAATCCTTTTATGCACCTTATTTTGCTTAGAACGACGGTAGCATTATGAGGTGATCTCTCACTAAAATTTCAAGACGAAATTGTGTTCTCCCCGACTGTGCACCGTTGCTACAGTTCGTCGTTTCGAGACACCACGTGATGATCGGGTGTGATAGACTCAACGTTCACATACAACGGGTGCAAAACAGTTGCGCACGCGGAACACTCGGGTTAAGATTGACGAGCCTAGCATGTGCAGACATGGCCTCGGAACACATGAGACCGAAAGGTCGATCATGAATCATATAGATGATATGATTAGCATAGGGATGCTTACCACTGAAACTATACTCAACTCACGTGATGATCGGACTTGAGATAGTGTAGGTGGATCATGAACCACTCAAATGACTAGAGAGATGTACTTTTTGAGTGGGAGTTTAGCAAATAATTTGATTAAGTTGAACTCTAATTATCTTGAACATAGTCTTAGTCCACTTTGAATATATTTGTGTTGTAGATCATGGCTCACGCGACAGTCATCCTGAATCTTAATACGTTCCTAGAGAAAGCTAAGTTGAAAGATGATGGAAGCAACTTTGTAGACTGGGCTCGTAATCTTAAGCTAATCTTACAAGCTGGGAAGAAGGATTATGTCCTTAATGCTGCGCTAGGAGATGAACCACCCGCTACGGCTGATCAGGATGTTAAGAACGCTTGGTTAACACGTAAGGAGGACTACTCAATAGTTCAATGTGCAGTCTTGTATGGCTTAGAACCGGGACTTCAACGTCGCTTTGAGCGTCATGGAGCATTTGAGATGTTCCAGGAGTTGAAGTTTATCTTTCAGAAGAACGCCCGGATCGAGAGGTATGAGACCTCCGATAAATTCTATGCTTGCAAGATGGAGGAAAACTCGTCTGTCAGTGAACATGTGCTCAAAATGTCTGGGTACTCAAACCATCTAGCTGAGCTGGGGATTGAACTCCCGCAAGAGGCTATCACTGCCAGAATCCTTCAATCACTGCCGCCAAGCTATAAAGGCTTTGTGTTGAACTACAACATGCAAGGGATGAACAAGTCACCCGGCGAGTTGTTTGCGATGTTGAAAGTCGCAGAGTCTGAACTCCGTAAAGAGCATCAAGTGTTGATGGTGAATAAGACCACTAGTTTCAAGAGAAACGGCAAAGGCAAGAAGGGTAATTCGAAGAAGAGCGGCAAGCCTGTTGCCAATCCACCGAAGAAACCCAAAGTTGGACCTAAGCCTGAAACGGAGTGTTACTATTGCAAGGGTATGGGTCACTGGAAGCGCAATTGCCCCAAGTATCTGGCAGATAAGAAGGCGGCCAAAGAAAAAACAGGTATATTTGATATACATGTTATAGATGTGTACTTAACCGGCTCTCGTAGTAGTGCCTGGGTATTCGATACTGGTTCTGTTGCTCATATTTGCAACTCGAAACAGGAACTGCGGAATAGACGAAGGCTGGCAAAAGATGAAGTGACGATGCGCGTAGGAAATGGTTCCAAGGTTGATGCAATCGCCGTCGGCACAGTGTCACTTCAGTTACCGTCAGGATTAGTGATGAACTTAAATCATTGTTATTTAGTGCCTGCGTTGAGCATGAACATTATATCTGGATCTTGTTTATTGCGAGAAGGTTACTCTTTTAAGTCAGAGAATAATGGTTGTTCTATTTCTATGAGTAACATCTTTTATGGTCATGCACCGAATGTGAGAGGATTGTTCATATTTAATCTTGATAGCGATACGCATATACATAACATTGAGACCAAAAGAGTTAGAGTTAACAATGATAGCACCATATTTTTGTGGCACTGCCGTTTAGGTCATATTGGTGTAAAGCGCATGAAGAAACTCCATGCTGATGTACTTTTGGAGTCACTTGATTTTGATTCACTTGACACGTGCGAACCATGCCTCATGGGCAAGATGACTAAGACTCCGTTCTCCGGAACAATGGAGCGTGCAAGTGACTTGTTGGAAATCATACATACCGATGTGTGTGGTCCGATGAGCGTAGAGGCACGCGGCGGATATCGTTATTTTCTCACCTTCACTGACGATTTAAGTAGATATGGTTATGTCTACTTGATGAAGCACAAGTCTGAAACATTTGAAAAGTTCAAGCAATTTCAGAGTGAAGTGGAAAATCATCGTAACAAGAAGATCAAGTTCCTACGGTCTGATCGTGGGGGTGAATATCTGAGTTTCGAGTTTGGTACTCACTTAAGACAATGTGGAATTGTTTTACAGTTAACACCGCCTGGAACACCACAGCGTAATGGTGTGTCCGAACGTCGTAATCGTACTCTATTAGAGATGGTGCGATCTATGATGTCTCTTACTGATTTGCCGTTATCGTTTTAGGGTTATGCATTAGAAACAACTGCATTCACTTTAAATAGGGCACCATCAAAATCCGTTGAGACGACACCATACGAACCGTGGTATGGCAAAAGGCCAAAGTTGTCGTTTCTTAAAGTTTGGGGATGTGATGCTTATGTCAAAAAGCTTCAGCCTGAAAAGCTGGAACCCAAAGCGGAAAAGTGCGTCTTCATAGGTTACCCAAAAGAGACAGTTGGGTACACCTTCTATCTCAAATCCGAGGGCAAAGTGTTTGTTGCTAAAAACGGAGCTTTTCTCGAGAAGGAGTTTCTCTCGAGAGAATTGAGTGGGAGGAAGATAGAACTTGACGAGGTTGTCGAACCTCTCATCCCTCTGGATGGTGGCGCAGGGCAAGGGGAAACCTTTGTCGTTGCGACGCCGGTTGAGGAGGAAGTTAATGATGATGATCATGAAACTCCAGTTCAAGTTTCTGTTGAACCACGCAGGTCGACGAGATCACGTGCTGCTCCAGAGTGGTACTGTAATCCCGTCTTATCAATCATGTTGTTAGACAACAACGAACCTGCAAATTATGAAGACGCAATGGTGGGCCCAGATTCCAACAAATGGCTAGAAGCCATGAAATCCGAGATAGGATCCATGTATGAGAACAAAGTGTGGACTTTGGAGGTACTACCTGAGGGCCGCAAGGCTATTCAAAACAAATGGATCTTTAAGAAGAAGACGGACGCTGACGGCAATGTGACCGTTTATAAAGCTCGACTTGTGGCAAAGGGTTTTTCACAAGTTCAAGGAATTGACTACGATGAGACATTCTCACCCGTAGCGATGCTTAAGTCCGTCAGAATCATGTTAGCAATAGCTGCATTTTTCAATTATGAAATCTGGCAGATGGATGTCAAAACGGCGTTCCTTAACGGTTTCCTTAAGGAAGAGTTGTATATGATACAGCCCGAAGGTTTTGTCGATCCTAAGAATGCTAACAAGGTGTGCAAGCTCCAGCGATCCATTTATGGACTGGTGCAAGCATCTCGGAGTTGGAACAAACGCTTTGATGAGGTGATCAAAGCATTTGGGTTTATACAAGTGGTTGGAGAATCTTGTATTTACAAGAAAGTGAGTGGGAGCTCTGTGGCGTTTCTAATATTGTATGTGGATGACATATTACTGATTGGAAACAACGTAGAGTTTTTGGAGAGCATAAAAGGTTACTTGAATAAAAGTTTCTCTATGAAGGACCTAGGAGAAGCTGCTTACATTCTAGGCATTAAGATCTATAGGGATAGATCAAAACGCTTGATAGGACTTTCACAAAGCACATACCTTGATAAAGTTTTGAAGAGGTTCAAAATGGAACAGTCCAAGAAAGGGTTCTTGCCAGTTTTACAAGGTACGAGATTGAGTAAGACTCAGTGCCCAGCAACTGATGAAGATAGAGAGCATATGCGTTCCGTCCCCTATGCTTCAGCCATAGGTTCTATCATGTATGCAATGTTGTGCACTAGACCGGATGTTAGCCTGGCCATAAGTATGGCAGGTAGGTTCCAGAGTAATCCAGGAGTGGATCACTGGACAGCGGTCAAGAATATCCTGAAGTACCTGAAAAGGACTAAGGAAATGTTTCTCGTGTATGGAGGTGACGAAGAGCTCGCCGTAAAAGGTTACGTCGATGCAAGCTTTGACACAGATCCGGACGACTCTAAGTCGCAAACCGGATACGTGTTTATTCTTAATGGGGGTGCGGTAAGCTGGTGCAATTCCAAGCAAAGCGTCGTAGCAGATTCTACATGTGAAGCGGAGTACATGGCTGCCTCGGAGGCGGCTAAGGAGGGTGTCTGGATGAAGCAGTTCATGACGGATCTTGGAGTGGTGCCAAGCGCACTGAATCCAATAACCTTGTTCTGTGACAACACGGGTGCCATTGCCTTAGTAAAGGAACCACGGTTTCACAAGAAGACCAGACACATCAAACGACGCTTCAACCTCATCCGCGACTACGTCGAGGGAGAGGACGTAAATATATGCAAGGTGCACACGGATCTGAATGTAGCAGACCCGCTGACTAAACCTCTTCCACGGCCAAAGCATGGTCAACACCAGAACTGTATGGGTGTTAGATTTATTACAATATAATTCACATGATGATGTGAGGGCTAGATCATTGACTCTAGTGCAAGTGGGAGACTGTTGGAATTATGCCCTAGAGGCAATAATAAATATAGTTATTATTATAATTCCTGTATCAAGATAATCGTTTATTATCCATGCTATAATTGTATTGAATGAAGACTCATTTACATGTGTGGATACATAGACAAAACACCGTCCCTAGCAAGCCTCTAGTTGGCTAGCCAGTTGATCAAAGATAGTCAGTGTCTTCTGATTATGAACAAGGTGTTGTTGCTTGATAACTGGATCACGTCATTGGGAGAATCACGTGATGGACTAGACCCAAACTAATAGACGTAGCATGTTGATCGTGTCATTTTGTTGCTACTGTTTTCTGCGTGTCAAGTATTTATTCCTATGACCATGAGATCATATAACTCACTGACACCGGAGGAATGCTTTGTGTGTATCAAACGTCGCAACGTAACTGGGTGACTATAAAGATGCTCTACAGGTATCTCCGAAGGTGTTAGTTGAGTTAGTATGGATCAAGACTGGGATTTGTCACTCCGTGTGACGGAGAGGTATCTCGGGGCCCACTCGGTAATACAACATCACACACAAGCCTTGCAAGCAATGTGACTTAGTGTAAGTTGCGGGATCTTGTATTACGGAACGAGTAAAGAGACTTGCCGGTAAACCAGATTGAAATAGGTATGCGGATACTGACGATCAAATCTCGGGCAAGTAACATACCGAAGGACAAAGGGAATGACATACGGGGTTATATGAATCCTTGGCACTGAGGTTCAAACGATAAGATCTTCGTAGAATATGTAGGATCCAATATGGGCATCCAGGTCCCGCTATTGGATATTGACCGAGGAGTCTCTCGGGTCATGTCTACATAGTTCTCGAACCTGCAAGGTCTGCACACTTAAGGTTCGACGTTGTTTTATGCGTATTTGAGTTGTATGGTTGGTTACCGAATGTTGTTCGGAGTCCCGAGATCACGGACGTCACGAGGGTTTCCGGAATGGTCCGGAAACGAAGATTGATATATAGGATGACCTCATTTGATTACCGGAAGGTTTTCGGAGTTACCGGGAATGTACCGGGAATGACGAATGGGTTCCGAGAGTTCACCGGGGGGGGGGGGGCAACCCACCCCGGGGAAGCCCATAGGCCTTGAGGGTGGCACACCAGCCCTTAGTGGGCTGGTGGGACAGCCCAAAAGGGCTCTATGCGCCAAGAAGAGAAAATCAAGAGAGAAAAAAAGAGGAGGTGGGAAGGAAGGGAAGGACTCCCTCCCACCAAACCAAGTCCAACTCGGTTTGGGGGGGGGGGGAGTCTTCCCCCCTTGGCTCGGCCGACCCCCTTGGGGCTCCTTGAGCCCCAAGGCAAGGTCCCCTCCCTCCCACCTATATATACGGAGGTTTTAGGGCTGATTTGAGACGACTTTTCCACGGCAGCCTGACCACATACCTCCACGGTTTTTCCTCTAGATCGTGTGTCTGCGAAGCTCGGGCGGAGCCCTGCTGAGACAAGGTCATCACCAACCTCCGGAGCGCCGTCACGCTGTCGGAGAACTCTTTTACCTCTCCGTCTCTCTTGCTGGATCAAGAAGGCCGAGATCATCGTCGAGCTGTACGTGTGCTGAACGCGGAGGTGCCGTCCGTTCGGTACTAGATCGTGGGACTGATCGCGGGATTGTTCGCGGGGCGGATCGAGGGACGTGAGGACGTTCCACTACATCAACCGCGTTCACTAACGCTTCTGCTGTACGATCTACAAGGGTACGTAGATCACTCATCCCCTCTCGTAGATGGACATCACCATGATAGGTCTTCGTGCGCGTAGGAAATTTTTTGTTTTCCATGTGACGTTCCCCTACACAAAGTACTCACCTGGCGTATCATGCCAGTTTGCAGGTCATGCCGTGATTGCTTGATTGTCGCGGATTCCGAGTTGCGAGTTAGGATACGCGTTCCAGCCAGAGTCCCTACGGAGTGGAGTTCATCACATCCGTCGTGGTTCCGCTGCTAATGTAGGATTTACCGTAGGCAGGTGTAGTATCGCCAAGGCAATGTAATCCATGTACCCTTGTAATCTTTTCCATAGTAATAAAGAGTTGATTTGTTCTATGCCAACAGTGCCGTATTCCAAAAGACTTGTCCCTGGGCTGGAATACGGGGCATTCCGGTTCCTCTGAGCCGGGGTGCCACATGTCCTAGAAGCTTGGTGGTGCCTCGGAGCTCAATCATTGTGGTGTAAAGCTCCGGGCAAGCGTCGGGGTGTCCAATTAGGTTGTGGAGATTGCCCTGAGCATTTGAGGTCACCTCAAAGCCATATTCCATTGTGGTGAAGCTTCGTGGTGTTGTTGGGAGCCTCCAATTAAGTTGTGGAGATTGCCCCAACCTTGCGTGTATGGGTTCGGTGACAGCCCCCAAGGGTCCCTTAGTGGAATCACGGCATCTTGCATTGTGAGAGGGTGTGAGGAGATTACGGTGACCTTAGTGGCATCTTGGGGAGCATTTTGCCTCCACACTGCTCCAAACAGAGATTAGCATCCGCAAGGGTGTGAACTTCGGGATACATCGTCGTCTCCGCGTGCCTCGGTTATCTCTTACCCGAACCTTTTACTTATGCATTTTACTTTGTGATAGACATATTGTCTCTTGTTATATATCTTGCTATCACTTAGTTGTTTATCTTGCTTAGCATAAGTTGTTGGTGCACCTAAGTGAGTCTAGTTGTTTTAGGTTTTGTGTTTGACAAGCTAAACGTTAGTTTTATTTTATATTTGTTTAAGTTTAAACCGTAATTATTTTAAAGTGCCTATTCAACACCCCCCTCCCCCGCGCGAGCTCGGCGCTTGGAGAGAAATTGTTGCTCAATATTGGATTGCTGGATTTTCGATAACATTCCTTGGGGAGGGAGCAAAAATCACTTCATTAACCTTAGCGACAGCAGATGGAATTGACGCCTAGACAACCTGATTTGACGTTGCAAGGGGTTGGAATGCCGAACAATGGACGTTGGCAACGTACAAATTTTATTCTCGCAGGCTGGCCACGTATGCCCATTTAGTAGACATCGAACATAGAAGGATTTGGGCTTTGCGGTGCACCGTGGGCCTGCAGTCGCCGGGCCAGGAGAAAGGCTTGCTGAGTAATTTTGAATATGCTGATTGACTGCTCTATTATTGCTCGAATTAACATTACTAGCACTGACACGGAATTGAAGTCTATCAAAAACGGCTATAACTGCCACCGAGGATTGAGCTCTTGGTAGAACCTGCCTTAATGGTTTGTTTCTTGTTTCTGGCTTGATAGAAAAAAATGAGGCGCTCAAACTGCATCTACGTACGAATTTGATCGCCTTGATTGCGAGATAATTGTCCAACCTTCACTATATTCAGGATCATTGATCGTTCGATATTTTGGTCCATTCGCATCCCAGAAAAGAAAACTCATACTGAATTCACTTTTGCTTCGGTACAACCCCCTCCCTCACAAAACGTATAAAGGAGAATGTATATCCACCTCGTATTGTATACTATAGGCCGCCGTACGTATATCCACCTCATATAGTATACGTATGACGACCTATAGGGTACAATACGAGGTGGGTATACATTCTTTTTTATACGTTTTGTGGGGGAGGGGGGTTGTACCGAAGCACACCTCGATTGAATTACGTCAGTGAAATATTTCCTCCATTGTAAATTGCAAATCCAACATCTAAGGAAGGGATTGAAAATTTGAACATTTGATCCTGAAGTTTGCAAACCTTGTAAAGCGACGCCCTTCCTCTGAAGCAAGGGAGAAGTAATAGTACCCACCAACTCGTGAGTGAGTCTAATCATTGATCCGGTGAATTTCGCAACCAGAAAGAATTCCCGGAGTCCACTCCCTTCTGTGAAATTGATTGGGAGGTTCAGAGTATTTCATATCCGATCCTCAGATGTGTTCTCTTTGTCAAAGCGAAGATCCGCTAGGACCATCTTGTGTAGGAAAACTCACCTTTCTCCAACAAACTTTTAAAATTCCTGCAGTTGGACCGGTCGCAATCGAAATGGTGGCGGCGAGGTTGAGGTGGCCGCCGCGACCAGAGTGACCAACGACATGGCTAGGAGAGGAGGCGGATCTATTATGTTTTCTTCTTCTTACTCCCACATGTTCTTCCTTCTCCTTCCTAGCTAGTAGCCACCACCCTCCGGTCACCTAACAGAACAGTGTGCGTCCACCCCCGCGGTGAGCGGCTGTCACCGCCTCGTTGCTCCGCCCTCCCCTCAACCTCCTCCCACCGTTGTGCCGGTCACCGCCCTAGCCATCCCTCTAAGCCTCGTACCACCGATAAGCAACTTCAATGATCTCCTGCTCCCCCATCCTTAAGATAGATAACAGAGATAACGGGGTTGCGGCTAGTTCTCCGACCATGTGTGTTCTGAAAATAAAGGAAGAAGTGAGGAAGAAAGAAAAAGTGACTAACGCAATAAAAAAAGGTATGGCTAGTTCTCAGTCGACTGAGATTTAACCAAATCCACTCAAGTGGCATATCATATGAGAATAAAAAAGAAATTGAAAAGGAAAAAGAATTATACGGATCTTCATGCAAGATCAAAGGCAGATAGCATAGACATAACGAAATCTAGAAATAGCAAAATCGGAAGAGTATTGATTCCACCCCCCCCTCCCCGGGGGCCTTTGCCTTGTGTCGACGGCCTCTTGCGGTCAAAGAGGATTTAATTCGGTTTGGGAGGCATGCGCTTGATAGCAGTGGTTAGTATTTATGCATCAATACTTGGTGGGGGGTAGATATAACGCTTGTTGCTCAAATTGAAGAGACATCCATCGGCAGAGCATTTCTCCCTACCTTCCTTCCTCCCGCGGAGGCGTGAACAGATCAGCTGTGTGTAAGCGCCTCCTTTTCTATTCGTGCCCTATGATTGCAATTTTAGTCTTGCTGCTCTGAATTCCTCCCTGTCTCCATTAGCAAGGGCATATACACATCTAATAGTTGCAAGATGAGCAGTCCTTCGAGTAAGAGGGGTGGCATAGGTGGTGCCGCAATTTTTTTTTAGAAAAGGAGGATTACCTCCGGCCTCTGCATCAGAACGATGCATACGGCCCCTTTATTAATAAAGTGAAGATAGTGCGGCAACACAAAGTCTTGAACAAAGAAACAAAATATTGGAAAAAAGATAAAAAAATGCCACAACCGGCAAAATAGGCCTAGATGTCTACTCATCTATCCTATTAGTGGACTGCCATCCAAACCGGTTGAAGATATGCCGCGCTACCGTCTCCCATCGGGTAGACCCAGTAACCAAAGGCTCCCTGGCTTCCACAAAAGTGAGTAATGACCAAGTACGGATCGATGCAGCCGCTCTGTGTAGTACCTGCAAAAAATGTATATTTGTATGTCTGTCAAAGACCACATCGTTCCTACAGTTCCAAATAGCCCAGAAAATTGCACAAACTCCAATGCGGATATGTCTAGCAATAATGAAAGGAACTCCATCTAGCCATGTCCCAAATAACGTGTCAATGCTGTCCGGAGGTGCAATATTAAAGGCTATTCGAACAGTCTGCCAAAGAACTTTCGCAAGAGGGCATTGGAGAAAGAGGTGTGAAATATTTTCTTCGTTGTCACAGAAACTACAGGTGGTGCTACCCTCCCAATTTCGTTTAGCCAGGTTGTCCTTTGTTAGAATTACCTTCTTGTGTACAAACCACATGAAGATCTTAATCTTTAAGGGAACCTTTACTTTCCAAATATATCTAGATTTTGGGATGACACTTGTATCAATAAGATCAAGATACATAGACTGAACTGTGAATATTCCACTATTTGTTAGCTTCCAACGCACCCTATCAGGTTCGTCAGAAAATTGTATGTCCATGAGTCTTCTAACTAGGTGAAGCCAATCTGCCCATCTATGTCCTATCAATGCCCTCCAGAATTGTATATTTAGAGGGTTAGATTGGAAAATTGTGGCTACATACGCATCCTTGCGTTGCACAATATTGTAGAGGGCTGGATATTGAGTGGCTAGGGGCCTCTCTCCCAGCCACGAATCCTCCCAGAATCTAGTACCCTCCCCATTTCCAATGATGAATTTTGTTCTATAAAAGAAGGATGATCTTACTTTCATCAATCCCTTTCAGAAAGGTGAGTCATTTGGTCTGACGTTTACCTGAGCAAGGGTCTTGGAATGTAGGTATTTATTTCGTAAAATTTGTGCCCAGATTCCATCTGTCTTCACTGACAGTCTGAACAACCACTTACTCAGCAAACACCTATTCTTCACCTCTAGATTCTCAATGCCCAGACCACCTTGGCCTTTGGGTCTACAGATAATATCCCATCTGGCTAACCTGTATTTCTTCTTGTCTCCATCTGCCTGCCAGAAAAATCTCGACCGGAAGTCTTGCTTGGTGATTTCCGTGATCGAATGGTAAGATACTTTGATCTGCACTGGTTTCCTTTCTGCCCACTAGACCATCCATCTGGATTCAGTCTCCAAAGTCCAGTTTTATTTTATAGACTGAAAAGCCCAGTTAGTAAAAGCAGACTGAATACAAAAGACGAGTTCTTGGAATCTTGCCATGCTGTCCTATACCAAGTTATTCTCTTAGTAAACCTGTTCTAGTACAATAATACATACAGTTTGTAGACATATTGGTTATGCTATCTTTGACAAAAAAGAAGAGCTATTCTTGTTGAAAAATAGTTCGCCTCTGTCTATTTTGATGTCTGAAAATGGGAAGGATTTGTTTGGAAGAATAGTTCAGTCATAGCACGAACTACCTAATTTTCTTCACATGGCATCTTTCCTTTTCTTATGGCAGTGGGCTATCAGTTAAGCATATATAAGCTCTGTGATTTTCCATCTGAAACAAGTGATTATTCAGTTAGTGGGTCTAACTGTTGAATTCTTCGATACATCTATTCTTTAAGAAATTATTGTAGTGAAAATTGGTATCAAGGTTTCGTGGTGTAGTTGGTTATCACGTCAGTCTAACACACTGAAGGTCTCCGGTTCAAACCCGGGCGAAGCCATTAATAATTCTTTTTTCGTTTTCGCATTTTCAGTTGTGTACAAAAAGAAAAAAGATGGCCCATACAGGTCTCGAACCTGTGACCTTCGCGTTATTAGCACGACGTTCTAACCAGCTGAGCTAATAGGCCTTTTTCGAGTTGATTAATATAACATAATTAAAAAAGAAGAGACAACTGTGAGGATGTTCGACCATCATAATACAGGTCTGTTTATACAGTATAAAATGTTCTGTCTATCTTTGCTGCTGCAGACAATACCAGACAAGTTTGTGCAACAATTTAGGAGCCAAATAACAAGAACTGTAAATCTGGAGTCACGCAATGGAAATACCTTTGATGTCCATGTCACAAAGGATTTGCACAAACTGGTCCTCGAGTCTGGATGGGAGGTGTTTGTAAATGCTCATGGCATAAGCACGGGTGATTTCCTGGTATTCAACTATGACGGAAACTCTCGGTTTAAGGTTCTAATATTTGAGCCGAGTGGTTGCGAGAGATTATCGCGGAGCTGCCTCTCCATGAAATCTGCTCCCCATGAGGACCAAGAGTGGGGAGAAAAACTCACTGGAACCTTGGGCATGCGCCATGATCTTCCCATGAGATCACCACAAAGTGAAAGGGGAACTACGATACAATGGCATAACTCAAACCATGGGGAAGATAATATCGTTCTTGGTTCATCAAGCGCTCCATCGTCCGAGTCATCAGGTTTGCAGTAAAATATTTTGAGTAGCATTGCCATTGTAAATTCTCAACAACAACAAAATTCTAAATATTTGGAAAAATATTATCATCAACAACATTTAAACTATCATTTGCAACATTACGGGGTTTGCTTCTTGGTGTATATAGGTTGTGTTTCATCTTCAGAAGATGAGCTACAAGCGCATCCTGTGCGGAGGCTGATCCTCGTACGAGGAACTTGTGCTACTGGTTCTCAGAAGAAGAAGCTGAAAGTCAAGATCCGAGATATTTATTCTGAAATTCCCATTCTTGGGTGCACCATAAGGAAGAGCAGTATCCATGGAAAACCTTATATGTTGGTGAGTTCAGAACTAAAAATCTCGCATAATGAATTATATTGCCGTATCTGCTAATTTCTAGCATTTTTGTTGATGTAATGAGATTGAAGTTCTATCCGAGTCCTGCACGCTATGTCTCTAATTTTTATACTAGTAGTACTTTTCTGGTAACTATGCCTTTCAGTTTTTCTGTTATTTGTTTTTTTATTATGGAATTGCCACCATTCAATAACTTTGTCCTCTTTTTCAGGAAATATGCAGAGAATATGCTGAGGTATACCTTCCATTTGAGGATGAAACAATTGCGCTTCGACGCCATGGCAAGATCTGGAAGGTGCGGTGTTGCATTAGTCAGTACGGTAGTAAAAGGCTCTTGAAAGGGTGGAGACAGTTTGTGCGTGGGAACAACCTGCGGCTGGGAGATATCTGCCTCTTCAAGCTACAGAAGAACAAGAAGAAGTACACTATGGATGTTTATATCATTCGCAAAGAATGAAATTTGGGATGCTGGTCTTGTCTGTTACTCCTGCGTTACTCTGCCTAGTCCGCTGATACACTTTGTATGATCCATGGTTAGTTTGCTTGCAATGGCCAGGTTCAGTCATGGCTTTGTTTTCATTTTATTTAAATACGGAGGTTAAACCCCTGGTCTCGGTATCATCGCGAGGTGGCCCGTCCCCAGAAAATTGTCTCACCCATTAATTAGCAAAAAAATGTCCGTCTAATTAGTAAAAACCCGGACGAAAATCATCACAATCCGTTGAGCGGCACACATGTTGTTTTACACAATAACAGTGTTTCATGCATAAGTGTACCGTTGTCGAAACGCACAGGTAATATTGTTACACCACGGATAGGTAATGTTGTTACACCATGGACAAACATTGGGCGATGATTACATTGTTAAATGTTACTGGTAACATATGTATGTTACTACTCTATGTAACTTATACTAGTAACATGTTTTACAACATGGTCTAGTTTACGACTGATAACGCAGACCAACATTGTTTTTTGTTCCTAGTTAGGTGTGTGGACTAGCTCTTGTACTATTTGTTAATGACTCACGCATAACTCTTCAAAAGGACCTTATCGAGACAACGCACATGCGTCATCGTCATCACTCCTTTCCTAGAAGGTGTCATCGTCATCTCTGTAAAACCCTCAGCAGACAACTCCAACTTTGCCGTAGGCGATCGTTGACCCAACATACACTGTAGAAGATGCGTGGAGCTAAATGAAGATCCCCGCCAGAATTCAGCAACCCACGACCAGACAATGCAGCTCTTACTCCGACGGAAAACTACATGAAGGAGAACTAGGCACGTTTGGATTCGCGGAAGACCACCAAACGGACCATGTGTTGTCTTTAATCATACGCCATGGGGACCCCGCCACCACAGCTTCGACTTCAGAACAACGAACAAGTCAGAGGCAATCCCACAGACTCGTCCGAGAAGAGACGGCTACCTCGACCATTGTTGTGCCTCCAAAATCGCTCCTCCATTATTTTTGCTACAGAAACCTTGATGCCAATATCTTCGCCTTCCGCTGGTCCAACCGTCGACGCCCAACTCCAAAGACGAAGCCCCAGGCAGGAATGTGACACCAATGCACCACCATTGTTCCATCACACAGAATCAAGGTTTTCCCAAGAGTTGCGGCGATGACCGAATCTACATAGGATGGATGTGAAAGCAGTGCAACGATGTCCATAGAAAGGTCAACGACGGCCATCGTCGCCGCCATCGTTGTTCACGACATAAAGCCAAGACAGGGTCTTCACCCAAGCTCCCAACACAACCTCAACTACACATCATCCTGGCGCTAGCAAGCCCACCAACCATCGCCACCATCGAACCTGACCATCAATGAAGAAGCACCGAGGTCTGTCGAAGCCAAACGCACCTCATGAAGACCACTCATGGCCAAAACTCCAACACAAGGCACTAGGCTCATCAACGGTCGTACGGATGCAGGACAACCACATGTAGCGCAAAGCGTCCTGCCTTGTTGAGCATCATGCCGATAACAAATGGAGGAGCGATACCTCGTCCTTCCTTGTCACGTGGACCATGAAGCATCGACCCGCCCCACGCACGCTACCTCATCCTTCCTTGCCACTCGGGCCACTCATAGCAGAAGCAGAATGCATCGACACTCGGCCGCTCGACGCTAGATCTCGGCTCTCGAGCCCCTTGCAAGCTTGCGTCGCACCCCCACAACGCGCCCACACCGAGCCGCACTATATTTCCGGCGCCACTGCCCCGCACGTGACGAGGCCAACCACGACCCGCCACCACACATTACCACCGCTCAGAGTGAGAATCAATGCGCCAAGTGTCGGGGTTAACTTTGACAGATCTCGGGTAGAGGGTCCCGAGCTGGTGGTCTTAGCTTGATGGTAACAAGACGAATGAGAGACATGATGTTTTATCTAACTTCGGGTCCTCTCGAAGAGGTAAAATCCTACATCTTGCTTTTGTTATATTGACTGTGTTAGAGTACAAAGTACATGATGATTTACCTCGAGATCGTTTCTATGAGTCTAACTTAACCTAGTCCTATGGACTAAACCCCTCGATTTGTATAGGGAGGGGGGTTACCTAGGGTCACACATATGTTAGTTACATCTAGGGATAAACTTGACGATGAGTTGAACATGTCTTGAATTGTGCGTCAAATCTTTAAACTATTCCATCTTGAGTACGTCGGGGACCATGATTGACACAACCCATTCTTCTGTTTGTCCGGGGGTCCTCGACACATCCCATGACTGACAGGACGACATGGCTAGCACCCCCTAGTTCAGCACACCTTTAGTAGTGCATGAACTAGTCTTCTAGCCCAGGATATTGATCAACTCCTCGAAGTGGCTTCAACCTATGGTCTTCATCTTCGTAGGTGAATTCAACAATCTTTGACGCTCCTTTGCCGGCTTGTGTCTGAGGACACCCTACGATCCAAAGTCCTTGTAAGTTCGTTGACCCAATCACTTCGGTGTTTATCTTTATTGTAACCATTGTTTAGTCCGAGAAGTAGAATACTTCAGACGTCTGAGGAACTTCTATCAACAACTCTCTTCAAAGGCATTTTGGTATCCATAGGATCCGAAGACACTACCTCAGCTTATGTAGCTTAACAGTGAAGTCTTTGCTAGACTAACGTAATGGGTTGATAGGTTCATGTTTTGACAACCTTGGCCGAACACCGAACCAGCACCAATACACTGTAGAACTAAAAGGTCTCATAAGTGTTCATTACACCGAGCTTTATCATGGCTCGAGGCTGTTACCATTGGCACGTCACGTCATTAAAGGGATCGTGCTTGGTATTTTTAGCGGTATCATTAACAAAATCCCTAGACTCTTGCACGCATATAATGCATGTCGTGTTGGGAAACGACAAAATTACCATACTTAAGGCTGACCATAGTGAGGAGTATCATATGATAGTATCATGCATATGATACTATTGTATGATACCACCTCCATAATGCATAGTATCATAAACTAGTATCATGGATGACCTCATTTATTAACATGCACGACACATACTCTAAGAGCAACTCTAGCAGACCCCGCATCCCGCCCCGACCCGCAAAATAACCACCAAAGTGCGGGTCGGGGCGGAAAAACCCGCCCGATCAGACCCCGCATCCCGCCCCGGCCCGCAATATTTTTGCGGGGCGCGGCAAAAATTCCCCCCTCCCCAACCTCTAGTTTCACGGGCCGGAAGGCCGACCCGAGCTCAGCCTCTATCCGCAGCAAGATTTGGCGGGAGCGACATTTTCGCGCGGCCTTTCCCGCTCCCCCCACCCGCCGCCACCATTGCCTCGCCACCGCACGCTCCGGTGCGTCGTAGGCGGCCGCCCCTCGCCGCCATGGACGCCTCCTTGCTGCCCCCCGTCACCGTCGAGGTCGCGCACGCTCCTTCCCCTCGGGCGGATCTCGTCGCCGGCCATGTTGGCCTCGCCGTCGCTCAAGCTAGCGCCGCGCCTACCCGCAAGCGGCAGGGCAACGTGGTCGTGCCGGGCGGAAATTCGACAGCCCCCGCCGCGAAGGCTCGCGCTCCGGGCGCTAAGGCTGTTGTGCGATCTCGGCCGGCGGCGGAGAAGGTCACCAAGGCTGCGGGCGTCAAGAGGAAGAGGATTCAAGCTCCTCCTTCATCCTCTCACTCCATCCCGCAAAGAGATGCCCCGGCGATGCCGTTCAACAGTGTCGCTCCCCCCTCCCCCGCAAGCGAGGTGTTCGACGAAATGGCCGGAAGGTATACGTCTTCGGTCATGGTCATTTCCTTTCTTTTTCGCCATTTGTTGCGATAGCTCGTGACTTGTCAATCGTTCAATATAGCCAAAGATCGAAGAACTACACGATCTTGGAAGATCAAGCTTTGATCCAAGCATGGAGTGCGGTGTCTCTTGATGTATGCACGGGTACATTTCAAACCGCCAAGAGATATTGGCAAAGAATCAAAAATCAATACTTCCGCATTATGACAAAGTATCCCAATAGGACTCCACGCACATTTCGGTCGCTTGAAGGGCGTTGGGAGAATATCAAGCCTATGTGCAGCCGTTGGGCAGCTTGCTTGGAGCAAGTACACAATGCACTTTCAAGTGGGACCGTTGAATCCGACTATGTGAGTTTTTTTACCTTTGTTCAAGTTGTGTGTAATCATATTTGCATCATGAGAATTGATTACATCACTTTGTTCATATTGTGTAGGACAAGATTGCCCAACATAGATACAAAGACATGGAAGCTTCGAAAGGCAAATTCTTCAAACTAGAGCATTGTTGGGAGTTGTTCCAAAAGTGCGAGAAGTGGAAGTTGATCGACAAAGAATCTTTGTTGCTCGCCGGAGAGAACAAGATCATGTCAATGAACCGCGATGACATAGATGACATCACCAAAACATGGCATGATATGGTAAGGAGAGAGATCTTGAAGAGGAGAATGGTCTTCTCTGCTCCATATGGTGGCAATGTCGATGAACTTCAAGATGGACTCGATGGCGCGGAGTGAAGATCGACCAAGATGATGCAAGACCCTCTTTTGTGTTTGTCGTACTGAACTTGGCTTTTATTTGCGCGTAAACCTGTGTTATGTTTGTTTGAATTTTAACTTATTTGTGAGAACTTACGTCAAATGCGAGAATTGAGCGTTTTCTGTTTTCGGGGCGACGTGGCCGTGTCCGAATAGACCCCGCAAAAGCCGACCCGTATAAAAGCATATTCGACGAATATACTTTTATACGGGTCCGTTTGGGGGCTCTGCATCCATGTCAGCCCGGGCCGGCCCGCAAAAGGGGTTTTGCGCGAACTGCAAATACGTTTTGCGGGCGGCATTATGCGGGGTCTGCTAGAGTTGCTCTAACCCTCTCTTTCTTCTTTAATTACCTGCCGCATCAACATGTTTTCTAGTCTCAAGTACATGATACTATCTAAGTTACTCTCACTATGGCCAGCTAAGGTGTTTTCCTTCTCACTCGTTTAACTGAATGATTGTGTTTGCATGTCCATATTGCAGAACTTGCGTACTTTTGCCAGATAATTCTAGTCATTGACGCATTAAAGGCCGCCCACCACACTTTTAGTAAAAAAATACTTGTAAAAAACATATTCACTAAACTTAGGAAGTGGTCAATTTTAAACATTGAGACTTGGATGATGTGTATTAATCAGGTGAAAAGTTTGAAGTTCAAATGATTTAAAAAAATGAATTGAATGTGGCATACGACGATCTTCCATTCGAAATCCTGACAGTTGGGGGCAACGTGTTTGGTTTATATACGAGGTGCATCCAGTTTTTTTGTAACGATCTAATTTTTTACCACATCCTACAAGGGTCTAATAAAAAATCATGTCAAGTTTCATCTCTTTTAGAGATCGTTTACACGCGCTTTCCAACCGTAAAGTGTTACACCCTTTTTAGTGTGACTAGAAAAACTGCTAATGCCTTGAAAATAGCAAGCCAAGTCAGGAAATGGGCAAATTTGAGCATTGGGCTTTGTATGATGTGTATTAATCATGTGAAAAGTTTGAATTCAAATGAAGTTCATGTGAAAATTGTAGAATAATAATAATTTTGTACTATCAAAAAATTCTAGACAAAAAAAGGGGCGGGCTCGTCCATCCGCCCACCACATGTATTTAGTTTTGTTGTGACGGGCACTTGCACCCTCCCACGATGCCGTTCCCTTCCGCCACCCGAAGCCCGATGACTAGGATTCCTACGCCGGATCTGACGACGATGATGATGGAGGATCCGCTGGCAAGCTCGGCATGACCTACAAGGTCACCATAAAGTATAGGATAGTGTAGAATTAGTTTTCTTAAGTTTTTCAGTGCATCGTACAAATATTGTATGGTTTAATGTAAAAATTATTCTAGTTTAAATGATTATTTCCCGGTTTGTTCAAGTTTGAATTAGATTTGTTTAGATGAAATTCATTTAATGTGATCGAATATATGCATGTAGTTTTAGGTGACAGTTTTTCGCATCGGTGTTTATGAACTGGTTCCTTATCCGCGGACGGATGTCGGAGTAAATTCAAAGGTTGTCATTGGATATGCCTAATGTGTGAAAACTCTTTTTATTTTCTTTATACTGGTGTATATGCCTATAATAAGGGAAACGTTTTCTTTCGGCGCACATGCGCCGGTCGCTCGCTGCTCACCGTCTCGTGCGCGACCCACGCGTATTGCCATGCAATATTTTCCTCTGTGGTGATCGTTTAAATTTACTACAACCGGTGTCCAAATTTGCTACATTTGTCCATTAAAAAATGTGCATATACGTTTGGTTGCAACCTCAGTTCGTCGAATTTTTTGCTACAACCATGTTAACTTTTGCTACAATCGGTATCATTTTTTGCTGCAACCGTTCACTAAAAAGTTGCATACACGTTCGTTAGAAATGCAACCGAATTCACCGGATTGTTTTGCTACAACCCTTATGTTATTTTGCTACCACGCATCATCAGCTTCATTTTTTTGTTACGACCACGTTGATATTTTTTTGCTACAACTATATTTTTATTGCAACCGTGAACGAAAATTGTTGCATCGTGAACGAAATTTATTGCATCGAAATTTTTTGTTGCGTGAAGATCTAACTATACGGTCCATTTGCAGCTGACGGATCGGACGGTCCGCCGGCCAAAAGTTTTGACGGGGCGCAGAGCACTGCCCCTATGATAATCTTTGCTGCTTTTCGTGGCTGCTTTTCGTTTCCGATAGGAACAGACATGAAAAAAAAAACAACCTCCCCGACAGTTGTTACCCTGCCTAGCAACGTACGTGTCACCCTGTCAGCTTGTTACCCTGCCTGGCAACGTGTCACCCTGCCTGTCAGCTGGTCTACACATTTGCCACACGTTGCCTAGGCCGGAGTGACTAGAGTGCCGGCATGCCATAGCGCATTCGAGAGTCCAGTGCCCATAGGAGCCACCGCCTGTGCTGTTAGAACAAAAACCAGGTGGGTTCTCATCTCTGACTGCACACCTCCATCCATCCATCCATCCTCTTTGATCTCTTCCTGATGATACCATCACCGCCGATGCAGAAGATGGGCAAGAACTGCGAGCGCTGCACGAAGTGGCAGGAGCATTGCTACTGGAGCCACATGGCTGACGAGAAGAAGCACCTCTTCAAGCTTATGGTTGGGGACTTCGCCGAAACCATGGTCAGACTCAGAAATCTTTCCCTTGTCTCCTCCATTTGTCCTTGCATTTGAGTTTGTCAGTCTTGTGTAATAACACTGATCCATACAATTTCTTGTTCTCTTGTAACATGAATCGATATGAGCTTGTCCGTCCTCCCTGCAGAGCGTACCTGGTAGGTTTGCAAAGAAGTTCGACGGGCACATCTCTGAAGCCATCAATCTGAAGCCCCCCGGTGGCAAATCTTGGAGCATCAAAGTGGCCGGCGACACCGCCGGACTAGTCCTCCGGTCTGGGTGGAAGGAGTTTCTCGACGCCCACGGCATCGAGGAAGGAGACGGCCTGCTCTTCAAATACAGTGGAGCGTCCTCCTTTGACGTCCTCATGTTCGACCCGACCGGCTGCCAGAAACCACCGTCTCCTCGGCCCGTCAAACGCCGTGGCTGTGATGATGACACAGAAGAGAACTCTGCCGGAGCTAAAGATCGCCGATGCGGCTACCATGCTTCCAACAAAGATGAAGAACGCGCGCCGCATCCGCCACCGGCGGCGAACGGCGATGGCGCTGGCCTGGAGTTGACACTGTACAGAGGCGCCGGCAAGAGCATTGCCCTGGCAGGTAAACATGACTGATGTTGTTGATGCTTGTATGTATACCATCTGTTGAGCAAAGATTGTCTTCAAGCTACAGATCAGGAAGGTGTTGGGATGGACCATGGAGATGCACCTGCAAATGCCAAGACTAGGTACTACTTCTGCAAGAATGGGCCCGTGAGCGAGTTCCATCTGACGGAGGAAGACAAGGAGGAGATATCGAGCATCCCTGTCCCGGCCGAGCCAAGGAACCCGGTGTTCGTCAATGTGATGCACCCGAACCATGTCTGCGCCGCCACCCGGACCAGCATTGTGGTAAGTGGCCTTCCTTCTGAAACCCAGACCAAGGTGGCAGATTGCAGTGACAAAATACACTCACCAATTGTGTCCAAACTTTGTGTAGAATACTGAACTTCGTTGGAATCGCGCTATGTGTTTTGTTCTGCAGCGTGTCCCCCCAGAGTTTGCGGCTAGGCACCTGCAAACAATTGGCAGAGAGATCGTGCTACGGAGAGCCGGCGGGAAGGGGAGGTGGCATGTCCGGTATGCGGCCGGAGACCACTATCGGGGCTTCTGCGGACGCGGGTGGCGCGACTTCGCCCGCGACAATGGCCTCCTTGCACACGATGTCTGCGTTTTTGAGTTCATGGAGGGTGCGCGGCGACCGGCGGCCAACGTTCACCTCCTGCGGAGGCTGCAAGGCCGCTTCGTGCTGCTGCACTGAACCGGATTTGTGCCTGTGTGATCTCCCTGCCAAGGAACAGACTTGACGGGCCTCTTCTTCATCATAGCAATGCAAGAACTTCTGTACTCTACCCTTAGAACTTGCAGCTCTATCTGATAAGAAACGCTGGTAGTACGAGCTTATCCCAGTAACCGTGATGTATCTCCTAGTACTCCCTCCATCCCAAAATTTTTGTCTTAGATATGAATGTATCTAGTCACGTTTTGGTATTTAGATACATCCATTTCTAGACAAACCAAAGACAAGAATTTTGGGACGGAGGGAGTATATGATAAGTTAACTTTTGTCTATGTATATAAACGTTATCCAAGTGCTCGGAAGAAGCTTGGCCTTAGCCTATAGATGTCACTGACTTACCTTAACTAAGAACATGAAAATAGTAACAGGGAAAATGATTACCAGCATGTCAAGACAAGATATTTACAAATTACAAATGGAAATTTTAGATTCATAAATTTGAACGGTTGAAGGCACAACACGATATAAAGTTTGGCCATCGATAACGATAGTACTCACAGATCACATGTGGGGTTTCTTTGATTCCATCAAACTCAACAATTTGGCCATCAATAACGATAATACTCACATATCACATTTGGGTTTTCTTTCATTCCATTGAACTCTCAGTTACAAATTCGCTGGAGTGTGGACTCATGGAGAAACAGCATGATACCAATTATGAATTAAAATTCTGAACATGGTCGCAAACAAGAACCACCCAATGAAACAAGTCAAGAATGACCATGCGCTGATCAAAAGGACGTTATTATTCATATAAAAATATCAAGTAGAATGTTCCTTTGTCTAGGAGACAAAAACTAGCACCGGGATTGGGGAGTTTCTTATAATTTCATAGAATCCAGGAAATGGAACTGAACCCAGAAGAGCTTCCAAAGTGATGCACCCAAAAGAACTGTATCCTTGCCAAGGGCAGCAACTATTGCTTTAAGTACCTGCAAAACAATGTTGCATGCCAGGTCGACATGAAAATCATACAAAACATAGGCAGTACAAGAGCAAAAGGGCAATGTTCAGATAGGTCGGTGCATTTTATTCAAATGAGGTTTACAACATGCTAGGGAATCGAAATCATAGCACGTACTAGCAGAACTAAATTAATGTGAGAACTCATAATTAATGACAGAACATGAGGCGGTACATAAAGTTAAAAGCTATAATTTTCACGACCACGTCTAGTTATACAATCATTTATTTCATCACAGGTATTCAATTTGCATTAAACATTTCTTACAGATACAAGATTGACAAAAAATTTAGAAGTACGCTGCTTGAACATCAGCGCCTTCACTATGCTTTAAATTGGCCGCCCAACCTGTCATTCATCATCTCCATTTCCTAACAACCCAACTACGGAAATCCTCAAATCAAAAATCTCACAAATGCATTGTTATAAACTACTGTATTTGGAGATTAGTAAGAAAAGGTGTTGTTTGCACATTTTTACAGTCTAACATGATCAGTAAGAGCAGTGCGGAAGAACTGGGACCTGGTGTACAATCGCACTGTACACGAGGACATAGTAAAATTTCAGATGAAAGGAAATTTAATGCCATCAGGATCTTCAGACATGATCCAAACATCCATATGTACTGTCTGTACGAATTTAAAATAGATTTCAGAAATTTATCAGACCAAGGCACACAATTACCGGTCTCTCCCGGCTTGCTATTTCCTTTGGTATACACTTTCCATCATATTGTTCTTTGTGTATGTGATTTATGCACAAGGCTCCATCCAAGAACCTCCCCCTTCCAAACAAACAATTTTCAGGGGAAAATGTGCTCCTACGCGCACTTAAGCATGCCCGCTAGGCAGCAACAGGACACCTAGAGCTTAATCGTGCTAGGCATGCACTTGGGCAAGATATGCGCTAGGCAGTCGCAAAATGCACAATTATAGCCTAGTGCTTTTTTTCCTTGCTGTTTTCTACAGGTCAGGCGAGCAATTTCTTCTTCCTAAGAGAAGACAAGACAATGCTGCTTGGCTATTCTCTCTGCGATGTTTGCCATGCAACCTAACAATCCTTACATGACTATAAACTACTCCCTCTATACCTAAATACTTCTTGTTGGGGAACACTAATACAAGTATCCCCAGCTACAAGTATTTGTGGTACAGAGGGAGTATTTCATTCATCGCTAACAATGATTAAGACTAGTCTATGACTCTTTTCTTGGACAGAACCTTGACTAGTAGTGGTGCAACTAGTCCATGAGTAGGCACCCCAGCAACTAACTCACTGATCCTTACTACACAATTTCATTATTTTCTTGCTAACAAAAATAGGCATGGGAATAGAGAGACCTACATTATTTGATGGAATGGGTCCCAAAATTATTCTGTCTGTCCTCTGCGTCAACCATCTTTCCCATTTTTCCCTATCAAATCCCAATTTTATATGCCCTTATATTAGTTGTATTGCTGTAATATAAATTCATGAATAGAACACAGAATGGATAGTTAGATACATCAGCAAGCAAACACCATTCTCCACTGCAATGCCAATTTTGTCAGTTACGATAAAATCTTTAGCGAGGAAATCATTTTTCATCCTATAAGCCATCAGTAGACCATACCACTGTTCTAAAAGGTGGACGCCTAGCGTAAGAACTCAGGGATTAGGTGCTAGGCGTCATCCCGATGCCGAATCCACAGAGCTCGTTGTGCACAAACAGCACCAGGAAAAAACAAGGAAGACAATTTTGCATCACTTCAGGGCACAAACAGCACACACACCACCAATTGAAGTCTGTTCGATGAGAAATGGATACGCAAGAATCTAAGATTAGTTTATGTTTGCAGCAAATTGTGAGGTGAGGTGGTGATGTGCTTACTCAACACCGTTAGAGCCTTCTTATCACCCTAACCATGGATTAAGCTAGCTGAATGGGCAATAAGCTAACGCACATAATCCAGACAAATACCATTTCGCATTTTAAAGTAAATAATGACCAAGGTTTATTATGATGTGAGGTAGATATGTACTTACGTCAACCACGGCAAAGTATTCTAAACACCCCAACCAAGGATTAAGATAAACTAATGTGCAATAAGTAAACCCACATAATCCAGCCAAATAACATTCCGCATTTAAGGATATGCTTCTGATCAAGACGGTCCTAGAGGTTAGTTGAGTGTCCGAACAACATCGCGACAGATACAATTTACACATTATGTGAACAAGGGCACCATGCATTTTAACCCCTTGAATTATGTAGGAAAAACAATTTCCAAATAATTCCAATGCTGATTTATATCATTGACTTGTCATGACTATAATCATGAAGCAATTTCAATTCAATATGACATAATCAACTACAAATCACACTGCACATATACACACTTCCATATTAAAACCTAGTAGTACGAAAATGCACCATTGCAGTGATAGAGCAAATAACTGAAAACAACGGTCCGCAGGCCACAACCCACCAACCAAGAGAAATTTTGTCGAGCCATGATAACAATCCTCCCAACGCACACATACCAAATCATCGCGCAAATAATGATTGCATGAGCATTACTTTTACATCTAGAACGTTCCCCTAAAATAACTACACATCTAGAATGTTGAAGGGGCAGACTTTGGTGCAGAGAGGTACGATAAAGTAAAGTGGTGCGAACACATTCATGATAACTAACTTGTTAGCGATCCTGACAAGTGCGGCAGAAGGAGGTACCCTGGGAGAGCTCACAGCACGCCCGCGCGCTCGCCGCGCAGCGCCCCGTCAGCCTTGCAGAAACCAGCGCCGGCGACCCCATCAGCGCCGCCAACGGCCTGCATCGGATTAAAGACCACTTGTTACCGTCACATCACATCACCGACGAGTGGCGTGTCGGGGAGGCGTTCCGTTCGGATTACCTTGCGGCGGCGAGAGGGGAGGAGGGCGCCGAGGCAGGGACGCGACGGGGGAGGGCGGAAGGGATTGGGGCCGCGCGCACGCGCGGGGCGGTGGAGGCGGTCCGGCCGCGGACGGCGGCGAGGAAGGAGCGAGAGGCCGCACCGCGGAACGCCATCGCTAGGGTTTCGTCGGAGACGGCGGTGATGGCGTGGTGGGGAATTGGAAATGGCGAGGTTTAGGGTTTTAGAAAAATGCTACAGCTCTGGGCTTCTGGCCCAACGCATGCCATCCAGTAGAATGGGCAAACTGAGGCGGGCGCAGCTACATATCGCGTCACGGATCGCGGTAAAGGGATCGGCCCGGATAGGTTGTTCGGCCATTTTTTATTTTTATTTTTTCACATCTCCGCTTTTGTTTCTGCCTCTTTTCTTTTTTATTTTGCTTGTATTTCGACAAATTCTAACTACGTCTATTATAAAATAAATTCACTTAACAAAATCAAAATGGTAATCGTGCATTTTCTAAATTCTAATCGTGTATAAAAAATGGTTTCTCACATATACAAAAAATGTATAATGTGTATGAAAAAGTAAACAAAAAAATATATGTTTTTAATATGTTAATTATCTGTCTTTAAAATGGGAAACATGTATAAAAAATGATTATTATGTATACCAAAAATTTACAAAGCATATATAAAAGAAAATACATTGAAACTAAATATATTTACAAAAGTTAATAATGTATCGCAAAATGTTAATAGTATATTATTAAAATATTAAAATTGTATACATATGTTCCTAATGTATACACAAAACATAGAAAGTATGTGAAAAAAGTGGACAAAAAGTATTATGTATAAAAATGTTAATCGTGTATTATAAAAAATGTTAATCGTGTATTAGAAGCACTTATATTATTTTTAATTTTTAATTGGATTTTGAAAAAATATATGAAACTTTTCTCTTTAGGCCAAGTTCTAGAAATATCCAATTATGATTTATAAGAACAAATGATAAATATTACCTTTTTTATTTGGTTGTTTGAAGAAACATAAAAATACTTGAATGCATGGACCTTTTTCATTTTCGAGCAAACCTTATGATGATATAAATAATAAACGTTAGCATGATTGAATCCTCGTATTTGGGAGGAAGAAAACTTTTGTGTCCATAGTTGAACATTTGTATGCTGGAGGGGATGTTCCTAAACACCAACCTCGGAAAAATGTTGAAATAAACCATGATGGAATTGCATGATGTGGGCATCGATGGTGTCATAGAGCAGGTGTTAGGGCATGTTTATCCCTAAGTGATTTTGGTGATTGATGACAGTACCTCAACAGACTAATCGTGTGCATTGAGCATTTTAAATAATACATGACAAAGGCACAAGATGTTTCGGCACCCCTCCGTGGATTAGAAGCACGGTGGCTTCTACGGTTCTCTTTGGTGATTTTGAGTCGTAGGAACGCTGTACTATTAAGAGGGGATCTGTGTCGAAAAGGTTTCCGTGGAATCAAAGTCTCACCCGCACATTTTATCGCCACCTCTTTTCCCTTGCTGCTCTGGAGCTCCCACCTTGTTCTTCTCTCTCTCTCTCTTGGCAAAAAGGCTCTAGCGGTAGTACCGCTAGAGGTGAGCGGTAGTACGGCTAGTAAGCGATAGTACCACCCCCTGGCTAGCGGTAGTACCGCTCCAAGACTGTAGTATCGCTCTCATAGCGGTTGTGCTACGTCGGACTTTTTGCAAAGACTTTCTCAGCGGTGGTAGGCCTGGTAGTAGCTCTTGCACTACCTTGGGTAAAGTGGTAGTACCGCTCTAGTCCTAGCGGTAGTACCGTTGGGGCTTGCGGTAGTGCCGCTGGGGGCAGCGGTAGTACTGCTACCCTTGAGCGGTAATACCGCTCTGCTCGGGCAGTAAGTGGGGGTAACGGTTGGTTTTGTTCCCCCACTATATAAAGGGTTCTTCCACTTCCTAAACCCTACCTTTGACCCTTCAAGACTCCATTATTGCTCCCTAAGCTCATATGTGCCCGATCTCTCTCCCTAGCCAATCAAACTTGTTGATTTCCTGGGGATTGGTTGAGAAGGCCAAGATCTACACTTCCACCAAGAGAATTTTGATTCCTCCCACTAATCCCTTGTGGATCTTGTTACTCTTGGATGTTTGAGCACCCTAGACGGTTGAGGTCACCTCGGAGCCACATTCCATTGTGGCGAAGCTCCGTGGTCTTGTTGGGAGCCTCCAAGCTTTGTGTGGAGATAGCCCCAAACTTGTTTGTAAAGGTTCAGTCGCCGCCTTTAAGGGCACCTATAGTGGAATCACGGCACCTTGCATTGTGTGAGGGCGTGAGGAGAATACGGTGGCCCTAGTGGCTTATTGGGGAGCATTGTGCCTCCACACCGCTCCAACGGAGACATACTTCCTGTCAAAGGGAAGGAACTTCGGTAACACATCCTTGTCTTCATCGGTTCCACTTGTGGTTATCTCTTACCTTTACATTGTGTATGTTATTGTTGTAGAGTATTTCTTACTTGTTTTAGCGATTATAGTTAGTAGCATCATATAGGTTGCTCACCTAGTTATTATTTTAGAGAACCTTTATGTTGCTAACCCTAACTTGTTAAGAAAAGCTAAAAATTGGTAGTTGCCTATTCACCCCCCTCTAGTCAGTCATATCGATCCTTTCGGCAGGAACTAACAAGAAAGAAAACGCGGAGAAGAAACTATAAATAATGAGCCCAAGTGCAAGAAGGGGTATGAGCGGGTACACAAAGCCCTCACCCCCTTCCTCATAAGACTAGAACTGGTGGAGCTTCCGGTGAAGACAAGAAGTGGTGTAGTGTGGTTGTGAGTCAATGCGATTTACAAGGGTGAGGGAGCATGTCATGATTACAATGTCGGTCGACCGAGGAAGATGCGACAAGAGTATCAAAGAGTAACTCATGTGGTTAAGGTGGATGCCGGGGGGGTTCCAAGCGTGAAAGAGGAGCAACCAACCATTGCTCTCACTAATAATCAGAAATTCAACATAAGAAAAGATCAAACAGATAAATCATTGTGCAGACCAAACCCCATGGACCTCATCACATGCTTACGTATGGATTGTTTACCCCACATTTGTTGAGACATCTTTTCTTCTTTTTGTCTCCATTATTATTGCAAAAAGCCAAATGTGTGGAAGTGAGTGTGAGCATATTTAGGGCCTTGAGTTGTTGTTCCCTCATATAAACTATGAAAATACATAGATTGGACCTTGCCTATATATGACTTAGATGTAATTCTCGTGACGTGACAGGTCTTCGTGCCCTCCCAAATTGTTCAGTAAGTAATAATTTGACATGTGATCAATCTTGATTCGTTTGAAATGTTTGCATATATGTTTTATTGGTGCATCACACATGTTTTACTAATCAAATTGAAGATCCAAATACTTGTGTCTTACTTATATACCCAACCGAAGGAAGTACATACTCACCCAGTCCGAAATTACTTGTCAAAGAGATGAATATATCTAGATGCACTAGTAGAAAAAGGGTCTTTTGTCCCGGTTCGTAAGGACCTTCTGTCCCGGTTTCGGAACCGAGACTAAAAGGTCGTTACTAATGCCCTTGGCCTTTAGTCCCGGTTCTTACACGAACCGAGACAGATGGGCCTCCACGTGGCCGGTGCGGCAAGCCCGGGCAGGGGGGCCTTTAGTCCCGGTTGGTGACACCAACCGGGACCAAAAGGCATCCACGAGTCAGCATTTCAGGTGATGGTTTTTTTTGAAAGGGGGGGGTAGGGGGTTTTGGAGGGTTAATTTAGGTGTTTCATATATTGTGTTAGCTAGCTAATGAATAGAGAGAAGTGTCCTCTCTTATCTCCGTGCTTGGTCGACTCTTCATACTATACGTATAGAGAGGACTAGACACGCTAGCTAGTAAGCAAACGAAGGAAACAGAAGAACGTCATGAACATATGCATACAAAGAGAAGTGATATCGACCACCTCTCCTTCTCTGAGAGATTGGTCGAACAACAAGTTCTCGTATATCTATCCGACGCTACTGGCTACATATATACAATATAATTATCTCTTACAATATAATCTCCTAATTAAAATTCAACTCATTAGGGTTCACATGGTATTCTCCGTCTTTAGCGATCACGTGGTCAAGAAAGAATGCCGCCAATTCCTCTTGAATTCCTCGCATACGATCTGCTGGTAGGAGTTCATTCCGCATCCGATATATCTAATTTGAAGAAGGGGGTCAATACATATATATGAATAAATGAAACTAAACACAAATGATGGTAATAAAAAAAATTGTGAATATTATTATTTACGCACGTCATATTGTTTGTCAGAGTAGCCCCGCTCACAGGTCACGTCCACGCAAATGTAGTATCCACAGTAATCATTCCCTGGTTCCTGCCACAACCACTTTACAAGAAATAGAGGTCAATCAAACTGATAGTTAGCAAGCATGCTAAATGGTATTGATGAAACTAGCGCTTGAATCACTAGGAGATGCGTGGAACATGCTAATATAGTACTTACTTTCGGGTGTCTAAATTGCAGCTTCTTCGGCAGTCCCGAAGTTTTTGCGGTGAATTTTTTCCAAACCTTGTCAGACAAAGAAAACAATTACTTGATATCAGGAAATGAACAAAGTTGCCGATATGGTGCGATAATGATTGATTTAACTTACTTCTCTAGAATTTTAGTCATGTCCGCATACTCGTTGGGATCTTTTCGTCTCGAGTCTAAGACGGTTACTAGTCCCTCC
This sequence comes from Hordeum vulgare subsp. vulgare, assembly GCF_904849725.1. Lineage (NCBI taxonomy): Eukaryota > Viridiplantae > Streptophyta > Magnoliopsida > Poales > Poaceae > Hordeum > Hordeum vulgare. The sequence goes on along the minus strand of NC_058521.1, from coordinate 34,491,824 downwards.
TCAAGCTTAATCTCTAGGAGAATATAGTGGAAGCTGCGCACGCATGCATAACTCATCAATTACATTACTATAACCTTGACTAATAAGGGAAACCGAATATGCACAAGACAGTAACACTCACTGGAATTCGTAAGGGAAGAGTATTATAGCTTTGTTTTGATTCAATACAAACGATTGTAGCAGGTTGGCCTCGGTATCTTTGGCCTGAGATTTAATCATAAATGCATCTACGAGATTTGTGTTAATGAACCCAATATCACCGATTTGTCTTTTCTTCAATTCGACGATCTTCAATCTGCATATAATATAGTGAGGATAATCAAAAATACATGGAATGAAAGAGCTGACCTATATATAGAGACTTAATGACAGAGGTAGTACTATTTACAGGCAGTAGCAAGTGATCATTAATTTATCGAGGGCCTTTAGATTGAAAAACGGGAAGAACTCCTCAAATGGAACCATCAACAGTTCAAGTCCAACGAGGTCATGCTCCTTTCTAACTCCCAGCGTCAAAATATTACTCCCCCCAGACTCTTTGCAAGTTTTCATGTACCAATCATAGAATCTTCGCATCATCGTTGTTAGAGATCTTTCATCTTTGACGAGAGGCTTCCCGTACACGTATTTCTGTTCGTCCACCTCCAATAAATCAAAATGTGCATCATCGGGCAGGTAATTTGCAGGATTGGTACCAGGCAACAAGATCCCCGGATGATTAGCGATGATATCGCTAGACACCTTGAGCGGGGGGGGGGACGATTGGTTCGCTTGTTCGCCGAGCTGGGCAACTTTTTTCCCAGGTCGTCATTCTGCTAACCTTTGATCACTGACAGTACGTCCCGACCGCTGTGCTTCAATAAATGACTTTGTAATAATGCGCTCATAGTTGCCTTTCGTCGGAGACTTTGGTGGTTTCTTCAGGGCAGCCAGAGTATGCTTTGCTTTTACCGGATCTATCTTCTCCTCCGGAGGTGGATGTTTTTTTGCTTTCACCCCTTCAAAGAAGTTCTTCACTTCGGCTTCCACGATCTTCGTTATTTCCTCCTGGCTCCTCTCGTATGGTAACTTCTATGGAGTCTTCACAGAAGGATTGTATCTGTATTGCCTGCCTCTGGCTGTAGTGCTAGACGCCGGAGCAGACGGAGCGACTGCGACTGTCTTTCCTTTCTTATGAGGCGGAGGAGAAGGACTACGCGCCGGAGGAGCCGGAACGGTGGCGGGTCTCTTCAGCCCTTGTTGACGAGGCGGATAAGGAGGAGGCAGCTGGCTGCTCGGGCGCGCCGACGCAGGCGGAGAAGGAGGCGGAGTGCCGTCACGCGCCGGAGAAGGAGGCCGAGTGCCCTGATCACTCGACAGAGGAGGCGGAGGAGGAGGCGGGCCCTGACTCACCGGAGGAGGAGGAGGAGGCGGAGACGTCCAGTTCGGAAGGTGGATGAGCTCCTTCCGCCATAGGCATGGAGTCTTGAGAGAAGAACCCAGCCGAATCTCCTCTTCACCCGTAGGGTGGTCAAGCTCAAGGTCCTCAAATCGTTCCGTTATTTGATCCACCATCACCCTAGCATATCCTTCTGGAATCGGCTCGCCGTGGTAGGTTGAGCCAGGTTCATTAGGTATAATAGAGCCAACAGCCGCCTTGACTTTGAATGTCATCCATTGCGTCATAAGGTAGCAATGTTGAGACTCTGTTATAGCATCCACGGGGTAGCACGTGAAGACAGGCTCCAGCTGCTGAGTTTGCTCGGTGGAAGCCAAGCTGCTTCTCCGCTGAGATGGCGGGGTAGCTTCAGGGGAAGCTTCGGCAGGTCGTTTGCTGCGATCTGCTTCTCGTTCCTCTAGCCCTTGTACCCTTTCGTGTAGCGCCTGCAGTTGGCTATGCTCCACTTTCTTCCTCCTCTCCTGGGTTTTGTAATCCCGTGCATCCGGAAACCCAACCTTCCACGGAAGAGAGCCTGGCGTGCCTCGTGTCCGTCCAGGGTGCTCAGGATTCCCGAGGGCCATTGTGAGCTCGTCATTCTCTCTGCCTGGAATGAACGCCCCTTCCTGTGCTGCGGCGATATAGTGCTGAAGCTTCTTGACGGGTATTCACAGTTTCTCTTCCGTCCAAACGCACTCCCCTGATATAGGGCCCAAGGTTCCACGAACCCCGGAGAACCAAGTCCGGCAACGGTCTGGCCATCTCAATGTCTCTCGTTCGACCCCTTAAGCAATCAGGTCATTCTCAACCTTGTCCCACAAAGGTCGGGCTTTGAGGTAACCACTTGACCCTGTGCGATGGTGATGCTTCTTCTTCGCAACATTTTTCTTGTTTGTCGCTGACATCTTCTTACTCATTTCCGATGTCTTGTGGGCCACAAATGCGGGCCATTGATCTCTGATCTTCTCAAACCGGCCGGTGAATTCTGGTGTCTCTTCTTTGTCGACAAACGTTTTCAGCTCATTCTTCCACCTCCTGAATAGTTCTGCCATCTTCTTAAGAGCATGAGACTTGATCAATTCCTCTTTAACTGGCTTCTCTGGATCCTCCTCTGGTGGTAGGGTGAAATTTTCCTTAAGCGTTGTCCAAAGATCTTCTTTTTGTTTATCGGAGACATAAGACGTCGGCACCTCAGGGTCTTCCTTCTTTGGCTTTAACCATTGTTGGATACTAATCGGATCTTGTCCCTAACAAGAACCCCACACTGAGCAAGAAATGCATCCTTTGTCCGGATGGGTTCAAAGGCCTTGTTTCTTTACCAAAGTTGAGGTCGATCTGGAGGGCTAGAGAAAAAAGAAGAAAGACGAGAGTTAATTAATATGTGTACATATGAAAACAATGAATGCATCAATTAACTAGTCAGCACGGTCTTAACTAATATATATATACCTGGCCGGACTCGGTTCGGTCAGCGGAGCCGTCATGAACGCCCTCTTCTTCACCCGGTCCTTCCAGATCATCATGAACGCCCTCTTCTTCACCCGGTCCTTCCAGATCATCATGAACATAGCCCTCTTCTTCACCCGGTCCTTCCAGACCATCGGTGTCTCTGAGAAACGACGCAATGACATCACTTCCTTGTGCGATTATCTCCCCCAACATCGCTTCTTCCTCTTCGTCTCGGGAGTGATCCATAGTTTATGCAAATATTTACAACATGTCAATTATTATTCAAACATGGTATAGATGGATATATATTAGTGGCAAACGTAGAACTAGCTAGTTAATCACAATAAGGAATCATGTTAGTGGCCTCGACACTGCTTCTCTAGGGTTTGGGGTGGCCTAGACAACGCTTCAAGGGTTTGGGGTGGCCTCGACACAACGCTTCAAGGGTTTGGGGTGGCCTGGACACAACGCTTCAAGGGTTTGGGGTGGCCTTGACGACAACGCTCTTTTAACTTGGTAAATTTGGGAGGGGGTATATATCGACAACGACATACCCGATAAAAAATAAGAAGACAAAACAAGAAATAAAAAGAGGAGAAGAAGAAAGGAATAGAAGAGAAGCAATCGAAGAAAAAAAAAGAAAAAAAGGAGAAGAAGAAAGGAATAGAGGAGAAAGAAGAAAAAAATAGAAAATTAAGAAATTTTCTAATAGAAAATTTAGAAAATTTCTTAATTTTCTATTTTTTTCTTCTTTCTCCTCTATTCCTTTCTTCTTCTCCTCTTCTTTTTCTTCTTTTTTCCTCTTCTTATTTATTTCTCCTCTTCTTGCTCTCCTCTTCTTCTCCTTTCTTCCTCTTCTTATTTTCCTTTTTCCTCTGATTCATTTTCTTCTTCTTCCTTATCTTCCTAGCTAGATATATAATACTTTTCTAAAAATGTAACTTTTGCATATATAAAACTTTTTATTCTTCTTCCTTCTTACTTCTTCCTTCTTCCTAAATATATATAGATAAAACTAACCTAAAATGTACTAAATCAGAGAACATATATAGATAAAACTAACATAAGATGTACCCAAATGTACTAAAAATCTAACTTTTATATGCACAGAGAACATATACATATATCAATATTATAAAAATACAAAAAAAACAAATCATCATATATATGAACAAAAAATCTAATAATGAAAAGAACATATACATACATATACTCACACATCTACACATAATGTGGAAAAAACATCATATAATGAAAAAAAACAGAGGAGAGGACACGGGGGCGGCGCGGCCGGCCTGACCAAGGAGGGAGAGGTTGGTCGGGGCAGGGGCAGAGGCACGACGTCGACGTCGGTGTAGAGGGCAGCGAAGACGGCGTGGTCGGGCAGGGCGACGAGGCGTGGTCGGGGCAGAGGGCGGCGACTGCGTCGACGGGGCAGAGGGCGGCGACGGCGTCGACGGGGCGGGTCGGGGTGCGGCAGAAGCACGGCGACGGCAGCAACGACGCCGTGGTCGGGGGGCAGAGGCACGGCGACGACGGCGTGGTCGGGGGGCAGAGGCACGGCGACGGCGGCGTGGTCGGGGAGGGGGCAACGGTGGCGTGGTCGGGGGGTAGAGGCGTGGTCGGGATGTCGGGCAGCCTGCCCAGAAGCGCGGGCTTATATATCAAAGCCATTGGTACCGGTTCGTGGCACCAACCGGTACCAATGCCCACCCTTTAGTCCCGGTTGGTGCCACCAACCGGGACCAAAGGCCGGCGCTTCCACCAACCGGGACCAAAGGCCGCCGCTTCCCGCCCTTTGGGCTGCTCAAAAGTGACCTTTGGTCCCGGTTGGTGGAACCAACCGGGACTAAAGGGGGGCAGTGGTACCGGTTGGTTGCCACGAACCGGTACCAAAGGTCCCTGTGTTGCCCGCGTCGCGGCCAAAGTTTAGTCCCAACTCGCTAGTTGAGAGGGGCGCGCAGTGGTTTATAAGCCCCACTGCCGCACCCCTCTCGAGCTCCTCTCCACAGCATGCTTAAGGGCCTACTTGCTAATGATTTGCCTGATGGGCCTTCTAGGCCTACCGCGGGCCTGAATCCTGGCCCATGGATGGGTTTGTAGTCGTATTCAGGCCGTGGTGGCCCAGTTGGTGGCAATTTTTTTAATTTTTCCAAGATTTTTTTGTTTTCTTTTTTGCTTTATTTATTGTATTTCTTTTTTGCAGTGGTACCGGTTGCCTGCCACACCCGTGGTGCGGTTGAATGTTTAGTCCCACCTCGCCAAGCGAAGGGCTTCCGAGCTTGTTTATAAGCTCCGCCGCGGCTGCAACGTGGAGATGAACGACTTTATAGAGAAAATTCAACCTAAATCAAAGTATTAGTTAGCGCTAACTAATACTTTGAATTTAGGTTGAATTTTCTCTATAAATTCGCATCTATTTTTTAATTTTTTTCCTTTATTTTTGTTTTGTTTTTTGCTTTATTTTTGTTTTGTTTATTTTTTTAGTTAGCTTATTTTGTTTTGTTTCTCCTAACAACAAAATACTTTTTTTATTTGTTTTGTTTCTAATTACTTATTTATTTGTTTTATCATAATTCTTTTTGCCATTAAAGTTTCTAACAAAAAAGTTCTGTATGATTTTTTTTTTGCTTTAATTGCTTTTTAACAAAAAAATACTTTGGTAATTTTAGTTGCATTTACTGATTATTTTTTCTTTTCTTTTATTTTTTATTTTTTTTTGTTTCTACTTAAATTCAAAGTGCTAGTTAGCTTATTTTGTTTTGTTTCTACTTACAACAAAATATTTATTTATTTTATTTTGTTTTGTTTATAATTACTTATTAATTTTATTTTCTGATAATTCTTTTTGCTATTAAAGTTTCTCTCATATATGGTGGACACTCCCTCACCTAATTTTTCGACCGTCGATGATGGCCGATATTCCTTCTTTCCCCAATGCATAACAAATATCTAGCACAAGGAGAAGAAGGAAGAGCGACCCCCATAACAACAGCCGGCATTCTTCTTATCTCATATGCATGAGCTAGAGTGGCAAGAGCATGACATGCATGCTCACACCTCAACGCCCAAAAACACAGGAGAGGGTGGGAGGGGGGAGGGTTTATATAAGCAATCCTTTAGTCCCGGTTCGTATCTAAAACCGGGACTAATAACATATGCGGCATGCCACGTGTTTGCGCGGCACGCCACGTGGTTTCGCTGGATCTTTAGTCCCGGTTTTTATCCTGAACCGGGACTAATAACATATGCGGCACGCCACGTGTTTGCGTGTCACGCCACGTGGTTTCGCTGGATCTTTAGTCCCGAAAACTCGTCTGTTACAAAGGGATTTCATTTTTTTGAACTTATTTGAACTCCATAGTTTTTCTGTGGTCAAATTGCTCCATTCAAAGCCACATCATCAATTTACAACCCTTTCTGACTTCATTTGTTATTTTTCATGCATTTAATGATTATTTTGAGCTATAAGACCATGAAATTGAAAAGCATTTGAAATGAACTCTGAAAAGGTTCCAAGTTGGCATGGTATCATCATTTCACCCGCATAGCATGTGCGAGAAAGTTCAGAGGGTTACGGCAAAAACTGGATGCACTTCGTGTACAAAACGGACAATCTCTTTCGAAGTATCAGGGTTTCATACGAAACTCGTCTATTACAAAGGGATTTCATTTTTTTGAACTTATTTGAACTCCATAGTTTTTTGTGTTCAAAATGCACCATTCAAAGCCACATCATCAATTTACAACCCTTTCTAACTTCATTTGTTATTTTTCATGCATTTACTGATTATTTTGAGGTATAAGACCATGAAATTGAAAAGCATTTGAAATGAACTCTGAAAAGGTTCCAAGTTGGCATGGTATCATCATTTCACCCACATAGAATGTGCGAGAAAGTTGAGAGGGTTACGGCAAAAACTGGATGCACTTCGTGTACAAAATGGACAATCTCTTTCGAAGTATCACGGTTTCATACGGAAACTCGTTTGTTACAAAGGGATTTTTTTGAACTTATTTGAACTCCATAGTTTTTCTGTGTTCAAAATGCACCATTCAAAGCCACATCATCAATTTACAAACCTTTCTGACTTCATTTGTTATTTTTCATGCATTTAATGATTATTTTGAGCTATAAGACCATGAAATTGAAAAGCATTTCAAATGAACTCTGAAAAGGTTCCAAGTTGGCATGGTATCATCATTTCACCCACATAGCATGTGCGAGAAAGTTGAGAGGGTTACGGCAAAAACTAGATGCACTTCGTGTATAAAACGGACAATCTCTTTCGAAGTATTAGGGTTTCATACGGAAACTCGTCTGTTACAAAGGGATTTCATTTTTTGAACTTATTTGAACTCCATAGTTTTTATGTGTTCAAAATGCACCATTCAAAGCCACATCATCAATTTACAACCCTTTCTGACTTCATTTGTTATTTTTCATGCATTTACTGATTATTATGAGCTATAAGACCACGAAATTGAAAAGCATTTGAAATGAACTCTGAAAAGGTTCCAAGTTGGCATGGTATCATCATTTCACCCACATAGCATGTGCGAGAAAGTTGAGAGGGTTACGGCAAAAACTGGATGCACTTCGTGTACAAAATAAACAATCTCTTTCGAAGTATCAGGGTTTCATACGGAAACTCGTATGTTACAAAGGGATTTCATTTTTTTGAACTTATTTGAACTCCATAGTTTTTCTGTGTTCAAAATGCACCATTCAAAGCCACATCATCAATTTACAACCCTTTTTGACTCGGGCATTAGTCTCGGTTCGTAATGTACTCCAAAGTGCGTCGATCACCGTACATCCATTGGCGGTTTATCTCTATTATGAAATTAAGTATATATCAAAAAACCATTGCAGAACAAAATGAATAGAGGAATGACCAAATTAATACAAGTTCATCATCACAGTAAAACCAAAGCACGATAGTGATCAAATGTTATTATTGAAAAATAAATACATAAAGTTCTCTCATAAAACAACATACAACTATGTGAAACATTTAAATGCAACAACAAACGCGATCAAAATCGCAAGTAAGATAACAATTGACCCAATAACATAATGATACCAAGCCTCTTTATCAATGGCATATTTTCTAATATTCCTAATCTTCAAGCGCATTGCATCCATCTTCAACCGCATCGCATCGATCTTCATCTTGCGATCGTCAATGACCTCGGCAACATGCAACTCCATTTCCATATTCTTATCCTCAATTATTTTCAATTTTTCCTTCAAGTATTTGTTTTCTTTTTCAACCAAAGTTAACTTCTCGAGAAGCATTTCTAGGTGGGTTGGAATTTCCGGTTCACATACCTCCTAGATTAAAAATATATGTCAAGTTGGTCATCATAATTGTCATAAACAATAAATGAACCAAATAGTTATGAAAAGATAATATATATACCACATCTGAATCATAGACAGGACAAGGGCCGACGGGGGCGGATACCAAAACCATCGCACTATATAATAACAAGGAATAATAAAAGTAAGAAAATTAGACAAGTATCTATCTCAAGTCAGAATTTTTTCTTTCAGAAAGAAGATAAGAACAAGAGGCTCACCACGATGGTGTCGGCGACGAGGTCGGCGCGGGCGATTGACGGCGGTGAAGACGGGGCGGGGACGGGGCGTGACGGACTGCTAAATCTAGACAAGTCTCGTTGAAAATGGAGCTCGGAGGTCGAGTTTCGAGAGGAGAAAGCTTAACTAGTGTGGCTCGGGCATTTCATCAAACACCTCATGTGCATAGGAGGTGAACTAGAGCACCCAAATGCCCTCCCCTCGCCGGCTCGACAAAAACAGAGCACTCTGGAGTGCTCTGCCGCGGCGCTGTGTATATATGTAGGCAAGTTATTTGTCCCGGTTCGTGGCATGAACCGGGACTAAAGGTTGTGGGCCAGCAGCGAGGACCATTTGTCCCGGTTCGTGGCTCGAACCGGTACAAATGGTTCCACACGAACCGGGACCAATGCCCACGAGGCCTCGGCCGGCCCCCTGGGCTCACGAACTGGGTCTAATACCCCCCATTGGTCCCGGTTTTTGAAGAACCGGGACTAATGGGCTGGCCAGGGCCGAACGGTAGCCCTGTTTTCTACTAGTGATTTATTTAGTTCTAGATACATCAATTTTTATCCATTTACGCGAGGAAAGGGGGGATGCTCCTAAGCACCAACCTCGGAAAAATGTTGAAATGCACCATGATGGAATTGATGTTGTTGGCAGATAGCTATGTGCACATGATGTGGGCATCGTTGGTGTCATAGAGCAGGAACTTACAGGAAATAACACGCAGAGAAGAAACTATAAATAATGAGCCCAAGTGCAAGAAGGGGTATGAGAGGGTACACAAAGCCCTCATCCCTCCCGCATAAGACTAGAACTGGTGGAGCTTACGATGAAGACAAGAAGTGGTGTAATGTGGTTGTGAGTCAATGCGATTTACAAGGGTGAGGGAGCATGACATGATTACAGCGTCGGCCGACCGAGGAAGATGCAGCAAGAGTATGAAAGAGTAACTCATGTGGTTAAGGTGGACGCCGGGGGTGCGGGGTTTGCAAGCATGAATGAGGAGCAACCAACCATTGCTCTCACTGATAACCAGAAATTCAACCTAAGAAAAGATCAAACAGATAAATCATTATGCAGACCAGACCCCATCACTACTGGAAAAACATAATTTGCCGACAGCTTTATGCTTTGCCGTCAGCAATTTCACGGGACTGACGGCAAAGAGACTTTTCCCTTAGCCAAAATAGATGCTGACGGCATAGGAGGGGCTGACGGCAAAGAAAATCTATGTCGTTCGCTTGATCTACGCCGGTAGCCAGCCGACGACAAAGGACCAAAAAGCTGTCAGCATAGGAAGGCTGACGGCATAGGGGCCTAACCGGGGCGCCGCCTCGACCAGTGATTAACGGGGGCCGGCTTTGCCGACAGCCAGCTGAGGGCAAAGACTAACGACTGTCTTTGCCGACAGCTGGCTGAGGGAAAAGACTGAAGCCTTATCCCCCCCCCCGTGCCACGACCTCTTCTCTCTCTCTCTCACGTGCACGTACATCTCCCACCTTGCTCTCCCGACCCGCCCTGCGCCGCCCCGCGCTGCCCCTGCTCGCCGCCGCCGCCCCGCGCCCGCCCCGCCCCTCGCCCGCCCCGCCCTGCGCCGCCCCGCCGCCGCCCCGCGCCAGCCGTCGGTGGACTCGCCGGTGAGCTCCTGCTCCCCCTTTTTTTGTTTTTTTTAATTTTTTTTTCTATGTTAGGGCCTCTTAGATCCTATGAAACGTTTGAAATGGAAGCCTTAGTTAGTATTAGTTAGTATTAGCTTCAGTTATATTTTTAGTTAGATTTAGTTAGCAATACATGTTAGTACATGTAAGTATTAGTATTAGTTAGCATTAGTTAGTATTAGCTTTAGTCAGATTTTTAGTTAGATTTAGTTAGCAATACATGTTAGTACATGTAAGTATTAGTATTAGTTAGTATTAGCTTTAGTTAGATTTTTAGTTAGATTTAGTTAGCAATACATGTTAGCACATGTAAGTATTAGTATTAGTTAGCATTAGTTAGTATTAGCTTTAGTTAGATTTTTAGTTAGATTTAGTTAGCAATACATGTTAGTACATACAAGTATTCGTATTACTTAGCATTAGTTAGTATTAGCTGTAGTTAGTATTAGTTAGCATTAGTTAGCATTAGTTAGTATTAGTTAGCATTAGTTAGTATTAGTTAGTAAGTGCAATAGAAAGAAAATAATAAGAAGAAAAGAAATAGAAGAAGAGAAGAGTAACAAAACTTGAATAATAAATTATTAATAATAGCTGTTAGTATTAGTTAGCTTAATTACCGTGAGTGCGTATTTGTGTTGATTGAGTGCATTTAAATGTGCAGTAGCTTCTCCGCGAGGGATTGGTTTTCGACGACTTTCCTGCATTCGAAAGTGAGCACATTTGTTAACTCCTCCTCCACCCCCTTTATTTTGCTCTGTTCCGGCCTTCGTGCTGATGACACTATCTAGCTAGGTATTTTTAGTATTAAAATGCAAAGGTGTTGCGTAACCAATATGCGTCTCCCGTTCGAAAGGGTTCCTGTCATAAATATGCATGCATTTGCATATTTATAACGGTGATTCTTTTGAATTGTCCAACGTTATCCATGGATAGCCCGGGTATGTGTAGATTGGGTCGTTTCCCACGCTTTGCTCCGGATCCCATGCAGAGTTTCGACAGCTCCTCCTTGTTGCTCTTCGGGTACACATCCTCTCGGTTAGTTGCCGAGACGTGTATCAGGAGAACAGCGGGGAGGTGCTGCCAAAATTTTGCGTTGGGTCGGGAGCAGAGCAGTGGGAAATGACCCAATCTACACATACTCGGGTGGGATTAGGACCCATCTTTACCTAGTAGCTGGTAGGTGTGCATGCCGTGCATCCCAATGTATTAACCATGATTAAAAAATGGCCATAATTAATTTAACATACTTGATGAATTGATAATTTATATTGTTTTATATGTGGATACTATGTAGCTAGCTTGCCAGAATGACTGATCGTGAATGGATGTACACCGGTCACCATAGTCAGAGAGATATGACCGATGAATGGTTGAGCAAAACCTATGAATTCGTGGAAACGACGTTTTCTAAAGGCCAGCCAAAAACATGGTGCCCTGCACTAAGTGCAAGAATTATTCGCGACAGACAAAGGATGTAATGGGTAAACACCTGCAGATGCGTGGTTTTACTCCCGGCTATACCTTGTGGACATTTCATGGTGAGTCGGCCCAACGTAACAGAGACGAGGTGTTGCGTCGGCGCACCGATGATCATGGTACAGGGATTGAAGACATGGTGAATGACTTTGATAATGCTCGGAACAAGGACGAAGAGATGGAGGAATCCGTGATAGCCTTCTATGCCATGTTGGAGTCTTCAAAACGTCCTCTTCACAAGCACACTAAGATTTCTCAGCTAGATGCCATCGCACAAGTAATGGCTCTGAAAGCCCAGTTCAACATTGGAAGAGATCTGTTTGACTCAGTGATGACCCTATTTGGGCGCTTTCTACCAGAAGGTCATATTATGCCGTCAAACCTGTATGAGTCAGACAAAATCCTTAGTGCACTCAAGATGCCGTATGAGCAGATACATGCTTGTGAGAAGGGATGTGCCTTATTTAGGAGAGAGTATGCAGATGAAACATATTGTCCATTTTGCAAGTCCTCCAGATATGTTGAGGTAGAAAACGGTGAAGGTGAGAAGAAGCAGAGCAAAATCCCCATGAGTGTCCTACGGTATTTGCCGATCCTACCAAGACTTCAACGACTTTACATGCTCGAAGAAACAGCAAAATAGATGACATGGCACAAACATGGAATTAGGAAAGAATTAGATGAACACGGAGTTCCGATGTTGGTACACCCTTCAGATGGTGACGCATGGAAGGCATTCGATAGTATACATAAGGAAAAAGCTAAAGAACCAAGGAATTGTCGAATCGCCATCAACCTCGATGGGTTCAATCCTTTTGGTATGACGGCTACCCAATATAGTTGCTGGCCTGTATTTGTCATTCCCCTCAATATTCCACCATCATCCATTATGCAAAGAAAGCACATATTTATGACGTTGATAGTTCCAGGGCCAAAATACCCGGGGAAGAATATGAGTGTGTACATGCAACCGCTGATGGATGACTTGAAAGAAGCTTGGGTGAACGGGGTCAACACATACGACGCAACTAAGAAAGAGAACTTTCAAATGTATGTTTCGTACCAATACTCGTTGCATGATCTGCCAGCATTTGCGCTTTTCGTTGCCTGGTGTGTGCATGGAAGGTTCCCATGCCCACAATGCAAGGCAGCTCTTAAGTTTCATTGGTTGCCGGCGGGTGGGAAGTATTCCTGCTTTGACTTGCATAGACAGTTCTTGCCTATGGACCATCCATTCAGAAAAGACAAGAAGAATTTCATGAAAGGTAAAGTTGTCAAACACTCTGCACCACCTACGTTGACGGGGGCACAAATTAATGAACAGTTAAAATCTATGGAGCCTGATCCAAACCGTCCAGGGTATTTCTTGGGTTATAATGAGGAACACGCCTGGACCCACAAGCCATGCATCTGGGATCTCCCCTACTTCGAAGACCTCTTACTTCCACACAACATTGACATGATGCACACTGAAAATAATATCGCCGAGGCCCTTCTTGGCACATTTTTCGGCACTGATAAGGGCAAAGATAATACAAAGGCTAGAGTTGACCAGGAGGCTCTGTGTGATAGGCCATCACTAAACATGCGAGAACCGAAAGGAAGAAAAAATTGGTCCAAACCACCGGCCTGGTACAATCTTGAGAAGGGAGCAATAAGGGTAATCCTCTTGTGGGTGCAAAAAAAGTTGTTGTTCCCCGATGGGTAGCTGCGAATCTAGCGAGGGGAGCGGGCATTGAAAAAATGAATTTTTTTGGGCTCAAGAGTCATGATTGGCACATATGGCTTGAGCGGATAATGCCGGTGATGTTGCGTGGATATATCCCCGAGGCTGAATGGCTAGTATTGGCCGAGTTGAGCTATTTCTTCCGTGTTCTTTGTGCTAAAGAGTTGTCGTGTGCCTTAATAGATGACATGGAAGAGTTGGCGCCTGAGTTGCTCTGCAAGTTAGAGAAGATTTTTCCACCGGGCTTCTTTAATCCGATGCAACACATGATTTTGCATCTCCCAACCGAGGCAAGATTGGGTGGCCCTATGCAAAATCGTTGGTGCTACGCAACTGAAAGAATGCAGAAGATACTTCGAGGAAAATGTAAAAATAAACGTAGAATTGAAGCATCGATGGCCGAGGCGTTCATTACCGAGGAGGCGACAAACCTCTTAACAGCACACTATGATGCCACTATGCACAGCTTGCATAATCCAAAGCCTCGGTAGAATCTGGGCGACCCCAAACGACGTGAATCCAATCTCAGCCTTTTCAAAGGGAAGCTCGCACCTTCTGGTGTGGGAAAACCAAAGTTGTTGTGCGTCGAGGAGTGGCGCACACTAACGATGTATATATTGAACAATTTAACAGAAGTTCGGCCATACATCGAGTAAGTGCTCTGTACATTGTTTCGCAACTTTTAACAAGTTTTGTGTCTAACAACTATTATTAATTGATACAGTCGATACGTCGAACAATTCTGGAATGGTGTTGCAATCGAAAAAGAATCCATTCTCGAGTATGAACTTCTTGAAAAGACAGGAGCCGGCTATCCCGGTTTCATCTCTTGGTTCAAAAAAAACGGTACCTCCCTTATATATAATAAGTGATTTCCTTCGTTGCTATTACTCATGAGTAACACACCAAACTCTATCTTTTCTTAACTTCTAGGCTAATTCAGATGAGCAAGTCGACGATGAATTGAGACAAATAGCTAATGGTTTTGACTTTAAGGTCCGTACATTTCAGAAGTACGACATCAACGGGTATCGCTTTCGTACTGCTAGCAAAGAGCTTTCAATGCCCGGTCAAAAAACAAACAATTCCGGTGTCTCTGCTATAGGAGAGGGAGGTGTCCAGTATTATGGAAGAATTGAAGAAGTCTACAAACTTCATTATTATGGTGAAAATCCTCCGAACGTTGTTGTGTTCAAATGTCATTGGTTCGATCCTACTAAGACAAGACGGACTCATGAACATCTTGAGATTGTCGAAATTCGACAAGACAGGCAGTTAAGCGGTGCCGATGTCTATATTGTGGCTCAACAGGCCACCCAAGTTTTCTATCTGCCATACTGTCGTCAAAGTGTTAAGGACCTAGAAGGTTGGTATGTCGTGTTCGATGTGCCGCCACATCTTAGACCACCTCCCCCAAATGAAGACGATTATGAACCTCAAATTGACCCAATAACATATGATGGAGAATTTTTCCAAGAATTACGTGGTGTCAGACGTCGTACCCGAAAGTGCTCTACGTCCACCCTGAACATGGAGGAACAAGACTCACGTGATGATGAGGAAGAAGTGGAGGTAGAAGAAGTTACCAATGCCGATGAGCTATCAATGCTTGATCAGTTACAAAAAGGCCTTCCACATGATGTCCCTGAACCCGATGACGATATCAGTCATGATGACACGTGTGATACTGATGATGATTTTGCTTCAATTGACCATGGAGAAGAGACAGATGATCCAGACTATTAGTACTTTGTATGCATCCAAACATTGTTGTTTAATTATTCAATTATTAGTTGAATTATTCATGTATTTATTATTGTTCATTTAATTATTGTCCTTGAATTTGTACTAATTATTTAACTATTTATCGTTACAGGTGGTGAGACATGGCAGGCGGGGATAAGTTGAGGATAGCACCTGGGCAGCTACGGAGAACTTTGTTGCAGAGCTTTGCCGAGGAGCCCCGTGGGAGAGGCGTAGGAAAGAAGAGAGGCAGAGGATGTGGTCGTGGGAGAGGGAGGCTGGATGATAGGAGCCAGTCGCCACCACCCTCGGCTACTTCTGTCTCAGCCACTTCACCCTTGCAGACGAGGGTGTCACCGGTGCGGGATCCTACCGTCCAGGAGAAGACACCAATGCAGGGGGCTGAGGCGGAGGGTGCTGAGGCGGAGGCTGAGGCGGAGGGGGCTGAGGCGGAGGGTGCTGAGGCAGAGGGTGCTGAGGCGGAGGCTGAGGCGGAGCTTGCTAAGGCGGAGGCTGAGGCAGAGACTGAGGGGGCTGCCAGCAAGTCGGTCTACCAACGTGGTATGACACGAGTTCCAGACCGATTGGACTTGCAGCACAGGCCGTTAATTAAGCCAGATGGCGAGAAGTAAGTTGATATATATTGTGTACCTTATATCATTATATTTCACCAAGTAGCTAATGTCTTTGCCTTATCATTATGTAGGGGGTGGGATTACCCGCAGAATACCCGGAATCCAAACTGCCTCCTTGGTGCGTTACTTAGGGAGGACTTCCCCGGGATAGTGCAGTTGCCCGGTGAGGGTATGCTTCCCGAGCCAGGACTCAAGTGGGAGCACTACCAAGCCGCTCTGCTCCCAGAAAACACACATGTCAATGGTGTTGTTTGCGTGGGCATGGCCGACAAGGTGTTGGCTGATTTTTGGGTAACTATTATTTTACCCAATAAAAAGTATACAATGTTATATATTGTTATTTCCTTCCAAATCATTTCACTATTCATCCGTGCATCTATTTGGCATAATTGCAGAGTTACCTTAGGATCGAGGAGGGGATGGAGGAGGCGGCCAAGAAGAACCTCGTGAAAGAGTGCAAGAGTTTATTGAATAACACGAGGCACGAGCTGCATGTTCAGGTTGTTCGAGATTGGTACGCCAAGCAAGGGGAGCCGAAGACAAAGACTGAATGTCGAAAGATTTTCCTTGATAAGACCGAGTACATGGAGGTATGTACATTCCAAAGATCAATTCTTAGGGCTAGTTAGGTCTATTTAGTTATAATACTTAGTTTCATTCTTCATTAACTTACATTCATAGGTGCCCCCGAGATGGTTGGCCGATAAGATGGATTGTTGGGAGATGATAGCGGACAGGTGGTGCACAGAGGCTTGGTTGACCACCCACACTATGGCCAAGGACCGTCGTGCCCAATTGGTTGGTGTGCCACACCACCAAGGCAATGCCAACATCAAGCAATACGCCAAAAAATGGGTATGTGTGCCTTGTTTTGTTTCATCAATAATTCGTTCGTTCATGATTTTTGTTGTACTAATTCTTTGTCTTTTCGTGTAGGCAAAACACAATAACCAGCCCGAGCCTGAGGGATACACCGCGTTTAGCATGGCCCATAAGGGCTCGTACAAGACGGCGAAGGCATATTCTGAGGGGGACGGGCCGTCGGCGTACACAAGCGTGTCCGCCTACAACAAGATGACGTCTTATTCTGAGGTGGTCAAACAGCTGCGCGGGCCTGACTTTGACCCCAGCCAGAATCCTATCGATCCAGAGGCGTTAATGATCTCTTGTGGCGGTAAGAGTCATGGCACGCTGGCCATGTGTGATGGCTTCGTCCCTATCACTGAGACTCTATCTCAGATCAAGTCGAGGCAAACGAGCTCCGCTCCTGCAATTCGGCAACGCGCGAGGCCAGTTGATCTTGCCATCGAGGTTAGTTTTCTTCATTATTTCTTTCGTTCTTTTGTCCCTGGATGGATGATGAAAATTCCTTTTGAGGAGTGGTTGCAGGCCGCACTTATGAAGGAGAGGGAGGCCACCAGGCTCTTGTTGGAGGAGAGGGACCGGAATACGCAGAGGTTGCTTGACGAGGAGAGGGAACGCAATAATGCCCATGCGAAGGCCATGCACGACTTCGTTGCGGTAAGTCAGTTGTGTGAGAAGCAAGGCTATGTGTGAGACGCAACAAGGCTATTTCTTTGACTCCTCGAAAACTAATTTGCAGGCTATGTGTGAGAAGCAAGGTTTGCCGCCCCCTCCGCCGATGCCTTCTCCGGTGGGAACGGTGAGTTCCCTTTCAATGACCAACCTTGCACGGTCTTATACCATTGTCTGTCGCCGTGCTAACCACATATTTTAACTCTTGCCTTGTTGCAGCATCATTCAAGAGTTGAATCCCATGATCCCTTTACTTCTCCTGGTGAGAGCCCTAGCAACCCAGCGACCAACGAAGATGCAGCTTCTCCTTCGTTTCTTGGCATTCGGTAAGTTATTCCTCTCCTTCTTATTCTTCTTATTGTTTAGATCAACTTAGATTATGCCAGGCTTTAGTTAGCTTAGTAAATTCTAGTTGATATTAGCCATGGTTTAGTTAGCTTAGTAAATTCTAGTTGATATTAGAGCTCAAAAATGACATAATTAGTTTAGAAAGTTTTAAAAGAAACCAGAAGAGAAGAACAAACAAGAGATGAAGAAATAAGAGAAGAAGAAAGAGGAGAAAAAGATAACTTCTCTTCTTTCTTTTTCTCTATCTTCTTCTTCTTCTTCTTCCACTTCTTCCAATTCTTCTTGTTCTTGTTCTTGTTCTTCTTCTTCTTCTTCCACTTCTTCTTCTAATTGCTTAGCTTAATTTAGATAACTTCTTTCTTATTGTATTCTTCTTCTAAATTCTTTCTCATTATGCAGATTTTGATAAAGCAGCATGGCATATGGATGGATGCTCGAGATTTTGTAATGCACTTGTGTAGTCCTAGATGAACTTTGTAATGCAATTGTATTTGTGGATGCACTTGTGATGCTTTGTAATACTTTGTGATCTTGTTTGCACTTTAATGACATATATTCGTGCTGTTTGCACTTGTGTTGTGCTGTTTGCACTTTGTGATGCACTTGTGGTGCTGTTTAGGGGCAGATTCAATATATATATGTTGCTGTTTGTATCTATGTTTTGCAAATGCAAGGAATTAACAGAAAACAAATATGAAAAAAAAGCAGAGAGGGTCTTTGCCTACAGCTTACTGACGGCAAAGGCTTTGCCGTCGGTGGACTGACGGCAAAGAAGACACGTGGCGGCAGCCTGTGCATTCTGGCAACTCTGGGAATACCAATTTTTCGGCTTTGCCGTCAGCTGGGACAAAGCTGTCGGCAAAGAGGCGGCCAAGGGGACCCAGGGGTAGGCTTTGCCGTCAGCTGGGCTCTAGCTGTCGGCAAAGAGGCGGCCAAGGGGACCCAGGTGTTTGGGCTTTGCCATCAGCTCTGCTACGGCTGTGGGCAAAGAGGGGAGGCTTTTCCGTCAGCTTTGCTACGGCTGTGGGCAAAGCCTGCTGTTAACCTTCTAACGGAGCTCGGCCTGCGCCGTTGCCGCCACTGCTCTTTGCCGTTAGCCCGTGCCAGAAAGCTGATGGCAAAGTCTTTGTCGTCGGTGGAGTTCTGGCTGTCGGCAAAGAAGGTGATTGCCGATAAAATCTTGGCCGGTACCTTTGCCGACAGCACACTGACGGCAAAGCCTTTGCCATCAGTTAAACTGTTCTTTGCCGTCAGCTCTGGCTGTCGGCAAACCAGCAGATTCCAGTAGTGCATGGACCTCATCACATGCCTACGTATGGACTTTTACCCCACATTTGTTGAGAAATCTTTTCTTACTTTTGTCCCCATTATTATTGCAAAAATCCAAATGCATGAAAGTGAGTGTGACCATATTTAGGTCATTGAGTTGTTTGTTCCCTGCATCATATAAACCATGAAAATACATGGAATGGACCCTGCCTATATATGACTTAGATGTAATTCTCGTGACGTGATAGGTCTCCGTGCCCTCCAAAATTGTTCAGTAAGTAATAATTTGACATGTGATCAATCTTGATTCGTTGTCAAATGAAGTTTTTTGCATATATGTTTTATTGGTGTATCACACATGTTTTACTAATCAAACTGAAGATCCAAATACTTGTGTTTGACTTATATACCCAACCAAAGGAAGTATATACTCACCCAATCCGAAATTACTAATCACAGAAATGAATATATCTAGATGTATTTAGTTCTAGATACATCAATTTTTATCCATTTATGCTAGGAAAGGAGGAGTGTCAACGATTGAGTTTATTATTATTTTGCAAGAAAATGATTGAGAAAGTAAAAAATGTACTATCTCGACGTCGCAGTCGTGTAGGTTGCCTCGAGGTCGGACCAACGCATCCAGACGATCGCAACCATAGCCTCAATACTATCTAAAAGGAAAATCACACACGGCGTCGCCCGCCTGCTCGTATCCTGCACCTTGTGCTAGGGTTTCCCTACCTCCTGTCATCGGCGTCGCCGGTCTACCTTGTCTTATGTGGTCTTAGGACCATGGAGGCGTGGTGGATCCTGGTCTTTGCCAACAGGAGAGCTCTGTTTTTTGACGATTTTTTGAGTTTTGCTAGGGTTTGCGTCCTACTCAGAGATGCAAAGGCGGAGGCGACTCTCTGCAGATGGAACAAGATCTGCCCGCCTAGCCCCCATTTCGATGATGATCCTAGCATCACTGCAGGGTTGTGGAGGTTTGTCTCCGACGGATCTCATGCTATTCGGTTGACGTTTGTCTTCAGTGGATCCATGTAGATTTTGTATTCCTTCGTCTGTGTTTATGTGTCTACATGTTGGACACTTTTCTAAAAATGTAACTTTTGCATATATAAATTTTTTTATTTTTCTTCCTTCTTCCTTCTTCCTAAATATATATAGATAAAACTGATCTAAAATGTACTAAATCAGAGAACATATATAGATAAAGCTAACCTAAAATGTACCCAAATATACTAAAAATCTAACTTTTATATGCACAGAGAACATATACATATATCAATTTTTATAAAAATAGAAAAAACAAATCATCATATATATGAACAAAAAATCTAATAATGAAAAGAACATATACGTACATATACTCACACATATACACATAATGTGGAAAAAAACATCATATAATGAAAAAAAACAGAGGAGAGGACACGGGGGCGGCGCCGCCGGCCTGACCAAGGAGGGAGAGGTTGGTCGGGGCAGGGGCAGAGGCACGACGTCGACGTCGGTGTAGAGGGCAGCGACGACGGCGTGGTCGGGCAGGGCGACGACGGCGTTGTCGGGGCAGAGGGCGGCGACGGCGTCGACGGGGCGGGTCGGGGGCGCGGCAGAAGCACGGCGACGGCAGCAACGGCGGCATGGTCGGGGGGCAGAGGCATGGCGACGGCGGCGTGGTCGGGGGGCAGAGGCACGGCGACGGCGGCGTGGTCGGGGAGGGAGCAACGGTGGCGTGGTCGGGGGGCAGAGGTGTGGTCGGGATCTCGGGCAGCCTACCCAGAAGCGCGGGCTTATATATCAAAGCCATTGGTACCGGTTCGTGGCACCAACCGGTACCAATGCCCACCCTTTAGTCCCGGTTGGTGCCACCAACCGGGACCAAAGGCCGCCGCTTCCCGCCCTTTGGGCTGCTGAAAAATGACCTTTGGTCCTGGTTGGTGGAACCAACCGGGACTAAAGGGGGCATTGGTACCGGTTGGTTGCCACGAACCGGTACCAAAGGCCCCTGTGTTGCCCGCGTCGCGGCCAAAGTTTAGTCCCAATTCGCTAGTTGAGAGGGGCGCGCAGTGGTTTATAAGCCCCACTACCGCACCCCTCTCGAGCTCCTCTCCACAGCATGCTTACGGGCCTACTTGCTAATGCTTTGCCTGATGGGCCTTCTAGGCCTACTGCGAGCCTGAATCCTTGTCCATGGATGGGTTTCTAGTCGTATTCATGCCGTGGTGGCCCAGTTGGTGGCAATTTTTTTAATTTTTCCAAGTTTTTTTGTTTTATTTTTTGCTTTATTTATTGTATTTCTTTTTTGCATTGGTACCGGTTGCCTGCCACACCCGTGGTGCGGTTGAATGTTTAGTCCCACCTCGCCAACCGAAGGGCTTCCGAGCTTGTTTATAAGCTCCGCCGCGGCTGCAACGTGGAGATGAACGACTTTATAGAGAAAATTCAACCTAAATTCAAAATATTAGTTAGCGCTAACTAATACTTTGAATTTAGGTTGAATTTTCTCTATAAATTCGCATCTATTTTTTAATTTTTCCCATTATTTTTGTTTTGTTTTTTGCTTTATTTTTATTTTTTTTATTTTTTTAGTTAGCTTATTTTGTTTTGTTTCTCCTAACAACAAAATACTTTTTTTATTTGTTTTGTTTCTAATTACTTATTTATTTTATTTTATCATAATTCTTTTTGCCATTAAAGTTTCTAACAAAAAAGTTCTGTATGATTTTTTTTTTGCTTTTAATGATTTTTAACAAAAAAATACTTTGATAATTTTAGTTGCATTTACTGATTACTTTTTCTTTTATTTTTTGTTTTGTTTATTTTTTTGTTTCTACTTAAATTCAAAGTGCTAGTTAGCTTATTTTGTTTTGTTTCTACTTACAACAAAATACTTATTTATTTTATTTTGTTTTGTTTATAATTACTTATTAATTTTATTTTCTGATAATTCTTTTTGCTATTAAAGTTTCTCTCATATATGGTGGACACTCCCTCACCTGATTTTTCGACCGTCGATGATGGCCGCTGTTCCTTCTTCCCCTAATGCATAACAAATATCTAGCACAAGGAGACGAAGGAAGAGCGACCCCCATAACAACAGCCGGCATTCTTCTTCTCTCATATGCATGAGCTAGAGTGGCAAGAGCATGACATGCATGCTCACACCTCAACGCCCAAAAACACAGGAGAGGGGTGGGAGGGGAGGGTTTATATAGGCAATCCTTTAGTCCCGGTTCGTATCTAAAACCGGGACTAATAACATATGTTGCATGCCACGTGTTTGCGCGGCACGCCACGTGGTTTCGCTGGATCTTTAGTCCCGGTTTTTGTCCTGAACCGGGACTAATAACATATGCGGCACGCCACGTGTTTGTGTGTCACGCCACGTGGTTTCGTTGGATCTTTAGTCCCGAAAACTCGTCTGTTACAAAGGGATTTCTTTTTTTGAACTTATTTGAACTCCATAGTTTTTCTGTGTTCAAAATGCATCATTCAAAGCCACATCATCAATTTACAACCCTTTTTGACTTCACTTGTTATTTTTCATACATTTAATGATTATTTTGAGCTATAAGACCATGAAATTGAAAAGCATTTGAAATGAACTCTGAAAAGGTTCCAAGTTGGCATGGTATCATCATTTCACCCACATAGCATGTGCGGGAAAGTTCCGAGGGTTACGGCAAAAACTGGATGCACTTCGTGTACAAAACGGACAATCTCTTTCGAAGTATCACGGTTTCATACGGAAACTCGTCTGTTACAAAGGGATTTCATTTTTTTTGAACTTATTTGAACTCCATAGTTTTTTTGTGTTCAAAATGCACCATTCAAAGCCACGTCATCAATTTACAACCATTTCTAACTTCATTTGTTATTTTTCATGCATTTACTGATTATTTTGAGCAATAAGACCATGAAATTGAAAAGCATTTGAAATGAACTCTGAAAAGGTTTCAAGTTGGCATGGTATCATCATTTCACCCACATAGCATGTGCGAGAAAGTTGAGAGGGTTACGGCAAAACCTGGATGCACTTTGTGTACAAAACGGACAATCTCTTTCGAAGTATCACGGTTTCATACGGAAACTCGTCTGTTACAAATTGATTTTTTTTGAACTTATTTGAACTCCATAGTTTTTCTGTGTTCAAAATGCACCATTCAAAGACACATCATCAATTTACAAACCTTTCTGACTTCATTTGTTATTTTTCATGCATTTACTGATTATTTTGAGCTATAAGACCATGAAATTGAAAAGCATTTCAAATGAACTCTGAAAAGGTTCCAAGTTGGCATGGTATCATCATTTCACCCACATAGCATGTGCGAGAAAGTTGATAGGGTTACGGCAAAAACTAGATGCACTTCGTGTATAAGACGGACAATCTCTTTCGAAGTATTAGGGTTTCATACGGAAACTCGTCTGTTACAAAGGGATTTCATTTTTTTGAACTTATTTGAACTCCATAGTTTTTCTGTGTTCAAAATGCACCATTCAAAGCCACATCATCAATTTACAACCCTTTTCGACTCGGGCATTAGTCCCGGTTCGTAATGTACTCCAAAGTGCGTCGGTCACCGTACATCCATTGGCGGTTCATCTCTATTATGAAATTAAGTATATATCAAAAAACCATTGCAAAACAAAATGAATAGAGAAATGACAAAATTAATACAAGTTCATCATCACATTAAAACCAAAGCACAATAGTGATCAAATGTTATTATTGAAAAATAAATACATAAAGTTCTCTCATAAAACAACATACAACTATGTGAAACATTTAAATGCAACAACAAACGCGATCAAAATCGCAAGTAAGATAACAATTGACCCAATAACATAATGATACCAAGCCTCTTTATCAATGGCATATTTTCTAATATTCCTAATCTTCAAGCGCATTGCATCCATCTTCAACCGCATCGCATCGATCTTCATTTTGCGATCGTCAATGACCTCGGCAACATGCAACTCAATTTCCATATTCTTATCCTCAATTATTTTCAATTTTTCCTTCAAGTATTTGTTTTCTTTTTCAACCAAAGTTAACTTCTCGAGAAGCATTTCTAGGTGGGTTGGAATTTCCGGTTCACATACCTCCTAGATTAAAAATATATGTTATGTTGGTCATCATAATTGTCATAAACAATAAATGAACCAAATAGTTATGAAAAGATAATATATACTACATCTGAATCATAGACATGACGAGGGCCGACGGGGGCGGATACCAAAACCATCGCACTATATAATAACAAGGAATAATAAAAGTAAGAAAATTAGACAAGTATCTATCTGAAGTCAGAATTTTTTTCTTTCAGAAAGAAGATAAGAACAAGAGGCTCACCACGATGGTGTCGGCGACGAGATCGGCGCGGGCGATTGACGGCGGTGAAGACGGGGTGGGGACGGGGCGTGACGGACCGCTAAATCTAGACAAGTCTCATTGAAAATGGAGCTCGGAGGTCGAGTTTCGAGAGGAGAAAGCTTAACTAGTGTGGCTCGGGCATTTCATCGAACACCTCATGTGCATAGGAGGTGAACTAGAGCACCCAAATGCCTTCCCCTCGCCGGCTCGACAAAAACAGAGCATTGTGGAGTGCTCTGCCGCGGCGGTGTGTATATATGTAGGCAAGTTATTTGTCCCGGTTCGTGGCATGAACCGGGACTAAAGGTTGTGGGCCAGCAGCGAGGACCAGTGGTCCCGGTTCGTGTCTCGAACCGGTACAAATGGTTCCACACGAACCGGGACCAATGCCCACGAGGCCCCGGCCGGCCCCCTGGGCTCACGAACCGGGTCTAATACCCCCCATTGGTCCCGGTTCTTGAAGAACCGGGACTAATGGGCTGGCCAGGGCCGAACGGTAGCCCTGTTTTCTACTAGTGATGTATTTAGTTCTAGATACATCAATTTTTATCCATTTACGCGAGGAAAGGGGGGATGCTCCTAAGCACCAACCTCGGAAAAATGTTGAAATGCACCATGATGGAATTGATGTTGTTGGCAGATAGCTATGTGCACATGATGTGGACATCGTTGGTGTCATAGAGCAGGAACTTACAGGAAATAACACGCAGAGAAGAAACTATAAATAATGAGCCCAAGTGCAAGAAGGGGTATGAGCGGGTACACAAAGCCCTCATCCCTCCCGCATAAGACTAGAACTGGTGGAGCTTACGATGAAGACAAGAAGTGGTGTAATGTGGTTGTGAGTCAATGCGATTTACAAGGGTGAGGGAGCATGACATGATTACAGCGTCGGCCGACCGAGGAAGATGCAGCAAGAGTATCAAAGAGTAACTCATGTGGTTAAGGTGGACGCCGGGGGTGCGGGGTTTGCAAGCATGAATGAGGAGCAACCAACCATTGCTCTCACTGATAACCGGAAATTCAACCTAAGAAAAGATCAAACAGATAAATCATTATGCAGACCAGACCCCATGGACCTCATCACATGCCTACATATGGACTTTTAGCCCACATTTGTTGAGAAATCTTTTCTTCCTTTTGTCCCCATTATTATTGCAAAAATCCAAATGCATGAAAGTGAGTGTGACCATATTTAGGGCATTGAGTTGTTTGTTCCCTGCATCATATAAACCATGAAAATACATAGATTGGACCCTGCCTATATATGACTTAGATGCAATTCTCGTGACGTGATAGGTCTCCGTGCCCTCCAAAATTGTCCAGTAAGTAATAATTTGATATGTGATCAATCTTGATTCGTTGTCAAATGAAGTTTTTTGCATATATGTTTTATTGGTGTATCACACATGTTTTACTAATCAAACTGAAGATCCAAATACTTGTGTTTGACTTATATACCCAACCAAAGGAAGTATATACTCACCCGATCCGAAATTACTTGTCAGAGAAATGAATATATCTAGATGTATTTAGTTCTAGATACATCAATTTTTATCCATTTATGCTAGGAAAGGAGGAGTGTCAACGATTGAGTTTATTATTATTTTGCAAGAAAATGATTGAGAAAGTAAAAAATGTACTATCTCGACGTCGCAGTCGTGTAGGTTGCCTCGAGGTCGGACCAACGCATCCAGACGATCGCAACCATAGCCTCAATACTATCTAAAAGGAAAATCACACACGGCGGCGCCCGCCTGCTCGTATCTTGCACCTTGTGCTAGGGTTTCCCTACCTCCTGTCGTCGCCGTCGCCGGTCTACCTTGTCTTAGGACCATGGAGGCGTGGTGGATCCTGGTCTTTGCCAACAGGAGGGCTCTGTTTTTTGACGATTTTTTGAGTTTTGCTAGGTTTTGCGTCCTACTCAGAGATGCAAAGGCGGAGGCGACTCTCTGCAGATGGAACAAGATCTGCCCCGCCTAGCCCCCATTTCGATGATGATCCTAGCATCACCGCAGGGTTGTGGAGGTTTGTCTACGACGGATCTCATGCGATTCGGTTGACGTTTGTCTTTAGTGGATCCATGTAGATTTTGTATTCCTTCGTCTGTGTTTATGTGTCTACATGTTGGACACTTTTGATCTACTTTTCTTTTCATCAGCGGCGGTTGCTGTTCTGGTGCGCTGGTCCTATGGGGCCTTAGCATGACGATTTCCCGACTATATACTATAACAATGTTTGTTCGGGTCCGATGACGGACGGGCTATGATGGTGGCGCGCGTTCGGCTTATTTTAGTGCTTGTAGTCGTCGCTAGATGGTCTATAGATCTGGATGTATTTTTTTACTTCTGGTGTTCTTTGTATTATCTTGACAATTGATGAATAAATTGAAAGTTTTCCTCGCAAAAATATATGTACTATATTTGTTTCCTCTATTAAAAAGTGAGGCATGCATGGGACTTAGAGTTTATGCTCCCGAGTTCATTTGGGCTCGGTGAAAAGTAAAGTAAAAAACAATTCAAAAATATTCAGAAAGTTTTGGATTTGTTTATGAACTACATTGACAAAAGTTCTAAGTGCGTGCACAAAATCGGCCTGAAATAAATGCACATTTTCAAAGTAGGGATTTTTTGCACGCCTTACAAGAATGTTCTTTCGGGCCAAATTTTTGCACGCACTTAGTACTTTTGTCAATGTTGTTCATGAAAAAGCTTTATGTAAGTTGCCCTCACTTGCTACTTGCATGCATTTGTAAGCTGCCACACAGTTTCGTGACCGACCGATCGACAGTGGAGTGACAGACACACGGATCTGCATGGACGCACGCACGCGTGCGATCTCGTCGTTCGGGCTGCCGGCCGGCTCTTCCCTTTCTACCGGCTTCACACCCCACTTGTGTTACTCCTTGGATAGTTTTCTCAAACCGAATCACTGAAGTAGACCCGTTTGCTCCATGCATGTAGGGACGGACTGTTCGGGGGTGCATGGCATGGCATGCACGCGGTCGGCTTGGCGTGACCAGTGCTAGTAGGGTTCTCTGCCTTGCATATTTGTTTTGTCCTTTGAGGCTGCTCAACCTTTGGGCTGTGTGGCTGGCCTTCTCTCATTTGGAGAAACTAATCAATCCTGGGTCCTCAATCACTGACATATCAAGGAGGCATCGACATATAAACAATGTCTCTCTTTCTACGTAAACCATATAATTGAACTCCACTACTATGGAAGCTGGATCGGAAATCAAACGTAAACATTTCTCCTCCCTTGACCAATATCACGAATTCAACTGTGATGACTGATGAGTTCCGCTAGTCTCCCTACATTGATTCCCAACCTAGATAATTTGAAGCGTGGCGGTACGTAAGCGACAGCACCAGGTGGAGGTTGATTCTCATCATCCGGATCCACCGCCTTTCGATTGTGTAAGCAAAAGAAATCCACATTGGTCGCGATAACCGTCATGGAGAAAATCATTGTATGTAAATGTGCGCAGCATGAAGGCCAACACTTGCGTTACCATGAAAAAGCGGTTGGAGCGTGAAAAAGACATTGATAGAAGATACACACAGTTAGCGCATCGTGTTGATCTATGCTTTTGCAGTAAAACACACACAAGTTTGCAGCTTGCCAAAATATACTCCATTTCGGAGTGCCGATTTAGCCAGCCCGTCTCCACATGATCTGGTGACTTTGGGCCACTCCTCGTAGTTTGAGGGCTTTATTGGAACTCGATGGTGTAAAGAGCATTTGGCTGAGAGTAGCGGAGGTACACTGGGAGGTGGCATCAAAGTAACAGAGGGACATCATGGATGAAAGGGGGGGAGGAGCAGCTGCCGGGATACGCTTCACTCGAGCTCGCTAGAGGAAAGAATGGGTGGGCGACGCGTTGGAGGAGCGACCAATAGAACACTTCGATCATCCAATCAATACATATAATATCTCCCTAATAATAAAGCAAATAGGGTTTCTGGTCGTCCGTCGTGGCATTTTTGCAAAAAGGTCCCTGTGTTATTTGATATTCAACCCGCAATCCTTTTGTAAGTTAAAAAACGGTTCGTCGGGAGAAAAAAAGGCCACCCGCATCCTCCCACACCCGCACGCGTGCGCTCGCATCGCCCCACATCCTCCCCTCGGCTGGCACCGGCGGCAGGCCATCCCGCCGTCTGGCTCGCCTTGCCTCCCACCGGAGGCGGTCGATGGAAGAGCAATATTACCCCTCCCCCAAGTTCGCCATCTAGCACCACCATCCTCGCCGCTCTCTTCCTTCCCCCAGCCCGATCTAGACACCTACCCCCTCCTCCCCTCCGTGAGCACAACATTGGCACCGGCGGCAGGCCATCCCGCCGTCTGGCTCGCCTTGCCTCCCACCGGAGGCGGTCGATGGAAGAGCAATATTACCCCCTCCCCCCGGTTTGCCATCTAGCACCACCATCCTCGCCGCTCTCTTCCTTCCCCCAGCCCAATCTAGACACCTACCCCCTCCTCCCCTCCGTGAGCACAACATTGGCACCGGCGGCAAGCCATCCCGCCGTCTGGCTCGCCTTGCCTCCCACCGGAGGCGGTCGATGGAAGAGCAATATTACCCCCTCCCCCAGGTTCGCCATCTAGCACCACCATCCTCGCCGCTCTCTTCCTTCCCCCAGCCCGATCTAGACACCTACCCCCTCCTCCCCTCCGTGAGCACAACATTGGCACCGGCGGCAGGCCATCCCGCCGTCTGGCTCGCCTTGCCTCCCACCGGAGGTGGTCGATGGAAGAGCAATATTACCCCCTCCCCCCGGTTCGCCATCTAGCACCACCATCCTCGCCGCTCTCTTCCTTCCCCCAGCCCGATCTAGACACCTACCCCCTCCTCCCCTCCGTGAGCACATCATTGGCACCGGCGGCAAGCCATCCCGCCGTCTGGCTCACCTTGCCTCCCACCGGAGGCGGTCGATGGAAGAGCAATATTACCCCTCCCCCAGGTTCGCCATCTAGCACCACCATCCTCGCTGCTCTCTTCCTTCCCCCAGCCCGATCTAGACACCTACCCCCTCCTCCCCTCCGTGAGCACAACATTGGCACCGGCGGCAGGCCATCCCGCCGTCTGGCTCGCCTTGCCTCCCACCGGAGGCGGTCGATGGAAGAGCAATATTACCCCCTCCCCCCGGTTCGCCATCTAGCACCACCATCCTCGCCGCTCTCTTCCTTCCCCCAGCCCGATCTAGACACCTACCCCCTCCTCCCCTCCGTGAGCACAGCATTGGCACCGGCGGCAGGCCATCCCGCCGTCTGGCTCGCCTTGGCTCCCACCGGAGGCGGTCGATGGAAGAGCAATATTACCCCTCCCCCAGGTTCGCCATCTAGCACCACCATCCTCGCCGCTCTCTTACTTCCCCCAGCCCGATCTAGACACCTACCCCCTCCTCCCCTCCGTGAGCACAGCATTGGCACCGGCGGCAGGCCATCCCGCCGTCTGGCTCGCCTTGCCTCCCACCGGAGGCGGTCGATGGAAGAGCAATATTACCCCTCCCCCAGGTTCGCCATCTAGCACCACCATCCTCGCCGCTCTCTTCCTTCCCCCAGCCCGATCTAGACACCTACCCCCTCCTCCCCTCCGTGAGCACAACATTGGCACCGGCAGCAGGCCATCCCGCCGTCTGGCTCGCCTTGCTTCCCACTGGAGGCGGTCGATGGAAGAGCAATATTACCCCCTCCCCCCGGTTCGCCATCTAGCACCACCATCCTCGCTGCTCTCTTCCTTCCCCCAGCCCGATCTAGACACCTACCCCCTCCTCCCCTCCGTGAGCACAGCATTGGCACCGGCGGCAGGCCATCCCGCCGTCTGGCTCGCCTTGCCTCCCACCGGAGGCGGTCGATGGAAGAGCAATATTACCCCTCCCCCAGGTTCGCCATCTAGCACCACCATCCTCGCCGCTCTCTTCCTTCCCCCAGCCCGATCTAGACACCTACCCCCTCCTCCCCTCCATGAGCACAACATTGGCACCGGCGGCAGGCCATCCCGCCGTCTGGCTCGCCTTGCCTCCCACCGGAGGCGGTCGATGGAAGAGCAATATTACCCCTCCCCCCGGTTTGCCATCTAGCACCACCATCCTCGCCGCTCTCTTCCTTCCCCCAGCCCGATCTAGACACCTACCCCCTCCCCCCCTCCGTGAGCACATCATGCTCTGTCGGCGGAACAACGACTCCTTCTGGCCGGATTGAGGAGTGGAGACGAATGCCCCCCTCATTTAGTTGGATTCCTTCCTCCGGTAGGATCTCCTCCCCAAGCCCCCAACCATGAGGCAAGCACCGGCAGGAAATTTTATTTTTATTTGCTGGGCAATTCAAATTGCAAGATTGCATTGTTACATGGAGATAAAGTGGAACACCACCTTCAATTTCTCATGTGATCCTACCTTCTATACTTGATTCCCTATTTGATCCCTGTTTGCATCGTTATTATCAGTGAGATAGGTTTTCTCGTGTACTGAATAATTTTTTTTCTGCAATCTTCTTACTTGTTGTGCTTGAAAAACTTAGGATTGATCTTTCGGTCATTTTATTTCAATGAGTAAATGTCATGTATAGAAAATCAGTACTTGAGATTACAATTGCTTCATATATACTCCATGGTGATGATATCGGTGCTCGAGTAATAAAAAACTTGCTAGAAGAAGCAGATTTGGGGCGCTCTGTTGTGCAACGAGGTGGACAGGGGAAGCGTTGAATCCAATCCAGGCCACCAAGTACACCAGAAGAATGGAATAGCGCTTTGCTGATTATCATGGGAGGCAGGCCAAAATCTGACATCGAGCACAACTATTGTGGCACCTTACTGCATCCCTTGGTAATTGTTTTAGTCTGCTTTGGTGGTGACTTTGTCGATCTTAACTAAAACATTGGCTAATTATAATTTGTAATGCTAGATTGCAAGGGATATAGACTGATTGTTTTTTTGCCTGATCAGCGAATAGGCGCAACCCTTCGTGATTTTTGAAGTTTGGACAGTGCTATGTACGCTCTTATGCCTAATCTCTATATTATTGGATGATCAACATGGTGGCCATCAGGGTTCCCATCACCGTGGCGGGCAAGCTTGAGCTACTCAAGAGGGCCCCCAAGCTGGTAAGCTTGTCATATCTTTACTCTTGTCTGTAGCCATCGCAAATCCGCATGCAGTTTGCAGCATCAGAAGAACACAAACCCCGTCCAGCATCATACAATATTCATTATTGTTATAGATACAAGAAAGTATAGATATTTTCTTAGGCAGTATCTGAGCATTATTGGCTTCGGATTGTGGCCAAGAATAAACTGACATAGTGACATCTTTCAGGAATTTTCCAAATTAGTTCAGTTATTGTGTTGCAACATTATACCTTTCTATAAGAACCGAGTCACACACAAAAGGTCCAGATTTTCTGGCACATAGTTCATGCTTTGTACAAATAACCATGTGTATATCTTATTTTATTTGCTACAGGAAAAGTTGTTGCTTTCAAACATTCCATGTCAAGAAACTAGAAATAATTTCTATGTGTTTTCCCATGGCCCCCATATGAGACTGTTGCTCTCATGTTTGTTCCCCAGATTGAGAATAGCAAGATACTTATTCTCGATGGTACAAAGATTAGCGTGGTTTTGAACTCCATGCTGGCAGATCTTTTTCACCTAATGTGTGATCATTATGTGGAGTACGCCAACAATAACGACGACATCAGGCCATTTGAGAGTAGGGGTGGGACTTCCCTCAAGTTATCCCCCTTGAATCTTTCGATAGCCTTTTATTCACATCTCCTATTGTGTAGTTGGTGACAATAAGGAATTGTTATTCATTTGAGAAAATAAAGATTAAATGGATGATGCTCTCAGAAGTAAAATGACTTTCTGAGAATCAATACATAACCTATCTGAAACTTTTCCCATGTCTGTCATAATGATCTTTTCATTTTTTATCCTTGTATATTAAACTAGAGAATATTATTCTGCACTATTTTCAACCATTAATTTTTATCTGTTTGCATTATGACCATATGGTTCTCAATCAAAAATAGGCCCGTCAATCTCTTTTAGGACTTTTTAACATCACATGTATGATCTTACTGAACTAGATTGAGAACTACAATCCCCAAAACATCGTATATACGTGATGTGCGTAAGCATATGGGGTACCTTTAACACCATTCATTTTTGAACCTCTAGAATAATAAAAGTTGTTTGATTAGTAAATTATTATTTTTCAGTTTTCTAAACAATTTTTTTAGCGAAAGGTTTCTAAACACATGTTTATAGATCAGATGTACACTTGGTCGGCATTAAAGTTCTCCAAAGATCTTCATATATTGCAAACAAAATTCCTAAATCGAGATGAGATAACAAACACCACTTCAGCTATGCATTCATTGCATGAGTAGTCTCTGCATTCAGCCAACTGAACGATGTGTCCGCTCACATAAACATTGTGGTTAATATTGTACGGCAGACTGCCATCCCCTTCAGGACCATGTTGCCCATTAAAGTCGGACACAACATAGCACATATCTTCCTTGCCTTCCCGCTTTGATGCATGTGGAGCATCTAATAAGAATTTATATGTAACAGGCTACAAGTTTCATCACCAATTGTTGGTCTTCTTGGATAAGCAGACCTGCTTCTTCTAACGAAGCATTTCACGGCCTAAATTAATCATCCTATCAGTAGAGCTCTCCTAATAAACTTCTGACAAATTAATCATCCTATCAGCAGAGCTCTCCTAGCAAACTTCCTTTTTATCTGAAGACAAGGGATCGTAAAGAGAACAATTCTCTTTTCTAGCTCCAGCACCCCTCTTCTGATTTATTTTTTATTCGTTCTTGTCAGTGCCATCACTATGGTATTTCCCCTGGAATTCCTTAAACTTCTATGGGAGTGTGAAAATGAATGGTGAGAAGTTTTTATCTCTAAAATGTTTTGATTCATATTCTCTATATTTTTTGTGTTGCGAGAAGAATTGTCTCTATCGTACTTCTTGCCATCTGTTTTTATCTTAGTATTCTTACTTGTGTCATGTTTATGGGTATTATAATCTCCCAAGCTTCTCCTATCATATTTTGTCCTTGGACAATCTACATCCTCAATATAGTCTTCATTCTTCTTCTTTTTATAGTCCACAACATGAGATGTCTAGAGTTCTTGTGATTACCAATTGTCAATATCTAACATTTCATCTACAGATACAGATAAACCATTTTTATGATCAACAACATAAGTATATGCCGAACGCATGGAAATCTCCACGTGACATGGGAAGCTAACTTCAGAAGCTGAATTTGTAGAGCTGGAGAAGTTTGGAGAGGTTCAGAACTGACCCTTAGCCATGCAACAGTGAGATCTAATTGCACTGTTTTGTAAACCATTTAAATTGTAATCATTCATCCATTTTGTTCAGATATTTTATCCCAATACTTTTGATCCCTATTGTACTTCTATTTTGGCAACATAATTTGTTTCAACTTGCCATGTGCCACTTCACCAACAGTACAGACACCATGCAACTTGGAACATCAAGTAAGAGCGTATCCATGTTTACTTGTTATATTCTTTGAGGAAGTTATGAAATTTACATACTGAGAATATTAATTGTTCAAACAATGTTCTGCTATGGTTGTTTGATTACGTGCTGGTATTTTTTTTCTTTCAATTGTCTAAGCATTTTTTTCATCCGGTGCAACGCATGGGCACTTTTACTAGTTTACCTAAATTAAGCTCGTGTCGATGATAGACCACTAGAGATTATTTCATGCCCGGTTTTCCTTTATCCCTAGCGACCCTTGGTCTTGAAGGAAATCCAAGTCCGTGCCATGACTTTGTTGCTTGATTATATTATTGTACACTAGTAGAAAAAGGGTCTTTCGGCCTCGGCCGAAAGACCATTAGTCCCGGTTCAAACCAAAACCAGGACCAATGCCAGACATTGGTCCCGGTTCGGTTCACCTCGTTATTCCCGGTTCGGGGCAAAACCCGGGACTAAAGATCCAGCGACTGCCACGTGGCGTGCGGCGGATCCACGTGGCGTGTCGCGGATCATTAGTCCCGGTTTGTGGCACGAACCGGGACTAAAGGGTAGGCTATTAGTAAAGTGTTGCCTATATAAACCCTCGCCCCTGCCCACCGTCTCCTATGTTTTCGGGCGTTGAGGTGTGACCATGCATGCCATGTGATGGGGTTATTGTCCTAGGGTAGGGTCATAGGCTTGTCATGTAGGTCCTACCCAAGGACTACCCCTCACAGAGGACAAGACCCTTAGTCAGTTCCGACTGAATTAAGGAGTCCCCATCATCCAGTCGGTAACAGGTCCTCGACCATCCAGTCGGAGATTAACATTCGGAGGATATCAAGCTAACCGACTGGATACCACTCGGTACATCGCAACCCCCCTGGAGGGAAACGGTCGTACGTTTCCGGGTGCATTTATTGGCATTTAGGGCGTACGTTACCTGTAACGTACGCATTCAATCCCCACTACTCCACCCCTGTACCGGAACCGTTGTGGAGGGCAGCGCACTCTATATAAGCCACCCTCCCCCACTGGTAGAGGGGTTAGCAACTCATTGTATTCCATATTTCCACTCGACAACAAGCTCCCTGAGCACTGAGACGTAGGGCTATTACCTCCACCGCAGAGGGGCCTGAACTCATACAACCTCATCGTAGCTAAGGCTCTGCCCATCCCTTTCGTACCCTACACATCTACTGTCAGGCTTATACCCACGACAGTTGGCGCCCACCGTGGGGCAGGCGTCTAAGCGACTTCCGGCGAGTTTGCGACTACTTCATATCGTCATGTCGTCCGGTGGGGATTCGAGCATGGGTCACCAGATCTTCTTCGGCGCTCTCTCCTTCATCGTCGATGATTCGGCGTGGCTTCGGGATGCGCCCCTCGACGTCGAGGCGCTTCCCCGTCGCGGGGCTACGCACTTTCGTGCTGGCGCCCGCGGCATTCTTCTTCTCCAGCAGTCGGTTCTGGTGTCGACCTACACCGCCGTCACGCGCCGCGTCAAGCGGTCCCGCCGTCCGCGGCTCCAGCGTTGGGTGCAACACGCCCAGGCGCGCCAGAACGCATCTTCACAAGTGGCGGTTCTAGAGTCGGTTGTGGTTGCCCCGTCGTCCCAGCGCTCGCGCTTGGTTCCGACTGAGTTTCCTTCCAAGTACGCGGGTCGCGGGCTTGCAGCAGAAGTACACATGGCCAATTCCCATGAAGACCCCCGTCAAGCTGGCCAGAACGAGCACGAGATCGGCGAAGCGTCCGGCGCGCGCCGTCCACCTCGCCGTTTTGCCAGTCGGCACA
The DNA here is from genome assembly GCF_904849725.1 of Hordeum vulgare subsp. vulgare. Classification (NCBI taxonomy): domain Eukaryota; kingdom Viridiplantae; phylum Streptophyta; class Magnoliopsida; order Poales; family Poaceae; genus Hordeum; species Hordeum vulgare. The sequence continues at coordinate 34,456,292 of NC_058521.1, read as the reverse complement.
CTCGGCGGAGCAACGTGGAGCTGTTCCGCACACCCCTCCTCAACTTGGCTGCACCTGCCAAGATAGCCGATTCCCTCCAGCCGACTGATTCAGAGGCTGGTAGAGGGATCGAGCAGATCCGAGCCCTGTTGCACACGGCGCAGCAGCATAATTCGGCGGTCTCCGAGTCGCACAACATGATCTATAATAGTTCTGTTCATGCGAATACGCATCGATCCGTTCACAGCCCAGGTTCCCATCAGCGGCATAGAGGAGGCAGCCGTTCCATAAATCACGAAGATCGCCGCCGTTCACGCACCCCTCCGCGGGGTGGGCCCTACGGGCCCCGACATCATGATGATCGGCGTTCAGTCGATGACACTTACGACCCAAGGCCCGACGCAAGAGGGCATATCGCCCAGCGGAGGGTCGACAGGGGCCGGGCCCACCACGATGGTCGCGATATTGATCGTACGAGTGGAAGTAGGGCCATCGTTTCCGGTCCCGAGTGTTTCAGTCGAGCCATCCGTTCGGCTGACATCCCTCCCAACTTCCGATCGGCGACGGGAATTAACAAGTTTACAGGGGAGTCCAAGCCAGAAACGTGGCTGGATGATTACCGAGTGGCAGTCCAGATCGGAGGAGGAGACGACCATGTCGCCATGAAGCACCTCCCTCTGATGCTCGACGGCTCGGCGCGAGCGTGGCTGAACCAGTTGGCCCCCTCAAGCATCTACAGCTGGGCAGATCTGGCCCGAGTGTTCATCAGGACCTTCGAAGGGACGTGCAAGCGCCCTGCTGGCCTCGTGGAGCTCCAGCACTGTGTCCAGAAGCAGAATGAGCCCCTGCGCGACTTCATCCAGCGTTGGACAACTCTCTACCACACGGTGGAGAACGTCACCGAGCATCAAGCAGTCTGCGCCTTCAAGGCAGGCGTGCGGTACAGGGATCTGTACCTTAAGTTTGGCCAAACAGGCGACATCTCCATGAGCAAGATGATGGAGATAGCGACATGCTATGCAAATGGCGAAGAAGAGGACCACATCCGAAGCGGCAAGCACAAAACAGTCGCTGAAGGAGACGGGAGCAACACTCGGAAGCAGAAGCAGAAAGCTCCGACCGCTCCGCAAGCAGAAGCTGCAGCCGTAACCAATGCCAAGTTCAAGGGCAAAGGGAAGGCTCAGTTCACCCCCAAGAAGAAGCAGTTTAATAACCCCATCTTGGACCAGCCATGTCCGGTTCATACGAAGATGGACGAAGAGGGCAACCCCATATATGCGAAGCATACCACTCGACAGTGTCGCCTCCTGATCCAGGGGTTCAGCGAAGGGCAAACGAGTGAGAAGGACCATGAACAGGATGAGGAGGATAAGGAGGATCCGTTCCCCCAAGCCCATGCAACCCTGATGATTTTTGCTGACGTCGAGAGCAAGAGTCGACTGAAGCTGGTGAACAGAGAGGTGAACATGGCCACCCCTGCCAGCCCCAAGTTCCTCAAATGGTCTCAGACTGCGATCACCTTTGACCAGTCGGATCATCCAGCACATGTACCCACCCCGGGGAGACAGGCTCTGGTCGTCGACCCGGTGGTAGAAGGAGTCCGACTGCGCAAAGTCCTTATGGATGGCGGCAGCGGCTTGAACATCATGTATGCCGACACACTCAAGGGGATGGGCATCCCGATGTCCAAACTCAGCGAGAGCAGCATGCAGTTCCATGGAGTCGTCCCTGGACGGAAGGCCAAGTCACTCGGCCAGATCGCGTTGGACGTCGTTTTCGGCTCCGACAAGAACTTCCGCAAGGAAAAGCTGACGTTCGAAGTGGTCAACTTCCAGAGTGCTTATCACGCAATTTTGGGTCGCCCAGCGTATGCGCGTTTCATGGCCCGTCCATGTTACGTATACCTGAAGCTGAAGATGCCAGGCCCGAAGGGTGTGATCACCATCACAGGCAATCGGCAGCGGGCTGAAGAGTGTCTGTAGCAGGGATCAAGAATCGCCGACCAGCAGATGGCCGTCCTCGAGCTGGACGAGTACAAGAAAACAGTCGACCCCACTGACCTGATGCGCTCGAAGAAGCCAACTTCAGAGTCTGCAGTCCAGTCGGTGGGAGAGACGAAGAAGGTCAGCATCCACCCAAGGGACGCCACTGCTGCCCCGACGAACATCTCCACCACACTCGATCCTAAATAGGAAGCCGAGCTCACCCAATTCCTCCGTGAGAACTGGGACATCTTCGCATGGAAGCCCTCTGACATGCCGGGTGTACCCAGGGAGTTGGCTGAGCACCGACTGCACGTGGATTCCACTGCTCGGCTTGTCCGAGAGCGCCTGCGCCGGTCCGTCGCGCAGAAGAGGAAGGCAATCGGGGAAGAGGTGGCCAAGCTGTCGGCGGTCAACTTCATTCGCGAGGTTCACCACTCCGAGTGGCTCGCCAATGTTGTCATGGTGCCCAAGAAGGACAAGTCGCTCCGAATGTGCATCGACTTCAAGCATCTCAATAAGGTCTGCCCGAAAGACCATCTTCCGCTCCCCCGCATAGATCAAATTGTCGATTCGACTGCGGGTTGCGAGCGTCTGTCATTTCTTGATGCCTACTCGGGCTATCATCAGATCTGTCTGTATGGTCCTGATGAGTTAAAAACAGCCTTCATCACCCCATTCGGGTGCTTCTGCTACATCACTATGCCATTCGGTTTGAAGAATGCAGGAGCTACCTTTATGCGCATGATCCAAAAATGTCTCCTCGACCAGATCGGTCGGAATGTGGAGGCGTATATGGACGATATCGTAGTCAAGTCACACAAAGGTTCCGACCTGCTGACTGACTTGGCAGAAACATTCGCCAACCTTCGTAGGTACGATATCAAGCTCAACCCCGCCAAATGTTCATTCGGCGTTCCCAGCGGGAAGTTACTCGGTTTCTTCTTTTCTGAACGAGGGATCAATGTCAACCCCGAAAAGATCGGGACCATCGTCCGAATGGAGAGGCCGGTCAGAATACACGACATTCAACGGCTCACAGGTTGCCTAGCGGCTTTGAGCAGGTTCATCAGTCGACTCAGCGAGAAAGCGCTTCCTCTGTATCGACTCATGAAGAAATCAGATACTTTCGAGTGGACAGACGAAGCCCAAGTCGCGTTCGACGACCTCAAAGTCCTACTTTCCACCCAGCCGGTTCTTACTGCTCCGCTCAGTAAAGAGCCCCTTCTTCTGTATATCGCGGCTACAAATCAAGTCGTCAGTATTGTTCTTACAGTCGAACGAGAAGAAGGCAAAGCATACAAAGTTCAGCGGCCAGTGTACTACATCTCCGAGGTCCTGACTCCTTCCAAGCAGAGGTATCCCCACTATCAAAAACTTATTTACGGGATTTACATGACTGCGAAGAAGGTGGCCCATTATTTCCAAGACCACTCGGTGTCTGTCGTTTCTGATGCTCCATTGTCGGAAATTCTCCACAATCGAGACGCGTCAGGCCGAGTGGCGAAGTGGGCGATGGAGATGCTGTACTGTGATATCAAGTTCAAGGCCAAGAAAGGTATTAAGTCTCAAGCCCTGGCTGACTTCATAGCAGAATGGGTAGAACAACAGCAACCGACCCACATCTACTCGGCCCATTGGACAATGTTCTTCGATGGGTCCAAGATGTCGAATGGCTCCGGCGCTGGCGTTGTGATCATATCGCCGAAGGGCGACAAGCTCAAGTACGTGCTACAGATACACTTCGATTCCTCCAACAACGAGGCAGAGTATGAAGCTCTCCTCTACGGGTTGCGTATGGCCATCTCACTCGGCGTCCGTCGCCTGATGGTCTACGGCGATTCGGATTTGGTGGTCAATCAAGTGATGAAAGAGTGGGACGTCAGGAACCCCACCATGACTACATATTGCAATGAAGTGAGGAAGCTTGAGAAGAAGTTTGAAGGTCTAGAACTTCACCATGTTCCGAGACTGAAGAACCAAGCAGCGGATGAATTGGCAAAACTCGGATCCACTCGGAGACCAGTCCCGAGTGACGTCTGCCTCGAGCACCTCCACCTTCCCTCAGTCAAAGAAGATCCTTTTACAGAGGAGCTGGTACAACCGAAGAGTTCAACGGATCCGACTGAAGTCGATGTACCTTCTGTGGTTGATCTGGTCATGGAGATTCTTTCTGTCGTCCCCGATTGGACTGTGCCGATCATTGCATATATCCTGAGGCAGGAACTACCAGAAGACGAAGTCCAGGCCAGGCAGATAGTCCGCAGGTCGAAGTCATTCACTGTCATTGATGGCCAATTGTACAAAGAAAGTATCTCAGGCGTTCTTCAACGATGCATCTCCCCAGAGGAGGGGCTGCTGATTCTGGAGGATATTCACTCGGGGACCTGCGGTCATCATGCTTCTTCGAGAGCAATCATCACCAAGGCATTCAGGGCTGGTTTCTTCTGGCTGCAAGCTAACGAGATGGCTAAAGATATGGTTGACCGATGTGAGGGCTGCCAGTTCTACTCCAACAAGTCCCACAAGCCGACGTCTGCGTTGAAGACGATCCCTATTGTGTGGCCGTTTGCAGTGTGGGGATTAGATACAGTCGGCCCATTCAAGACAGGCCAAGGTGGATACCCACATCTGTTGGTGGCAGTCGACAAGTTCACGAAATGGATCGAAGCCAAGCCCATCAAGAAGCTCGACGCCTCAACAGCCGTCAAGTTTTCCAGGGACATCATCTTCAGATTCGGTGTACCTCACAGCATAATCACGAACAACGGGACAAACTTTGATTCGGACAGATTCAAAGGATTCTGTACAAGCCAAGGTATCCGAGTGGACTTTGCTTTCATGGCGCACCCGCAGTCCAATGGACAAGCAGAGCGGGCGAACAGACTTATCTTGCAAGGTCTGAAGCCCCGACTCTTGCGAGAGATAGGACATGCCGCTGGTGCTTGGGTTACCGAGCTACCTTCAGTGCTTTGGGGACTTCGCACAACCCCGAACAGATCTACAGGGCGATCACCGTTCTTCCTCGTTTATGGAGCAGATGCGGTCCTTCCGAGTGACTTGCTTCACAATGCGCCACGAGTCGAACTCTTCTCCGAAGCTGAAGCAGAACAAGCAAGGCAAGACGGAGTGGATCTTTTAGAGGAGGAGCGCGAGATGGCACTGACTCGCTCAACCATTTATCAACAAGATCTACGGCGTTTTCACGCGCGACACGTCAGGAGTCGTACGTTCCAAGCAGGCGACCTGGTGCTCCGAGTGGATCAGCAAAGACCTCATAAGTTGGCTCCTGCCTGGGAAGGACCCTTCATCATCTCCAAGGTGCTGAACAATGGGGCATACAGACTCTACAACGTCGACAGGGAGACAGACGAGCCGCGAGCATGGAACGGAGATCTCCTCAAGCGCTTCTACACATGACCGTCGACTGAAGCAATGTAAAGAACAAGTATTGGTGAAATAATATAAAGCAGATTGAGTTTTTTGCAGGTTCAAAGTTCTTTCGCGGTCGCAGACTCCGGTCTCAAAAAAAAAACTTAGCTGCGATCCAGAATCGCCTAAGTATTAACCTTCTCCGAGTGTGCACTTCACGTCACACTCGGGGGCTTAGCTGCGATTCAGAATCGCCTAAGTATTAACCTTCTCCGAGTGTGCACTTCACGTCACACTCGGGGGCTTAGCTGCGATCCAGAATCGCCTAAGTACTAACCTTCTCCGAGTGTGCACTTCACGTCACACTCGGGAACTTAGCTGCGATCCAGAATCGCCTAAGTATTAACCTTCTCCGAGTGTGCACTTCACGTCACACTCGGGGGCTTAGCCGCGATCCAGAATCGCCTAAGTACTAACTTTCTCCGAGTGTGCACTTAACGTCACACTCGGGGGCTTAGCTGCGATCTAGAATCGCCTAAGTATAAACTTTCTCCGAGTGTGCACTTAACGTCACACTCGGGGACTTAGCTGCGATCCAGAATCGCCTAAGTATAAACTTTCTCCGAGTGTGCACTTAACGTCACACTCGGAGACTTAGCTGCGATCCAGAATCGCCTAAGTATTAACCTTCTCCGAGTGTGCACTTCACGTCACACTCGAGGGCTTAGCTGCGATCCAGAATCGCCTAAGTATTAACCTTCTCCGAGTGTGCACTTAACGTCACACTCGGGGACTTAGCTGCGATCCAGAATCGCCTAAGTATTAACCTTCTCCGAGTGTGTACTTAACGTCACACTCGGGGACTTAGCTGCGATCCAGAATTGCCTAAGTATTAACCTTCTCCGAATGTGCACTTAACATCACACTCGGGGACTTGGCTGCGATCCAGAATCGCCTAAGTATTAACTTTCTCCGAGTGTGCACTTAACGTCACACTCGGGGGCTTAGCTGCGATGCAGAATCGCCTAAGCATCCACATGCCTTCGACTGTATCCTACAGGTACACTCGGGTAATCGGAAGTCCACGGACCCTCAATGAGGCTCATGCAGATGTCAAGACAATTGACATGTTCCGAATGTTTGCCTTTGGCTTCACCAAGAAACGCCAAACAAAAACTCGAGTCAAAATTGCAACAGAAGAGCAAAAGATTCAATTCAAAGTTCAACCAAAGATAGTGGCTCGGTGTGGATCAAGCTTACCCACACCGAAACAAGAATGTGACGGCCAACAGTAGTGGCCAAAGTTTCTTACAGATCAACACTCGGCATACCGAGGATAAAAGTGTTCTTACGCATCATCTGGATTAACACCAGGACTGGAGGGCTCTACGAACGTGTCCGGATCAAAACCGTCGGCGATGCGGGTGGCACTTTCAAGGAAGGTTTCCATGAAGTCTTCGAATCAAAGTTTCTTCGTGTTGGCCACCTTCAACGTCTTCAACTTCTCCTCGCGCACCTCCTTGCAATGGACTCGGACCAGGGATAGAGCAACATCTGCACCACAACGAGCTGCAGATTTCTTCCACGACTGCACTCGGTTCGGAATCTCCTCCATACGAGTCATCAGGTTCTCCATCTCCTGCCGCGACTCATCTTCTGGCCAAAGCTCCTTGTCGATTCGGCCGACGACTTCTCTCAGTCGTCCGATGAAAGGACCAACTTTGCCCACACGGATGTGCGCACGGAGCAGATCCCGATTGGCGTCCTCGCCGAGTGGAACGTTCTCGAGAATCGAACCCGCTCCACATCAGCTGCTTCAGCTTCAGCGTCAAAGCAAAAATCCGCGACAACAGGACAAGCAAACAATAAGCACCGAGTGTGACGCACATAACACAAACACTCGGAAAAAGCAGGACTTACCAGCCAGACGCGTCATCATCTGCCGAGCCCAGTCGCTGACGTATTTCTCCTGTGCTCTGCACCGTTTGTTCAGCACGTCCATTTGTCCCATCAGAGCAGCCCTTTGTTTCCCCATCTTTTCAACTTCTTCAGTCAACACCTTGTTCGCTTCACGCGCCTGCTCCAATGACTTCTCTCGTCCCGCCAGAGCATCCTTCATGCGAGCCATTGCAAGCAGCGCCGCATCAAGCTCACCAGCTAACTGATTCTTCTCCGCCCTGAGAGTCTCATAGGCTGTTCCCATTTCACAAGTTTTCTGCCAACAAACACCAAGGGACACTCAGAAAATTAAACAATAAAGGTCTAAGTTCTTCAGACCCCTGCCGACGCAAGCAGTCGACAGCGGTCTCGGGGACTACACCCAGTGGGTTCGCTGAGAGTGACCCCACTGGCACGCAACTCAAGCAGGCCCGCCCTATTGAGATGCATGTTACCACCTACGCCTATGAGGCCAATACTACCCGACCTGAGTACAAATTACTCTCGGGGACTCTTACAGTAAGTGCACTCCGAGTGCCACAAGTACTCGCACTCGGTCATGTTACTTACAGACCTGACCAAAACAAAGACAATATGTATAAAGACAACTGCCGGTGCAAGCACTCGACAGAAGTCTCGGGGACTACACCCACTCGGTTCACTCAGAGTGAACCCATTGCAAACAACATATGCTATCCAAAAACACCCAGTGGGTTACAAGAGAAAAGTAAATACTTACTAGCCCACTTACTCGGATATCATCCCGCAGCTCCAAGCTCCGCTGGTACAAGGACGCGACGGAGTCGTAGGCCCTCTTGGCTTCTCCAGCCATCAGCTCCGCCTGCACCATGGCTCCCTTGGCCGCTCCCACTTGCTCCTCCGGGAGACGCGGATGTTGAACTCGACATTCGACGAGCCTGGCATCGTCGGAAGTTCCTGAGGCATCCCAAGGTCCGCTCCAGTCGGCACCTCAACCACCAGCGCCGGTTCAGTCGGCGGCACGTCAGCGGCGAGAGCAGCAACAGGCGGAGCAACCTCAAGAACGGGCTCCGCAGCCTGTTCAGCTCTCTCCTGATCGCCCTCGTCCACGCAAATCGCCCCTGATAGACCGAACGACGCAAGATCTCAGAAAAAGAAAGAGGTAGAACCTATGATAGAATAAAACACTCGAAGTCACTACAACACACCTGGCTGGGATGAGACGACGTTGTCCGTGTCCATGGGGTCATCCTCCTGGCGTGCCGGAGAGGTGGCAGAAGTAGCGACTCTGTCGAGTGAAATCCATTCGACCAATGAACATGAATTCACTCGGATATCAGAAGAAATTAGAAGATCGATACACTTACGTGGAGGTGACGGGGACCGCAACCCTCATCCGCGGTAGAGCCTTCCGAGGTTTGGACCCACTTGGTTTGGCCGCCTTGGAAGGCTGACCCGCAGGCTCAGCGGCAGCATCCCTGAACCTCTTGGTGCTCCGAGCACTCGGGACCACCGGGGCAGTGGGCGGAGCACTCGAAGATGCTGGAGGGGCCGAGGGAATGGCAGGCTCGTGTCGGCGCTTGGTCCGATGCTCTTTTTGCGGAGGCGGCGAGTCCTGCTCTTCGTCTTCCTCCTCTTCCTCGCTAGTCTCTTCCTCCGACTCCCCGCTGTCGGAGACATATTCAGCGCTCTCCATGCTGCCTTCCTGGCTGCCTTCCTCCTCCTCAGCCGGGTTCCCGTTCGAGACAGGAGAAAACCAGTTGGTCCACTCCTGCATAAAATTCAGTCGGCGATATCAGACTCACACAAAGATTCAAGCAAACGATAAGATTAAGACAGTTAGGAGCACTCGACAAGTGCCACTCAGCTGATTCGGAGGAGGATTATCCGCGCAGAAAGGCTTCACTCGCCAAGATCCTTTGGGATTCTCGCAGGGGCCTGTGATTTGGAGCACCCACGAGGTCACCTTCTCCTCAGTCACGCCCACAACGTTGGTCCTAGTGTAATCCTCGGGCCCCGTATAATGCCACATGGCGTGGTCGCGAGCCTGCAGGGGTTGGATACGCCGACCGAGGAAGACCTCCAGCAAGTCTATGCCAGTGACCCCCTCCCGACGACATCTACAAGCGCCCCGACCAGAGGCTGGATGTCGTTCTTCTCCGCCCTCGTGAGCGCGAGTTGCTTAGGTGGGGCGGGCCGATCTAAGCTAAAGGGAGGCAGCCCTGTCGAAGCATTCGGACATGCGATATCCTGGCAGTAGAACCACGTCGACTGCCAGTTCTTGACCGACTCACTTAGCTGGAGGGCAGGATAACTGCTCCGACTCTTTTTCTGGAAACCTAGGCCCCCGCAGAGCTGGAGAAGATGTGTTTTATCATCCGACTAGCTGAGTCATTTGATGGTTTGGGATCTAGCAGAAAATATGCGCTTGAACAGCCCCCAATGGGGAGGACAACCAATGAAACACTCGCACAGAACTATAAAAGCAGAGAGATGGGCAATGGTGTTCGGGGGAAAGTGGTGAAGTTGTGCCCCGAAGTGATTCATGATGCCCTTGAAGAAAGGATGCGGGGGCAAGGAGAAACCTCGATAGACGTGGCTGAGCAGCAAGACGCGCTCCCCCTCCCGGGGCGCCGGCTCGACCTCGTTCTGCGCCGGCAGCCTCCAAGACTTGTGCACGATCATCCCGTGCTCAACCAGCTGCAGCAGATCCCCCTCCGTCACCGTGGAGGGGAGGAAGTCGCCTTGAATCCACCCTGCCGGCAGCGGCCGCTGCCGCCGCTGAGTAGGAGCCGCCGCCTTCCCCTTCTTCTTCCTCGCCTCCATCTTGCTGGTCTGACCCTTGGTCATGGCGGAAACTGCGAACCCGCGGGAGGAAGGAGGAGGGAGGAGTGTAGAGGCGCTGGAGGTGGCGAGAGAGACGGAGCAGGCGAAGGCAAGAGATTCGGCGAGCGTAACGAAGAACCCTCGCCGCCGAGATTTAAGTAGGGTTCCGACTGGGCCGCTGGCAGGTGGGCCCGAAACCTTATCCCCCGACCCACCGCGGCGATATTAGTGGAGAGGTTGAAGGTGCGAGAATCGAGGCGTCAGGCGCTACTCGAGCGCGATGGCGTCATCCCCGCTGAGCGCGCGGAACCCGAAATTTGAGATCCGAGAAAATCCGCCGCTGTCAGTTGACCGGTCGCGTCAAAAGATGCCGCAGAAGCACTCGGCTTCCGACAGTCTGTTTCGCGAGTACTTCCACTCGGATCGTTGGTCAGAAAAGATAAAATGGATTGAGGCAAGCAACGCCCAAGCCGAGCCCGCTCTAGTCGGATCCAAACTTCAAGCATCGCTTCATCGTTTCAACCCCAATCCATTCGGGGACTAATGATGGGGTTATAGTCCTAGGGTAGGGTCATAGGCCTGTCATGTAGGTCCTACCCAAGGACTACCCCTCACAGAGGACAAGACCCTTAGTCAGTTCCGGCTGAATTAAGGAGTCCCCATCATCCAGTCGGTAACAGGTCCTCGACCATCCAGTCGGAGATTAACATTCGGAGGATATCAAGCTAACCGACTGGATACCACTCGGTATATCGCAACCCCCCTAGAGGGAAACGGTCGTACGTTTCCGGGTGCATTTATTGGCATTTAGGGCGTACGTTACCTGTAACGTACGCATTCAATCCCCACTACTCCACCCCTGTACCGGAACCGTTGTGGAGGGTAGGGCACTCTATATAAGCCACCCTCCCCCACTGGTAGAGGGGTTAGCAACTCATTGTATTCCATATTTCCACTCGACAACAAGCTCCTTGAGCACTGAGACGTAGGGCTATTACCTCCACCGCAGAGGGGCCTGAACTCATACAACCTCGCCGTAGCTAAGGCTCTGCCCATCCTTTTCGTACCCTACACATCTACTGTCAGGCTTATACCCACGACACCATGCTCTTGCCACTCTAGTTCATGCACATGAGGTGTTCGATGAAATGCCCGAGCCACCATATATGAGACACTACTGGAATTCAGAGTTTTGCCGTCTGCCTGGCCTTTGCCTTCTGCTGACACATGGCAAAGGTACTCTTTGTCGTCAGCTGTCACAGTGCTGACGGGAAAGAGGTGGCTGATGGCAAAAGTTTATTTTGCCGTCGGCCACCTCTTTGCCGTCCGCTGGCCGACGGCAAAGAAGGCCTGTGCTCACGGCAAAGGGTGGGCAGACACAAAGCCCCCCCAAACGGCCGAAACCCCACCCCACCCTCCCTTCCCCTTTGCCGTCTGCCTGGGGGGCCTTTGCCGTCCGCCCGGGAGCACGGCGGACGACAAAGGGGACGGCGGCCACCAACCCAACCCCCACCCGATGCCTCCTCACCGGGACCTTTGCCGTCTGCCTGGGGGGCCTTTGCCGTCTGCCTAGGAGCGCGGCGGACGGCAAAGGTGCGGCCCACCAAACACACTCACGCCCGCCCCCTCCAACCGACGCTCCCCACGTGCCCACCCGAGTGCTCGAATCCCCCCACCGTGCCGCCGCCTGCCGATGTCCCGCTGCCCCGCGCTGCTGCCCCGCGCTGCTGCCTCGCGCCGCCTGCCGACGTCCCGGTGCCCCGCGCCGTCTGCCGACGTCCCGGGGCCCCGCGCCGCTGCCCCGCGCCGCCTGTCGTCTTCCAGGGTGCCCCGCGCCGCCTGCCGTCGTCCAGGCTGCCCCGCACCGCTGTCCCGCGCCGCTGCCCCGCACCGCCTCCTCCCCGCGCCCCCTCCTCCTCTACGGTTGTCGTCCCTGCGCCATCCTCATCGCTCGGCTGGCCCCCTCCCGTGAGTCCCTATTTTTTCCATTTTCGTATAATTTGTTAATTAGGTTAGTTAGGTTAGTTGTTAATTACCTACTGTTAATTAGGTTAGTTAGGTTAGTTGTTAGTGGTAATGCCCATTCAAATTTTGGATCTTGTTCGTGTTAGTTGTTAGTTTGTAGGTTAGTTAATTAGTAGATTTAGCGATAGTTTAGTTAGTTGGTACATTTTGTTTAGTTAGTTGTTATATTTAGTTAGTTAATTAGTAGATTTTGTAGGTGGTTTAACTACGGACAAGAACATCGCATTATGATCCCGGAATACTGCCCCACCACCACCGTTTGTTCCTTGCTTCGAGACCGCGCCATCGGAGTTTATTTTTGGATGGTTTTTGGCTCTGTCTGTGACACCCTTGTCTCGTTCGCTGATTTCCAATCTGACAGTTGCACCTTGAGAGAATCTATTATTTCATGTGGCTGCTGCAGCTTCCGCCCCTCCCATGTGTTGTTTCTGGCGAGCCATAGCCCGTAAGTAGCCTGTAGCATGAGCTCCTTCTCATGGTCAGCAGCGGCAGCGACCATTCAAGCAACCAAGATGAGAGAGCCTTTTGGGATGTCAAATTAACCAGTGGACTAGCCACCATCATGCCCAGCTCCTCTTTCATCAGTTGCTAGAATGTGACCGAGTGTTGACTAGTGGTAGATTCTGTTAATTAGTAGATTTAGTAGGTAGTTTAGTGGTAGATTATGTTTTCTTAATTAGTGGTAGCTAGATTCTTTTTTAGTTACTTAGTGGTAGATTCTGTAGGTTAGTTAATTAGTGGGAGGTCAAATTAACCGGTGCACTATGTTGTGGTGTGTGTGCTTCCACCGGAGAAAACAATGAAATTTTGAAACATCCCTACCCCGACCCCCGACGCCACTGACCCCCAACTCCCGAGCCCCGACACCTCTTCAGCCTCTTGTTGACCGAAAAGACCCCAACCCCCGACGCCAGTGACCCTCGACCCCCGACGACACTGACCAACATAGTTATGAGTTAGGTCACATAGTTATGTTAATTATAAAAACATCGTATTTGTGTTGATCGTGTGAATTTCAATGTGGAGTTGTTCGACGACCTCCACGTGCATTGGACGAGCTCCGCCCTTGCGTTTGTTGGTGAGCACAAATGACTTCTCCTACCCCCTTAATTAATTTTCTCTGTCCCGGTCTTCGTGCCGATGAAACTTGCGAGCTATAGGTTTCTTCAATCATGAGTATGCGTGACCAGTATGCGTCTCCCGTTTGAAAGGGAGACATCTATAAATATGCATTTCTTTGCATATTTATAACCGACATCCTTTCGAATTGTCCAACATTATCCATGAACAGCCCAAGTATGTGTAGATTGGGTTCGTTTTCCCCTATGCTGTGCTCTGGATCCGATGCAGAATTTCGTCAGTGCCTCTCTGTTGTTCTCCGGGTACACATCCTCTCTGCTTATTGCCGAGACGTGTATCAGGAGAACAGCGGGGAGGTGCTGCCAAAATTCTGCATCGCATCTGGAGTAGAGCATGGGAAAACAAACCCAATCTACACATACTCGGGTGGGATTAGGACCTATCTTTACCCATTAGCGTGTAGGTTGCACGGACGTAATAAAACTGACAAACTTGATTAGCGTATGAATATAGATGATGAATTATATATTTATTTCTTGTGCCCCCATAGGTAGCTAGGCAATATGAGTGATTGTGCTTGAATGTACACCGGTCACCCTAGTCAGAAAGACATGACCCATGAATGGTTAATAAAAACCAGGGGGTTTGTGAGAGCCGCATTTGCAAATGGCCAGCAAAAAACATGGTGCCCCTGTCCCAACTGCACAACTGGAAAAAGCAGACGGAGTTTGAAATGTGTAAACACCTGCAGAAGTGGGGTTTTATGCCTAATTATACGGTGTGGACTTTTCATGGTGAGTCTGACCAACGTGCCAGAGCTGAGGTGATTCGTCGTCGCACCGACGAGCATGGTACCGGGATTGAAGACATGGTGCAAGACTTTGATGATGCTCGGGATTCGGATGATGAGATGGAGGAATCTGCAAAGGCCTTCTATGAAATGTTGGAGTCTTCAAAACGTCCTCTCCACGAGCAGACTGAGCTTTGTCAGCTGGATGCCATCGCACAAGTAATGGCTCTGAAGGCTCAGTTCCACCTAGGCAGAGAATGCTACGACGCGATGATGACGATATTTGGACGCTTTCTACCCAAAGTCCATGTACTGCCTGCAAACCTGTACCAGTCAGAGAAAATCCTCCGTTTACTTAAGATGCCCTATGAGAAGATACATGCCTGTGAGAATGGATGTGCCTTATTTAGGCTTGAGTATGCGGTCTTGAACTATTGCCTCATTTGCAATTCTTCCAGGTATATTGTGGTAGACAACGGTATGGGTGAGAAGAATCAGACCAAAATCCCCATTAGTGTTCTTTGGTATCTGCCAATCGTACCAAGACTTTAACGTCTTTTCATGGTCAAAGAGACGGCCAGACAGATGACATGGCACAAATTGGGCAAAAGAACCGAACTAGATGCGGATGGGAACAAGATGCTGGTACACACTTCACATGGTTTTGCGTGGAGGCACTTCGATGCATTACATAAGGATAAATCGGAAGATCCAAGGCAACCTAGAGTTGCCATCAACACGGATGGGTTCAATGTGTATGGTATGACGGCGACACAATACAGTTGTTTGCCTGTATTTGTCATTCCACTAAATTTTCCACCCGGGGAGATTATGAAAAGAAAGAACATTTTCCTGACATTGATAATTCCAGGGCCCAACTATCCGGGGAAGAACATGAATGTGTACATGCAGCCGCTTAAGAATGAGTTGCAAGAAGCCTGGGATAATGGGATCAAGACCTACGACGCGGCTACCAAAACAAATTTCAAAATGCATGTGTAGTACATGTACTCGACGCATGATTATCCGGCGTTTGCGCTATTCGCTGGCTGGTGTGTGCATCGAAGGTTCCCATGCACCACATGCAAGGCAGCTCTTTAGTTCCGTTGGCTGCTGGATGGTCGCAAGTATTCTTGCTTCGACATGCATAGACAATTCCTGGATCCTGACCATAAGTTCAGAAAAGACAAGAAGAATTTCATCAAAGGTAGAGTTGTCGAAAACACTGCACCAGCTGCGTTGACACGCCAACAGTCCCTTGATCAGTTAAACGCTCTCGAGCCTGATCCTTTGCGTCCAGGATACTTCAAAGCGTATAATACGGAACACACCTGGACTCACAAGTCATGCTTATGGGATCTGCCTTACTTCAAAGACCTCCTTTGCCCACACAACATCGACGTGATGCACACTGAAAAGAATATTGCGGAGGCCATTTTTGGTACATTGTTCGGCATAAAGGGGAAGTCAAAAGATAATCCTAAGGCTAGAATCGACCTGGAGGCTCTATGTGATAGACCGTTGCAAAACTTGCGACAACGGAAAGGAAAGCAAAGCATAGCGAAGCCAAAATCATGGTTCAATCTTGAAAGGCCAGCTATGAGGGAAATGCTATTGTGGGTGAAAATGCGGTTGATGTTCCCCGGTGGGTATGCTGCAAATCTAAAGAGGGGAGCGAGTCTTGAGAAATTGAAAATATTTGGTCTCAAGAGTCATGATTGGCACATATGGATTGAGCGGGTAATGCCGGTGATGTTGCGTGGCTTTATCCCTGAGGATGAATGGCTAGTACTGGCAGAGCTGAGCTATTTCTTCCGTTCTCTTTGTGAAAAAGAACTATCGCCTGGCGTGCTAGATGAAATGGAAGAGTTGGCACCGGAGTTGATCTGCAAATTAGAAAAGATCTTTCCACCGGGGTTCTTTAATCCAATGCAACATTTGATTTTCATCTCCCGACCGAGGCAAGAATGGGGGGCCCGTTCAAAATCGATGGTGCTACTCAACTGAGAGGATGCAGAAGACGCTTCGAGCTAAGTGTAAAAATAAACGTAGAATTGAAGCATCGATGGCCGAGGCATTCATTACTGAGGAGGCGGCAAACTTCGTGACAGCACACTACGAAGCCAAAAATTATCATTTGCATAACCCGAAGCCTCGGTACAATGATGGCGATCCAAAAAAAGTTTGATCCAACCTCAGCCTATTCAAAGGTAAGCTCGCATCATCCGGTGCTTCGAAAGGGAAATCGTTGGATGTCGAAGAATGGCGGACCATTTCATTGTATATCTTCACCAACCTAACAGAAGTGCAGCCGTACATCGAGTAAGTTCTCGGTAAATTATTGTTCCGCAACTTCTAATTGCTTTGAACTAATCTTATTCACGGATATTTGATATAGTCGATACGTCGCCGAATTCTCGGATGGAGCGGTCATCGAAAAGGATTCCGTCGAAGAGTATGAGCTTCTCGCAAAGCATGGAGGCGAATATCCCGGTTTCATCTCTTGGTTCAAACAAAGGGTAATTAATTACCATTAAGGGCCCATTTGATTTCTTGGTCTAATTTGCGGCTAATGCATCCATTCTTTCGTATTAAACTTGTAGGCTGATGCAGAGTCTATGGACGCCGAGTTGAGACAAGTCGCTAATGGTTTTGACTATAAGGTCCGTTCATTTGACAAATACAACATCAACGGGTATCACTTTTGTACCTTTGGCAAAGAGCTATCTATGCCCGACCTAAAGACTACAAATTGTTCTGTCTCTGCTATCGGCGAAGGAGACACCGAGTATTATGGAAGAGTTGAAGCAATTTATGAACTTCTATTCTATGGTAAAAACCCACCGACCGTCGTAGTCTTCAAATGTCATTGGTTTGAGCCGAGGGAGACTAGAAGGACTCATGAACATATAGGACTAGTCGAAATCAACCAAAACACCCACTTAGATGTTCCCGATGTCTATTCTACGGCTCAACAGGCGACTCAAGTTTTCTATCTACCGTGGGCCTGCCAAAGTGATCCAAATCTCAAAGCTTGGGATGTCGTTTATGAAGTGCCACCACATTTTAGACCACCTACCCTCAATGAAGAGGATTACGAACCTCACATTAACCCAGACACATATGAAGGATAATTCTTCCAAGAAACACATATGTCAAAGAAACGTTTCAAGAACCGCTCTACTTCACCCTAGAACATTGAAGTAGACAACGACAGCGAATCCGTCTTAACCCCTGAGCCCGAACAGGAAGAGCTGGAAGAAGAAGAGGTTACTGCTGCAGATGACCTGTCACTTCTTGACCGATTACATAATGGTGGCCTTCCACATGTTCTTCTTGATAGTGATGATGATGATGCATTTATTGATGATAGTGATGATCATGATGCATTTATTGACCCCGAAGCATATATAGACGAGCACAATTGTTATTAGTTCATGTCAGGTATTCAACTATTATACTATATATAAATTCTGAGTTCATGTTAGGTATTCAATTTTCATTAGTCATGTTGGTATTTATGACGATGATACACTTAAATTATATAAATTTTATTACTCATGTTGGTATTTATGTTGTACTAATTTCATTTACTCTTTGTCATGACAGGTGTTGAAAGATGGTGGGAAAGGGTCGAAAGCACTCTGCGGCTTCTTCTTTGTCGGCGAGTGATGGGATGGGTACTTCCATTCATGCCTCGCCTCTTCGGAGAGTGTTGCTCTCTACTCTGCAAGGAGCGCCCCCCGTGAGAGGAGGTCGACCCCCCGCGAAGCCGGGAGTTACTAAAGGTACACGTTGTATTCATGTTGGTATTTATGTTGTACTCATGTTGTATGCATATTGGTATTTATATACATTTTATTACTCATGTTGGTATTTATGTTGTACTAAAGGTACACGTGGCTGCGGGAGAGGTAGGGCGGTGGTTGCCACGCCTTCTGAGGTGGAGGCTACACGGTGTCCGCCACCACCCCAATCAAGCTAATTCACCTGAGCACATGACTTCTAGGGTGGATTCGTCTGAGGTGGAGGCTACATGGTCTCCGGTTCACGAGCCTCGGGTCGACGAGCCTCAAGTCGAGGAGCCTTCGACCGACGAGACTCGTGTCCCAGAGGCTTCGTTCCAGGCGACTCCGGAGCAAAGCAGGGATGAGGGTACGTCCCCAGAGACCCAGTGGGATACCTGGGCTGAGCCAAGTGGCCATGCTGGTAGAGACGAGGAGCTGGGTGAGGGGCCTACCGTCTACCAGCGTGGTAGTTCGGGGCTCCCGCTCGTGCCAGCGACCCCCGAGCAGAGGTGGTCGATTAGGCCAAATGGGGACAAGTAAGTTAATTTACTCTTATTTAACCTTTTGCCTTCACGTTTTCTCAAATATCTAATGTTTTGGCTTTAATTTGTCATACCGTAGGGGTTGGATTGTTGCCAAGGGTGTCCGCAAGCCCAACAGCATCCTTGGTGTGCTTTGCCGTAAAAACTTCCCAGGGTTTGTTATGTTGCCTGGTCGGGAGCGAGAGGTAGGAATGACCTGGGAGCACTACTTGCGTGCCCCGGCCCCGCCGGAGGTGGAGATCGACGGTGTTTTGTGCCACACGAGGGCCGACATGGTGATCCGACAGTTCTGGGTAATTTCTCCTTCACACAATTATAAATCAACCATAGCTAGTTACTGTACTAATCGGTGTTGTCTCGTTTGCAGACCTACTACAGGTGTGAGGAGGGATACGAGGAGGACGCGACAAAGGTTATCGAAACCGAATGTTGCCGCCTACTTCAAAACTTTCGACACGAGGCTCGGGTGCAGGCTGTTCGAGACTACTGTGCCACGCGGCGTATTAGTATGGACAAGGCGAAGTGCCGTGATTCTAAGATGGATAAGGAGCATTACATTAAGGTAATTACATATTATTAAGGCTTTGTAGTTAGTTTCCTTGATTTGGTTCTTACGCGCTGAAATTTCTCTTTATTAACTTAGTTGCCCCCGAGATGGTGTGTGGATAAGATGGATTGTTGGGAGGCCTTGGTGGATCAGTGGTGCTCCGAAACGTGGGAGGCCAGCCACAACAACGCCAAGGAGAGGCATGGCAAAATGGTTGGTGTGCCACACCATCAAGGGAGCGTCAACTTAATCCAATTTGGCGAGAACTGGGTATGTGGTTTGCTTCATGCCTCATGCAATTCATTCTTAATGCTATCTTGAGCCCTTTACTAATACAATTTTCCTCTCTCTCTCTTTTAGGCGCGTCACAATAAGACGGAGGTGCCACAGATGTACGACCTGTATGCGATGGCCCATACTACCTCGTACAAGAAGGTCAAGGCATTCTCTGAGTCTGACCTCGAGCATCCAGAAAACTTCACCAACATCTCCTCCCACCACAAGCTCGTGAAGTACATAGATCACGGGAAGGCGAGGAAAGGGGAGGACTTTAACCCGAGCGAGGGGTCTATTGATCTAGAGCTGGTGATGATAGCTGGCAACGGGAGGCCCCATGGCTCGCTCGCCATTGGAGACGGCCTTATACGTTGTCCTAGCACTCTCCGATAGATAAAGGCACGCCAAACGAGCTCCTCTCCGGAGATAACACCTCGTCCACGGCCAGTCGAGCTCGCCATCGAGGTTAGTTTAATGGACTCAACTATCTTTCCACATTATGTTGTGCGTTCGAACCAATATGATTACATTGCTAACAATGAGTTGTGTTGCAGGCTGCTATTCAGAAAGAGAGAGATGCAATGCAGGCGGCTATGGCGGAGAAGGATAAGGAGATGAGGGAGCTGGAGGAGAGGACGACTGCATTGGTGGAGGCGGAGAGGGCACAGAATGATGCGTCTAACAGGGCCATATACGAGCTCTTCGTGGTAAGTTTCTTCTTCATGTTATTTCAAATCTTGCATTTTAATGTCCGTTTCATTAATAAATAAAAAGTTTGACTTGTCGAAACCAAATGTACAGTCTATGTGCGAGAAGAGCAACCAATTCCCTCCGCCGATGCCAGTCATTAACATGGCGGGGACGGTGAGTTTCATTTCAGTGCAGTGATCTTAAGAGTGTACTCATGCTAACAACACATTGCAAACGATGTTTGGTGCATAATATCTCATGAAACGCATCGCACGACCCTTCTACAGTGGAGCCTTTGTTGGGTAACGTAGCATAAATTCAAAAAAATTCCTACGCATATTCAGATCTTCCTATGGAGAGACCAGCAACGAGAGAGGGGGTGAGTGCATCTTCGTACCTTTGAAGATCGCTAAGCAGAAGCGTTGCCAGAACGCGTTTGATGGAGTCGTACTCGCGGCAATTCAGATCGCGGTGTGATTCCGATCTAGTGCCGAACCACGGCACCTCCGCGTTCAACACACGTGCAGCCCGGTGACGTCTCCTGCACCTTGATCCAGCAAGGAGGAGGGAAAGGTTGGGGAAGATCTCCGGCAGCACGACGGCGTGGTGTCGATGGAGAGACGAGGTCTCCCAGCAGGGCTTCACTAAGCACCGACAGAGAGGAGGAGAAAGAAGAGCAGGGTTGCGCCGAGGGAGATGGAAAACTGTGTGCAAAACAGCCCCAAAACCCCCACTATATATAGGAGGAGGGGAGGGGGTGCCACCCCTAGGGTTCCCACCCTAGGTGGTGCAGCATCCCCCCCATATGGGAGGTGCGGCGGCCAGGGCAGGGGGGAGGGGTGGCGCACCCCTAGGTGGGCCTTAGGCCCACCAGCGCCTAGGGTTTCCCCCCTCTCCACCTCGTGCGCCTTGGGCTGAGTGTGGGGGGTGCACCAGACCACCTAGTGGCTGGTTCCCTCCCGCACTTGTCTTATCTAGCCTCCCGGGGTCGTGGCCCGCTGCCGGTGGACCCCCGGGGCCACTCCCGGTGGTCCCGGTACGTTACCGGCGACGCCCGAAACACTTCTGGTGTCCAAAACCATCCGTCCTATATATCAATCTTTACCTCCGGACCGTTCCGGAGCTCCTCGTGACGTCCGGGATCTCATCCGGGACTCCGAACAACTTTCGATAACCTCGTATAACAATTCCCTATAACCCTAGCATCATCGAACCTTAAGTGTGTAGACCCTACGGGTTCGGGAGACAGGCAGACATGACCGAGACACCTCTCCGGCCAATAACCATCAGCGGGGTCTGGATACCCATGGTGGCTCCCACTTTCTCCACGATGATCTCATCGGATGAACCACGATGTCAAAGACTCAATCAATCCCGTATACAATTCCCTTTGTCTGTCGGTATAGAACTTGCCCGAGATTCGATCGTCGGTATACCTATACCTTGTTCAATCTCGTTACCAATAAGTCTCTTTACTCGTTCCGTAGCACGTCATCGTGTGACTCACTCCTTAGTCACATTGAGCTCATGATGATGTTCTACCGAGTGGGCCCAGAGATACCTCTCTGTCACGTGGAGTGACAAATCCCGATCTCGATTCGTACCAACCCAACACACACTTTCAGAGATACCCGTAGTGCACCTTTATAGTCACCTAGTTACGTTGTGACGTTTGATACACCCAAAGCACTCCTACGGTATCCGGGAGTTGCACAATCTCACGGTCGAAGGAAAAGACACTTGACATTGAAAAAGCTTTAGCATACGAACAATATGATCCAGTGCTATGCTTAGGATTGGGTCTTGTCCATCACATCATTCTCCCAATGATGTGATCCTGTTATCAATGACATCTAATGCCCATGACCAGGAAACCATGATCATCTATTGACTAACGAGCTAGCCAACTAGAGGCTTGCTAGGGACACATTGTGATCTATTTATTCACACATGTATTACTGTTTCCTCTTAATACAATTATAGCATGAACAATAGACCATTATCATGAACAAGGAAATATGATAATAACCATTTTATTATTGCCTCTAGGGCATATTTCCAACAGTCTCCCACTTGCATAGAGTCAATAATCTAGTTACATTGTGATGTATCGAACACCCATAGCATTATGGTGTTGATCATGTTTTGCTCGTGGAAGAGGTTTAGTAAACGGGTGTGCAACATTCAGATCCGTGTGTACTTTACAAATCTCTATTACTCCACTCTGGACATGGTCCTGGATGGAGTTGTAGCGGCGTTTGATGTGCTTCGTCTTCCGGTGAAACCTGGGCTCCTTGGCTATGGCAATGGCCCAAGTGTTATCACAGAAGAGTGTCATTGGACCCGACACGCTTGGAACCAGTCCAAGGTCGGTGATGAGCTCCTTCATCCAAATTCCTTCATGAGCCGCTTCTGAAGCAGCTATGTACTCCACTTCACATGTAGATGCTGCCATGACTTCTTGCTTGCTACTGCACCAGCTCACTGCCCCACCATTCAAAACATAGACGTATCCGGTCTGTGACTTAGAGTCATCCGGATCTGTGTCGAAGCTAGCGTCGATGTAACCCTTTACGACGAGCTCTTCGTCACCTCCATAAACGAGAAACATTTCCTTAGTCCTTTTCAAGTACTTACGGATATTCTTGACCGCTGTCCAGTGTTCCATACCAGGATCACTTTGGTACCTCCCTACCAAACTTATGGCAAGGTTTATATCAGGTTTGGTACACAACATGGCATACATAAGAGAGCCTACGGCTAAAGCGTAGGGGACATAACTCATCTTCTCTCTATCTGCTGCCGTGGTCGGTGACCGAGTCTTACTCAATCTCATACCTTGCAAAACTGGCAAGAACCCTTTCTTTGAGTTTTCCATATTGAACTTCTTCAATATCTTGTCAAGGTATGTACTTTGCGAAAGACCTATGAGGCACCTCGATCTATCTCTATAGACCTTGATGCCTAATATGTATGCAGCTTCTCCAAGGTCCTTCATTGAAAAACTCTTGTTCAAATAGGCCTTTATGCTCTCCAACATCTCTATATTATTCCCCATCAATAATATGTCATCCACATACAGTATGAGGAAAGCTACAGAGCTCCCACTCAGTTTCTTGTATAGATAGGCTTCTCCGTAAACCTGTATGAACCCAAACGCTTTAATCACCTCATTAAAGCGGATGTTCCAACTCCGAGATACTTGCACCAGCCCATAGATGGAGCGCTGGAGCTTGCACACTTTGTTAGCACCCTTAGGGTCGACAAAACCTTCTGGTTGCATCATATACAACTCTTCCTTAAGGTTCCCGTTAAGGAACGCTGTTTTGACGTCCATTTGCCAAATTTCATAATCATAAAAGGCGACAATTGCTAACATGATTCAGACTGATTTCAGCTTCGCTACGGGAGAGAAAGTCTCTTCGTAGTCAATTCCTTGAATTTTTCAAAAACCCTTTGCGACAAGTCGAGCTTTATATATGGTTACATTACCGTTTGCATCAGTCTTCTTCTTGAAGATCCATTTATTTTCTATGGCTCGCCGGTCATCGGGCAAGTCCACCAATGTCCATACTTTGTTCTCATACATGGATCCTATCTTGGATTTCATAGCTTCAAGCCATTTGTTGGAATCCGGGCCCGCCATCGCTTCTTCATAGTTCGAAGGTTCACCGTTGTCTAACAACATGATTTCCATTACAGGGTTGCCGTACCACTCTGGTGCGGAGCGTACCCTTGTGGACCTTCGCGGCTCAGTAGTAACTTGATCCGAAGCTTCATGATCATTATCATTAACTTCCTCTTCAGTTGGTGTAGGCGCCACAGGAACAACTTCCCACACTGCGCTACTATCTTGTTTGAGAGGGGGTGTAATTACCTCATCAAGTTCTACCTTCCTCCCACTTACTTCTTTCGAGAGAAACTCTTTCTCTAGAAAGGACCCGTTCTTGGCAACAAAGGTTTTACCTTCAGATCTAAGATAGAAGGTATACCCAATAGTTTCCTTAGGGTATCCTATGAATACGCATTTCTCCGCTTTGGGTTCGAGCTTTTCTGGTTGAAGTTTCTTCACATAAGCATCGCAGCCCCAAACTTTAAGAAACGATAACTTAGGTTTCTTGCCAAACCATAGTTCATACGGTGTCGTCTCAACGGATTTAGACGGTGCCCTATTTAAAGTGAATGCTGCAGTTTCTAATGTGCATCCCCAAAATGATAACGGTAAGTCGGTAAGAGACATCATAGATCGTACCATATCTAATAAAGTGCGATTACGACGTTCAGACACTCCGTTGCGTTGCCGTGTGCCAGGCGGCGTTAGTTGTGAAATGATTCCACACTTCCTTAGGTGTGTGCCAAACTCGTGACTCAAATATTCTCCTCCACGATCAGATCGTAGACACTTAATTTTTTTGTCACGTTGATTCTCGACCTCACTCTGAAATTCCTTGAACTTTTCAAACGTCTCAGATTTGTGCTTCATCAAGTAGATATACCCATACCTACTCAAATCATCGGTGAGAGTGAGAACATAATGATAGCCACCGCGAGCTTCAACGTTCATTGGACCACACACATCAGTATGTATTATTTCCAATAAGTCGGTTGCTCTCTCCATTATTCCTGAGAATGGAGTCTTAGTCATCTTGCCCACGAGGCACGGTTCGCATGTGTCAAATGATTCAAAGTCAAGAGACTCTAATAGTCCATCAGTATGGAGCTTCTTCATGCGCTTAACACCGATATGACCAAGGCGCAGTGCCACAAGTATGTGGGACTATCATTATCAACTTTACATCTTTTGGTACTCACACTATGAATATGCGTAACACCACGATCGAGATTCATCAAGAATAAACCATTCACCAGCGGAGCATGACCATAAAACAGATCACTCATATAAATAGAATAACCATTGTTCTCTGACTCAAATGAGTAGTCGTCTCGCATTAAGCAAGACCCTGATACAATATTCATGCTCAAAGCTGGTACTAAATAACAATTATTAAGGTTTAAAACTAATCCCGAAGGTAGATGTAGAGGTAGCGTGCCGACGGCGATCACATCGACCTTGGAGCCATTCCCGACGCGCATCGTCACCTAGTCCTTGGCCAGTCTCCGCTTATTACGCAGTTCCTGCTTTGAGTTGCAAATGTGAGCAACAGCACCGGTATCAAATACCCAGGAGCTACTACGAGCGCTGGTAAGGTACACATCAATAACATGTATATCACATATACCTTTAACGTTGCTGGCCTTCTTGTCCGCTAAGTATTTGGGGTAGTTCCGCTTCCAGTGACCTTTTCCCTTGCAATAGAAGCACTCAGTCTCAGGCTTGGGTCCATTCTTTTTCTTCTTCCCGGCATCTGGCTTACCGGGCGCGGCAACGGCTTTGCCGTCTTTCTTGAAGTTCTTCTTACCCTTGCCCTTCTTGAAACTAGTGATCTTGTTGACCATCAACACTTGATGCTCTTTCTTGATTTCTACTTCTGCAGACTTGAGCATCAAGTACAACTCGGGAATGGACTTCTCCATCCCTTGCATGTTGTAGTTCAGCACAAAAGCTTTGTAGCTTGGTGGGAGAGACTGGAGGGTTCTGTCAATTAAGCATCATCCAAAAGTTCGACTCCAAGTGAACTCAGACGACCGTGTATCCCAGACATTTTGAGTATGTGCTCACTGACAGAACTGTTCTCCTCCATCTTACAGCTAAAGAACTTGTCGGAGACTTCATATCTCTTGACACGGGCATGATCTTGAAAAACTAGCTTCAGCTCTTGGAACATCTCATATGCACCGTGTGGCTCAAAACGCCTTTGGAGCCCCGTTTCTAAACTGTATAACATGCCACACCTAACCAGAGAGTAGTCATCACTCCGCGTTTGCCAGACGTTCAGAATGTCCTGGGCTGCTGCAGGAGCAGGAGGGTCACCTAGCAGCGCATCAAGGACATAAGCCTTTTTAGCTGCTTCAAGGATGAGCTTCAAGTTGCGAACCCAGTCCGCATAGTTGCTACCATCATCTTTCAGCTTGTTTTTCTCTAGGAATGCGTTGAAATTGAGGTTGACGTTGGCCATCTACAATATTTATAAAGACAACTTTTAGACTAAGTTCATGACAATTAAGTTCATCTAATCAAATTAAGTATGAACTCCCACTTAAATTGACATCCCTCTAGTCATCTAAGTGATTCATGATCCATGTTGACTAACCCGTGTCCGATCATCACGTGAGATGGACTAGTCACCATGGTGAGCAACTTCATGCTGATCGTATTCAACCATACGACTCATGTTCGACCTTTCGGTCTCTTGTATTCGAGGTCATGTCTGTACATGCTAAGCTCGTCGAGTCAACCTAGGTGTTTCGCGTGTGTAAATCTGGCTTACACCCGTTGTATGCGAATGTTAGAATGTATCACACCCGATCATCACGTGGTGCTTCAAGACAATGATCCTTCGCAACGGTGCACACTTAGGGGAATAATTTCTCGAAATTTTAAGAGGGATCATCTTATTATGCTACCGTCGTTCTAAGCAATAAGATGAAAAACATGATAAACATCACAATGCAATCATATAGTGACATGATATGGCCATTATCATCTTTGCTCTTTCGATCTTCATCTTTAGGCATCGCATGATCATCATTGTCACTCGCGTGACACCATGATCTCCATCATCGTGTCTCCGTGAAGTCGTCACGCCAACTACTACTATCACTACTACTATAGCTAACCGTTTAGCAATGAAGTAAAAGTAGTAAGCACATGGCGTTGCATCTCATACAATAAATTAAGACAACTCCGATGGCTCCTGCCGGTTGTCATACTCATCGACATGCAAGTCGTGAAACCTATTACAATAACACGATCATCTCATACGTCATACATGCAACATCACAACTTTGGCCATATCACATCACATGTCAAACCCTGCAAAAACAAGTTAGACGTCCTCTAATTGTTGTTGCAAGTTTTACGTGGCTGATTTGGGTTTCTAGCAAGAACGCCTTCTTACCTACGTGACAACCATAACGATGATATGCCAAAGCTATTTACCCTTCGTAAGGACCCTTTTCATCAAATCCAATCCGACTAGAGTGGGAGAGACAGACACCCGCTAGCCACCTTTATGCACGGTGTGCATGTCTGTCGGGGGAACCAGTCTCACGTAAGCGTACGTGTAAGGTCGGTCCGGGCCGCTTCATCCCACAATACCGCCAGAAAAGAATAAGACTAGTAGCGGCAAGCAATTGACAAATCATCGCCCACAACCTTTTGTGTTCTACTCGTGCATAGAATCTACGCATAGAAAACCTGGCTCGGATGCCACTGTTGGGTAACGTAGCATAAATTAAAAAAAAATTCTACGCATATTCAGATTTTCCTATGGAGAGACCAGCAACGAGAGAGGGGGTGAGTGCATCTTCGTATATTTGAAGATCGCTAAGCGGAAGTGTTGCTAGAATGCGGTTGATGGAGTCGTACTCGCGGCGATTCAGATCGCGGTGTGATTCCGATCTAGTGCCGAACCACTGTACCTCCGTGTTCAACACACGTGCAGCCCGGTGACGTCTCCCGCACCTTGATCCAGAAAGGAGGAGGGAGAGGTTGGGGAAGATCTCTGGCAGCACGACGGCGTGGTGTCGATGGAGAGACGAGGTCTCCCGGCAGGGTTCGCCAAGCACCGGCAGAGAGGAGGAGAAAGAAGAGCAGGGCTGCGCCGAGGGAGATGGAAAACTGTGTGCAAAACAGCCCTAAAACCCCCACTATATATAGGAGGAGGGGAGGGGGGGGTGCCACCCCTAGGGTTCCCACCCTAGGTGGTGTGGCAGCCCACCCAGATGGGAGGTCCGGCGACCAGGGCAGGGGGGAGGGGTGGTGCACCCCTAGGTGGGCCTTAGGCCCACCAGCGCCTAGGGTTTCCCCCCTCTCCACCTCGTGCGCCTTGGGCTGAGTGTGGGGGGCGCACCAGCCCACCTAGGGGCTGGTTCCCTCCCGCACTTGGCCCATCTAGCCTCCCGGGGTCGTGGCCCCCTTCCGGTGGATCCCCGGGGCCACTCCGAGTGGTCCCGGTGGTCCCGGTACGTTACCGGCGACGCCCGAAACACTTCCGGTGTCCAAAACCATCCGTCCTATATATCAATCTTTACCTCCGGACCATTCCGGAGCTCTTCGTGACGTCCGGGATCTCATACGGGACTCCGAACAACTTTAGGTAACCCCGTATAACAATTCCCTATAACCCTAGCGAACCTTAAGTGTGTAGACCCTACGGGTTCGGGAGACAGGCAGACATGACCGAGACACCTCTCCGGCCAATAACCATCAATGGGGTCTGGATACCCATGGTGGCTCCTACTTGCTCCACGATGATCTCATAGGATGAACCACGATGTCAAAGATTCAATCAATCCCGTATACAATTCCCTTTGTGTGTCGGTATAGAACTTGCCCGAGATTCGATCGTCGGTATACCTATACCTTGTTCAATCTCGTTACCGGTAAGTCTCTTTACTCGTTCCGTAGCACATCATCGTGTGACTAACTCCTTAGTCACATTGAGCTCATGATGATGTTCTACCGAGTGGGCCCAGAGATACCTCTCCGTCACGCGGAGTGAAAAATCCCGATCTCGAGTCGTACCAACCCAACACACACTTTGAGAGATACCCGTAGTGCACCTTTATAGTCACCCAGTTACGTTGTGACGTTTGATACACCCAAAGCACTCCTACGGTATCCGGGAGTTGCACAATCTCACGGTCGAAGGAAAAGACACTTGATATTAGAAAAGCTTTAGCATACGAACAATACAATCTAGTGCTATGCTTAGCATTGGGTCTTGTCCATCACATCATTCTCCCAATGATGTGATCCTGTTATCAATGACATCTAATGCCCATGACCAGGAAACCATGATCATCTATTTACTAACGAGCTAGCCAACTATAGGCTTGCTAGGGACACATTGTGATCTATTTATTCACACATATATTACTGTTTCGTGTTAATACAATTATAGCATGAACAATAGACGATTATCATGAACAAGGAAATATGATAATAACCATTTTATTATTACCTCTAGTGCATATTTCCAACAGCCTTCTCCAAGGCAGCCTTCTCCAGGTGAAACAAGCCAGAGCCACCGTGCTTCACCGCCGTCATGACGATAATGGTATGTTATTTCTAGTGTTTTAATAAAAATTAGCTAGACTTCCATCTAAATGACATAATTAGCTTAGTTAGCTCCAAAATGGCTTAATAAGAAGAGTTTGCTCCGGAATGACATATTTTACCCAAGTTAGCTTCGAAACGACCTATAGTTAGCTAGGCTTCCACCTAAATGACATAATTAGCTTAGTTAGCTCCGAAATGGTCTATTTATTAAAACATGACCTATACTTAGCTAATTATCCTCGAAATGACATAATTAGCTCCAAAAAGGCATTCTTAGCTAATTTAGCCCGAAGAAGGGGACAGGAGGAGAAGAAAGAGGAAAAATGAAAGGAAGGAAGAAGAAGAAGAAGAGAAGTAGAAGAAGAAAAGAAGAAGGAGAAGGAGATGGAGGAAGAAGGAGGAAGAAGGAGGAGAAGGAGGAGCTTCTCCTTCTTC
The DNA here is from genome assembly GCF_904849725.1 of Hordeum vulgare subsp. vulgare. NCBI lineage: Eukaryota > Viridiplantae > Streptophyta > Magnoliopsida > Poales > Poaceae > Hordeum > Hordeum vulgare. Next base: position 34,426,859 of record NC_058521.1, on the reverse strand, counting down.
TTCCTCCTTCTTCCCGCTTCTCCTTCTCCTTCTTCTTCTCTTCTTCTTCTCCTCTTCCTTGTCCTTCTCCTCCTCCTCCTCCTCCTTCTTCTTTTACTTCTTCTTCTCTTCTTGCCTCTTCTCTTTCTCTTCTTCTATGTAGCTTAGACTCATCCAAGAAAGACTAAGTTGGCTAATTATCCTACAAAATGACATAATTAGCTTAGTTAGCTCCAAAATGACCTATTTAACAAAAAATGACCTATAGTTAGCTAAGTTCTCTCCTAAATGACATAATAAGGCTTACGTAGCTGCAAGATGACCTACTCCCCCTAACTTAGGTATTAAATGGCCTATAATTAGCCTAGCTAGATCCAAAATGGCTTAATAAGCATAGTTTGCTCCGGAATGACCTATTTTACCCAAGTTAGCTCCGAAGCGACCAATAGTTAGCTAGGCTTCCACCTAAATGACATAATTAGCTTTGTTAGCTCCAAAATGGTCTATTTAATAAAACATGACCTATACTTAGCTAATTATCCTCGAAATGACATAATTAGCTCCAAAAAGGCATTCTTAGCTAATTTAGCCCGAAGAAGGGGACAAGAGGAGAAGAAAGAGGAACAATGAAAGGAAGGAAGGAAGAAGAAGAAGATAAGAAGAAGAAGAGAAGAAGAAGGATAAGAAGGAGAAGGAGGAGAAGAAGGACAATGAGCTCCTCCTCCTACTTCTTCTTCCTCCTAGTTCCTCCTTCTCCTTCTCCTTCTTCTTTTCTTCTTCTTCTCCTCTTCCTTCTCCTTTTCCTCCTCCTCCTCCTCCTTCTTCTTTTACTTCTTCTTCTCTTCTTGCTTCTTCTCTTTCTCTTCTTCTACATAGCTTAGACTCATCCAAGAAAGACTAAATTGGCTAATTATCCTACAAAATGGCATAATTAGCTTAGTTAGCTCCAAAATGACCTATTTAATAAAAAAATGACCTATAGTTAGCTAAGTTCTCTCCTAAATGACATAATAAGGCTTACGTAGTTGCAAGATAACCTATTCCCCCTAACTTAGGTATTAAATGGCCTATAATTAGCCTAGCTAGAACCAAAATGGCTTAATAAGCATAGTTTGCTCCGGAATGACCTATTTTACCCAAGTTAGCTCCGAAACGACCTATAGTTAGCTAGGCTTCCACCTAAATGACATAATTAGCTTAGTTAGCTCCAAACTGGTCTATTTAATAAAACATGACCTATACTTAGTTAATTATCCTCGAAATGACATAATTAGCTCCAAAAAGGCATTCTTAGCTAATTTAGCCCGAAGAAGGGGACAAGAGGAGAAGAAAGAGGAAAAATGAAAGGAAGGAAGAATAAGAAGAGAAGAAGAAGAAGAGAAGAAGAAGGATAAGAAGAAGGAGAAGGAGGAGAAGAAGGAGAAGGAGCTCCTCCTTCTCCTTCTTCTTCCTCCTTCTTCCTCCTTCTCCTTCTCCTTCTTCTTTTCTTCTTCTTCTCCTCTTCCATCTCCTTCTCCTCCTCCTCCGCCGCCTCCTCCTCCTCCTCCTTCTTCTTTTACTTCTGCTTCTCTTCTTGCTTCTTCTCTTTCTCTTCTTCTACGTAACTTAGACTCATCCAAGAAAGACTAAATTGGCTAATTATCCTACAAAATGACATAATTAGCTTAGTTAGCTCCAAAATGACCTATTTAATAAAAAATGACCTATAGTTAGCTAAGTTCTCTCCTAAATGACATAATAAGGCTTACATAGCTGCAAGATGACCTATTCTCCCTAACTTAGGTATTAAATGGCCTATAATTAGCCTAGCTAGATCCAAAATGGCTTAATAAGCATAGTTTGCTCCGGAATGACCCATTTTACCCAAGTTAGCTCCGAAACGACCTATAGTTAGCTAGGCTTCCACCTAAATGACATAATTAGCTTAGTTATCTCCAAAATGGTCTATTTAATAAAACATGACCTATACTTAGCTAATTATCCTTGAAATGACATAATTAGCTCCAAAAAGTCATTCTTAGCTAATTTAGCCCGAAGAAGGGGACAAGAGGAGAAGAAAGAGGAAAAATGAAAGGAAGGAAGAATAAGAAGAGAAGAAGAAGAAGAGAAGAAGAAGGATAAGAAGAAGGAGAAGGAGGAGAAGAAGGAGAAGGAGCTCCTCCTTCTCCTTCTTCTTCCTCCTTCTTGCTCCTTCTCCTTCTCCTTCTTCTTTTCTTCTTCTTCTCCTCTTCCTTCTCCTTCTCCTCCTCCTCCTCCTCCTTCTTCTTTTACTTCTTCTTCTCTTCTTGCTTCTTCTCTTTCTCTTCTTCTACGTAGCTTAGACTCATCCAAGAAAGACTAAATTGGCTAATTATCCTACAAAATGACATAATTAGCTTAGTTAGCTCCAAAATGACCTATTTAATAAAAAATGACCTATAGTTAGCTAAGTTCTCTCCAAAATGACATAATAAGGCTTACGTAGCTGCAAGATGACCTATTCTCCCTAACTTAGGTATTAAATGGCCTATAATTAGCCTAGCTAGATCCAAAATGGCTTAATAAGCATAGTTTGCTCCGGAATGACACATTTTACCCAAGTTAGCTCCGAAATGAGCTATAGTTAGCTAGGCTTCCACCTAAATGACATAATTAGCTTAGTTAGCTCCAAAATGGTCTATTTAATAAAACATGACCTATACTTAGCTAATTATCCTTAAAATGACATAATTAGCTCCAAAAAGGCATTCTTAGCTAATTTAGCCCGAAGATGGGGACAAGAGGAGAAGAAAGAGGAAAAATGAAAGGAAGGAAGAAGAAGAAGAAGAGAAGAAGAAGGAGAAGGAGGAAGAAGAAGGAGAACGAGAAGGAGGAGAGATGCTCCTTCTCCTTCTTCTCCTCCTTCTTCTCCTTCTTCTTGTCCTTCTTCTTTTCTTCTTCTTCTCCTTCTCCTCCTCCTTCTCCTCCTCCTCCTTCTTCTTCTTATTTTTATTCCCCCTCTTCTTCTCTTCTTGCTTCTTATCTTTCTTCTTCTACGTAGGTTATTTTCCCCAACAAATACATACTTAGCTAGTTATCCTCCAAAATGACATAATTAGCATAGTTAGGTAAAAACATAGTCTAAGTCCACTTTGAATATATTTGTGTTGTAGATCATGGCTCACGCAACAGACACCCTGAATTTTAATACGTTCCTAGAGAAAGCTAAGTTGAAAGATGATGGAAGCAACTTTGTAGACTGGGCTCGTAATCTTAAGTTGATCCTACAAGCTGGTAAGAAGGATTATGTCCTTAATGCTGCGCTAGGAGATGAACCACCCGCTACGGCTGACCAAGATGTTAAGAACGCTTGGTTAACACGTAAGGAGGACTACTCAGTAGTTCAATGTGCAGTCTTGTATGGCTTAGAGCCGGGAATTCAACGTCGCTTTGAGCGTCATGGAGCATATGAGATGTTCCAGGAGTTGAAGTTTATCTTTCAGAAGAACGCCCGGATCGAGAGGTATGACACCTCCGATAAATTCTATGCTTTCAAGATGGAGGAGAATTCGTCTGTCAGTGAACATGTGCTCAAAATGTCTGGGTACTCAAACCGTCTAGCTGAGCTGGGGATTGAACTCCCGCAAGAGGCTATCACTGACAGAATTCTTCAATTACTGCCGCCAAGCTATAAGGGCTTTGTGTTGAACTACAACATGCAAGGGATGAACAAGTCACCCAGTGAGTTGTTTGCCATGCTGAAAGTCGCAGAGTCTGAACTCCGTAAAGAGCATCAAGTGTTGATGGTGAATAAGACCACTAGTTTCAAGAGAAAAGGCAAAGGGAAGAAGGGTAATTCAAGGAAGATCGGAAAGCCTGTTGCCAATCCAACAAAGAAAACCAAAGCTGGACCTAAGCCTGAAACAGAGTGCTACTATTGCAAGGGTATGGGTCACTCGAAGCGCAACTGCCCCAAGTATCTGGCTGATAAGAAGGCGGCCAAAGAAAAATCAGGTATATTTGATATACATGTTATTGATCTGTACCTAACCGGCTCTCGTAGTAGTGCCTGGGTATTCGATACCGGTTCGGTTGCTCATATTTGCAACTCGAAACAGGAACTGCGGAATAGGCGAAGGCTGGCGAAAGATGAAGTGACGATGCGCGTAGGAAATGGTTCCAAGGTTGATGCAATCGCCGTCGGCACAGTTTCACTTCAGTTACCATCAGGATTAGTTATGAACTTGAATAATTGTTATTTAGTGCCTGCGTTGAGCATGAACATTATATCTGGATCTTGTTTATTGCGAGACGGTTACTCTTTTAAGTCAGAGAATAATGGTTGTTCTATTTCCATGAGTAACATCTTTTATGGTCATGCACCCAATGTGAGAGGATTGTTCATATTGAATCTTGATAGTGATAATACACATATACATAACATTGAGACCAAAAGAGTTAGAGTTAATAATGATAGCGCCATGTTTTTGTGGCACTGCCACTTAGGTCATATTGGTGTAAAGCGCATGAAGAAACTCCATACCGATGGACTTTTGGAGTCACTTGACTTTGATTCACTTGACACGTGCGAACCATGCCTCATGGGCAAGATGACTAAAACTCCGTTCTCCGGAACAATGGAACGTGCCAGTGACTTGTTGGAAATCATACATACCGATGTGTGCGGTCCGATGAGCGTGGAGGCACACGGCGGATATCGTTATTTTCTCACCTTCACTGACGATTTGAGTAGATATGGTTATGTCTACTTAATGAAGCACAAGTCTGAAACATTTGAAAAGTTCAAGCAATTTTAGAGTGAAGTTGAAAATCATCGTAACAAGAAGATCAAGTTCCTACGGTCTGATCGTGGAGGTGAATATCTGAGTTTCGAGTTTGGTGCTCACTTAAGACAATGTGGAATTGTTTCACAGTTAACACCGCCTGGAACACCACAGCGTAATGGTGTGTCCGAACGTCGTAATCGTACTTTGTTAGAGATGGTGCGATCTATGATGTCTCTTACTGATTTGCCGTTATCGTTTTGGGGTTATGCATTAGAAACAGCTGCATTCACTTTAAATAGGGCACCATCAAAATCCGTTGAGACGACACCATACGAACTGTGGTATGGCAAAAGGCCAAAGTTGTCATTTCTTAAAGTTTGGGGATGTGATGCTTATGTTAAAAAGCTTCAGCCTGAAAAGCTGGAACCCAAAGCAGAAAAGTGCATCTTCATAGGTTACCCAAAAGAGACAGTTGGGTACACCTTCTATCTCAAATCCTAGGGCAAAGTGTTTGTTGCTAAAAATGGAGCTTTTCTCGAGAAGGAGTTTCTCTCGAGAGAATTGAGTGGGAGGAAGATAGAACTTGATGAGGTTGTCGAACCTATCATCCCTCTGGATGGTGGCGCAGGGCAAGGGGAAACCCCTGTCGTTGCGACGCCGGTTGAGGAGGAAGTTAATGATGATGATCATGAAACTCCGGTTCAAGTTCCTATCGAACCACGCAGGTCGACGAGACCACGTGCTGCTCCAGAGTGGTACGGTAATCCCGTTTTGTCAATCATGTTGTTAGACAACAATGAACCTGCAAATTATGAAGAAGCAATGGTGGGCCCAGATTCCAACAAATGGCTGGAGGCCATGAAGTCCGAGATAGGATCCATGTATGAAAACAAAGTGTGGACTTTGGAAGTACTACCTGAGGGCCGCAAGGCTATTCAGAACAAATGGATCTTTAAGAAGAAGACGGACGCTGACGGCAATGTGACCGTTTATAAAGCTCGACTTTTGGCAAAGGGTTCTTCACAAGTTCAAGGAGTTGACTACGGTGAGACATTCTCACCCGTAGTGATGCGTAAGTCCGTCAGAATCATGTTAGCAATAGCTGCATTTTTCAATTTTGAAATCTGGTAGATGGATGTCAAAAAGGCGTTCCTTAACGGTTTCCTTAAGGAAGAGTTGTATATGATGCAACCCGAAGGTTTTGTCTATCCTAAAAATGCTAACAAGGTATGCAAGCTCCATCTATCCATTTATGGACTGGTGCAAGCATCTCGGAGTTGGAATAAACGCTTTGATGAGGTGATCAAAGCATTTGGGTTTATACAAGTGGTTGGAGAATCTTGTATTTACAAGAAAGTGAGTGGGAGCTCTGTGGCGTTTCTAATATTATATGTGGATGACATATTGCTGATTGGAAACAAAGTAGAGTTTTTGGAGAGCATAAAGGATTACTTGAATAAAAGTTTCTCTATGAAGGACCTAGGAGAAGCTGCATACATTCTAGGCATTAAGATCTACACGGATAGATCGAAACGCCTGATAGGACTTTCACAAAGCACATACCTTGATAAGTTTTGAAGAGGTTCAAAATGGAATAGTCCAAGAAAGGGTTCTTGCCAGTTTTACAAGGTACGAGATTGAGTAAGACTCAGTGCCCAGCAACTGATAAAGATAGAGAGCATATGAGCACCGTCCCCTATGCTTCAGCCATAGGATCTATCTTGTATGCAATGTTGTGCACTAGACCGGACGTTAGCCTGGCCATAAGTATGGCAGGAAGGTTCCAGAGTAATCCAGGAGTGGATCACTCGACGGCGGTCAAGAATATCCTGAAGTACCTGAAAAGGACTAAGGAGATGTTTCTCGTGTATGGAGGTGACGAAGATCTCGCCGTAAAGGGTTACGTCGATGCAAGCTTTGACACAGATCCGGACGACTCTAAGTCGCAGACCGGATACATATTTATTCTTAATGGGGGTGCGGTAAGCTGGTGCAGTTCCAAGCAAAGCGTCGTAGCTGATTCTACATGTGAAGCGGAGTACATGGCTGCCTCGGAGGCGGCTAAGGAGGGTGTCTGGATGAAGCAGTTCATGACGGATCTTGGAGTGGTGCCAAGCGCACTGAATCCAATAACCTTGTTCTGTGACAACACGGGTGCCATTGCCTTAGCAAAGGAACCACGGTTTCACAAGAAGACCAGACACATCAAACGACGCTTCAACCTCATCCGCGACTACGTCGAAGGGGAGGACATAAATATATGCAAAGTGCACACGGATCTGAATGTATCAGACCCGCTGACTAAACCTCTTCCACGGGCAAAGCATGATCAACACCAGAACTGTATGGGTGTTAGATTTATTACAATGTAATTCGCATGGCGATGTGAGGGCTAGATTATTGACTCTAGTGCAAGTGGGAGACTGTTGGAATTATGCCCTAGAGGCAATAATAAATGTAGTTATTATTATAATTCTTGTATCAAGATAATCGTTTATTACCCATGCTATAATTGTATTGAATGAAGACTTATATACATGTGTGGATACATAGACAAAACATTGTCCCTAGAAAGCCTCTAGTTGGCTAGCCAGTTGATCAAAGATAGTCAGGGTCTTCTGACTATGTACAAGGTGTTGTTGCTTGATAACTGGATCACGTCATTAGGAGAATCACGTGATGGACTAGACCCAAACTAATAGACATAGCATGTTGATCGTGCCATTTTGTTGCTACTGTTTTCTGCGTGTCAAGTATTTGTTCCTATGACCATGAGATCATATAACTCACTAACACCGGAGGAATGCTTTGTGTGTATCAAACGTTGCAATGTAACTGGGTGACTATAAAGATGCTCTACAGGTATCTCCGAAGGTGTTCGTTGAGTTAGTATGGATCGAATCTGGGATTTGTCACTCCGTGTGACGGAGAGGTATCTTGGGGCCCACTCGGTAATACAACATCACACACAAGCCTTGCAAGCAATGTAACTTAGTGTAAGTTGCGGGATCTTGTATTGCGGGACGATTAAAGAGACTTGCCGGTAAACGAGATTGAAATAGGTATGCAGATACTGACGATCGAATCTCGGGCAAGTAACATACCGAAAGGACAAAGGGAATGACATATGGGATTATATGAATCCTTGGCACTGAGGTTCAAACGATAAGATCTTCGTAGAATATGTGGGATCCAATATGGGCATCTAGGTCCCGCTATTGGATATTTACCGAGGAGTCACTCGGGTCATGTCTACATAGTTCTCGAACCCGCAGGGTCTGCACACTTAAGGTTCGACAATGTTTTATGCGTATTTGAGTTATATGGTTGGTTACCGAATGTTGTTCGGAGTCCCGGATGAGATGACGGACGTCACGAGGGTTTCCGAAATGGTTCGGAAATGAAGATTGATATATAGGATGACCTCATTTGATTACAGGAAGGTTTTCGGAGTTACCGGGAATGTACCGGGAATGACGAATGGGTTCCGGATGTTCACCGGGGGGGGGCAGCCCACCCCGGGGAAGCCCATAGGTCTTGGGGGTGGCGCACCAGCCCTTGGTGGGCTGGTGGGACAGCCCAAGAAGGCCCTATGTGCCATAGATAGAAAATCAAAGAGAAAAGAAAAAAAAAAGAGGTGGGAAGGAAGAGAAGGACTCCACCTTCCAATCCTAGTTGGACTAGGATTGGAGGAGGACTCCTCCTCCCCTTGGTGCGCAGCCCTTGGGGCTCCTTGAGCCTCAAGGCAAGCCTCCCCTCCCTCCTCCTATATATATGGAGCTATTAGGGCTGATTTGAGACAACTTTTTCAAGGCAGCCCGACCACATACCTCCACGGTTTTACCTCTAGATCGCGTTTATGCGGAGCTCGGGCAGAGCCCTGCTGAGATTAGACCACCACCAACCTCCGGAGTGCCGTCATGCTGCCGGAGAACTCATCTACCTCTCTGTCTCTCTTGCTGGATCAATAAGGCCGAGATCATCGTCGAGTTGTACGTGTGCTGAACGCGGAGGTGCCGTCCGTTCGGCACTAGATCGTGGGACAGATCGCGGGACGGTTCGTGGGACGGTTCGCGGGGCGGATCGAGAGACGTGAGGACGTTCCACTACATCAACCGCGTTCACTAACGCTTCTGCTGTGCGATCTACAAGGGTACGTAGATCGGAAATCCCCTCTCGTAGATGGACATCACCATGATAGGTCTTCGTGCGCATAGGAAATTTTTTGTTTCCCATGCGACGTTCCCCAACGGAAACTCGCCTCCCGGAGGGGGAAATCATCGCCGTCGTCATCACCAACACTCCTCTCGTCGGAGGGGAGGCATCTTCATCAACATCTTCATCAGCACCATCTCCTCTCCGATCCCTAGTTCATCTCTTGTAACCAATCTTCGTCTCGCAACTCCGATTGGTACTTGTAAGGTTGCTAGTAGTGTTGATTACTCTTTGTAGTTGATGCTAATTGGATTACTTGGTGGAAGAGTTTATGTTCATATCCTTGATGCTATTCATTACACCTCTAATCATGATTATGATTATGTTTTGTGAGTAGTTACTTTTGTTCCTGAGGACATGGGATAAGTCATGTTAATAATAGTCATGTGAATTTGATATTCGTTCGGTATTTTGATATGATGTATGTTGTCTTTTCCTATAGTGGTGTTATGTGAACATCGACTACATAACACTTCACCATATTTGGGCCTAGAGGAATGCATTGGGAAGTAGTAAGTAGATGATGGGTTGCTGGAGTGACAGAAGCTTAAACCCCAGTCTATGCGTTGCTTCGTGAGGGGCTGATTTGGATCCACTAGTTTAATGCTATGGTTAGACTTTGTCTTAATTCTTCTTTTGTAGTTGCGGATGCTTGCGAGAGGGGTTAATCATAAGCGGGATGCTTTTCCAAGAAAGGGCAGTACCCAAGCGCCGGTCCACCCACATATCAAACTACCAAAGTAACGAACGTGAATCATATGAACATGATGAAACTAGCGTGACAGAAATTCCCGTGTGTCCTCGGGAGCGTTCTTCTTCCTATAAGACTTTGTTCAGGATTTTCCCTTGCTACAAAAGGGATTGGGCCACTTGCTGCACCATTGCTACTACTTGTTACTTGTTACTTTTTGCTCGCTACGTTTCACCTCACTACACCATCACTTGTTACCGCTACTTTCAGTGCTTGCAGTTATTACCTTGCTGAAATCCGCTTATCAGAGCCTTCTGCTCCTCGTTGGGTTCGACACTATTACTTATCGAAAGGACTATGATTGATCCCCTATACTTGTGGGTCATCAAGACTCTTTTCTGGCGCCGTTGCCGGGGAGTGAAGCGCCTTTGGTAAGTGGAAATTGGTAAGGAAACATTTTTATACTGTGCTGAAATTTATTGTCACTTGTCACTATGGAAACTATTCCTTTGAGGAGTTTGTTCGGGGTATCTTCACCACGAACAGAAGCAGGGGGAGTTGCTCCTCAACTTGAGGTACATACTGAATATGTCTTGTATGAAATTCCTTCGGGTATGCTTGAGAAACTGCTGGCTAATCCTTTCACGGGAGATGGATCTTCACATCCAGACTTGCATCTAATCTATGTAGATGAAGTTTGTTGTTTATTTAAGCTTGCAGGTTTGCCCGAGGATGAGGTAAAGAAGAAAGTCTTTCCTTTATCTTTGAAGGATAAGGCGTTGACATGGTATAGGCTATGTGATGATACTGGATCATGGGGTTACAATCGGTTGAAATTGGAATTTCATCAAAAGTTCTATCCTATGCATTTAGTACATCGTGATCAGAACTTTATTTATAACTTTTGGCCTCGTGACAGGGAAAGCATAGCTCAAGCTTGGGGGAGGCTTAAATCAATGCTATATTCATGCCCCAATCATGAGCTCTCGAGAGAAATCATCACTCAAAACTTTTATGCTCGGCTTTCTCATGAAGATCGTACCATGCTTGACACTTCTTGTGCCGGTTATTTTATGAAGAAGGATATTGATCACAAGTGGAATTTATTGGAGAGAATCAAATGCAACTCTGAAGATTGGGAGTTGGAGGAAGGTAAGGAGTCAGATATGAATTTCCAGTTTGATTGCGTTAAATCTTTTGTTGAGACAAACACTTCTAGAGATTTTAGCGCTAAGTATGGACTTGACTCTGAGATAGTAGCTTCTCTATGTGAATCTTTTGCTGCTCATGTTGATCTTCCCAAAGAGAAGTGGTTTAAATATCATCCTCCTGTAGAAAGCAACATAGCCAAAACCAATCTAGTTCAGGAGAAAGTCATTGCTTTTAGTGATCCTGTTGTTCCTTGTGCTTACACTGAGAAACCACCATACCCTGGTAGGATAAAGGATTATTGTAAAGCTCCAACTGTGATATGTAGGGGTTACATTACACCACTTGCACCCTCTGAGGAAATTAGAGTTGAACCTAGTGTTGCTATTATCAAAGATCTCTTAGCCGAACACATAGATGGGCATGTTATCAAATTCTGTGAGGACTCCGCTAGAATTGCTATACCTCACCCGAAAGACAAACACGAACCTGTAGTTGGCCTGCCCGTTGTTTCTGTTAAGATAGGAGATCACTGTTACCATGGTTTATGTGATATGGGAGCTAGTGTTAGTGCAATACCCCGTTCTCTATATGATGAAATCAAAGATGAGATTGCACCTGTTGAGTTTGAACCCATTGATGTCACTATTATGCTAGCTAGTAGAGACACTATCTGCCCTCTGGGAATTGTGAGAGACGTAGAAGTCCTGTGTGGTAAGACGAAGTATCCTACCGATTTCCTCGTCCTTGGTACTGCACAAGATAGCTTTTGTCCCATCATATTCGGTAGACCCTTTCTCAACACTGTGAATGCTCACATTGATTGCATTAAGCAGACTGTCACAGTTAGTTTCGAGGGTGTGTCTCATGAATTTAACTTCTCCAAGTTTGGAAGATAAACCCATGAAAGAGAGTCATCTGGTAGAGATGAAATCATTGCTCTTGCCTCTATTGCCGTACCTCCTATGGATCCTTTAGAGCAATATCTGCTTGAGCATGAAAATGATATGCATATGGAGGAGAGAGATGAGATAGATAAAATTGTCTTAGAACAATATCCTATTCTCAAGAATAATCTGCTTGTTGAACTGCTTGGGGATCCTCCCCCACCAAAGGGTGATCCTGTGTTCGAGCTTAAATAGTTGCCTGATACTCTTAAGTATGCCTATCTTGATGAGAAGGAGATATATCATGTCATTATTAGTGCTCTCCTCTCAAAGCGCGAAGAGAAGAAGTTACTAAAAACTCTAAGGAAGCACCGCGCTGCTATTGGATATACTCTTGATGATCTTAAGGGTATTAGTCCTACTCTATGTCAGCACAAGATTAAAATCGATCCTGACTTTAAACCAGTTGCTGATCATCAAAGGAGATTAAATCCTAAGATGAAAGAGGTCGTTAGAAAAGAAATATTAAAGCTTCTGGAAGCAGGAATCATTTATCATGTTGCTCATAGTGATTGGGTATGTCCAGTACATTGCGTACCTAAGAAGGGAGGTATCACCGTCGTTCCTAATGATAAGGATGAACTAATCCCACAAAGGATTATTACCGGCTATAGAATGGTGATAGACTTCCGGAAACTGAACAAGGCAACTAGGAAAGATCATTATCCTTTGCCGTTTATCGGCCAAATGCTAGAAAGGCTATCAAAACACACACACTTCTGCTTTCTAGACGGTTATTCAGGTTTCTCGCAAATACCTGTTGCACAATCTGATCAAGAGAAAACCACTTTCACCTGCCCTTTCGGTACCTTTGCCTATAGACGTATGCCTTTTGGCTTATGTAATGCACCTGCCACCTTCCAAAGATGTATGATGACTATATTCTCTGACTTTTGTGAAAATATCGTCGAGGTTTTCATGGATGACTTCTCCATTTACGGGTCTTCCTTTGATGATTGCCTCAGCAACCTTGATCGAGTCTTACAGAGATGTGAAGAAACCAACCTTGTCTTGAATTGGGAGAAGTGCCACTTTATGGTTAATGAAGGATCGTCTTAGGACACAAAATTTCTGAGAGAGGCATTGAAGTTGATAAGGCTAAGGTTGATGCAATTGAGAAAATGCCTTGCCCCATAGATATCAGAGGTATACGAAGTTTCTTAGGTCATGCTGGTTTCTATAAAAGGTTCATTAAAGACTTCTCTAAGATTTCTAGGCCTCTTACCAACCTCTTGCAGAAGGATGTTCCTTTTGTTTCTGATGAGGGTTGTGAGGAAGCTTTCAAAATACTTAATAAGGCTTTGATAACCGCACCTATTGTTCAACCACCTGACTGGAACTTGCCCTTTGAAATCATGTGTGACGCTAGTGATTATGCTGTTGGTGCTGTTCTAGGACAAAGAGTTGACAAGAAGTTGAATGTCATTCACTACCCTAGTAAAACTCTAGACAGTGTCCAAAGAAACTATGCCACTATGGAGAAGGAATTTCTAGCAGTCGTGTTTGCATGTGAAAAGTTCTGATCTTACATAGCTGACTCCAAAGTCACTATTCACTCTGATCATGCTGCTATTAAGTACCTCATGGAGAAGAAGGACGCTAAGCCTAGGCTGATCAGATGGGTTCTCCTGCTACAGGAATTTGATTTGCACGTCGTTGACCGAAACGGTGCTGATAACCCTATAGCAGATAACTTGTCTAGGCTAGAGAATGTCCTTGATGACCCACTACCTATTGATGACAACTTTCCTGATGAGCAATTAAATTTCATCCGCACTTCACTTAGTGCACCGTGGTATGCCGATTATGCAAACTATATCGTAGCCAAATACATACCACCCAGTTTCACCTATCAACAAAAGAAGAAATTCTTATTTGATTTGAGACACTACTTTTGGGATGATCCTCACATTTATAAGGAAGGAGTAGATGGTGTTATTAGACGTTGTGTGCGTGAACATGAACAGGGACAGATCCTACAGAAGTGTCATTCCGAAGCCTACGGAGGACACCATGCTGGAGATAGAACTGCCCATAAGGTATTGCAATCAGGTTTCTATTGGCCCACTCTCTTCAAGGATGCTCGTAAGTTTGTCTTGTCTTGTGACGAATGCCAAAGGATAGGGAACATCAGTAAGCGTCAAGAGATGCGTATGAACTATTCACTTGTCATTGAACCATTTGATGTCTGGGGCTTTGATTATATGGGACCCTTCCCGAGTTCCAATGGGTACACTCACATCTTAGTTGCTGTGGATTACGTTACTAAGTGGGTAGAAGCTATCCCCACTAAAAATCCTGATCACCACACCTCTATTAAGATGCTTAAAGAAGTCATATTCCCAAGATTTGGAGTCCCTAGATACTTGATGACTGATGGCGGTTCACACTTCATTCATGGTGTTTTCCACAAGATGCTAGCTAAGTATGATGTTAACCATAGAGTTGCATCTCCTTATCATCCTCAGTCTAGTGGTCAAGTGGAGTTGAGTAATAGGGAGATCAAATTGATCCTACAAAAGACCGTCAATAGATCTCGAAAGAACTGGTCTAGCAAACTTGACGATGCACTATGGGCTTATAGGACTGCTTATAAGAATCCCATGGGCATGTCAACGTATAAAATGGTTTACGGTAAGGCCTGTCATTTACCTCTTGAGCTGGAACAGAAAGCTTATTGGGCAATCAAAGAGCTCAACTTTGATTTCAAACTTGCCGGTGAGAAGCAGTTGTTTGATATCAACTCGTTAGATGAATGGAGAGCCCAGGCATATGAGAATGCCAAGTTGTTCAAGGAAAAGGTTAAGAGATGGCACGACAAACGAATACAGAAACGAGAGTTCAATGTAGGTGATTATGTCTTGCTATACAATTCTCGTTTGAGATTCTTTGCAGGCAAGCTTCTCTCTAAATGGGAAGGTCCCTATGTTGTCGAGGAAGGATATCGTTCCGGTGCCATCAAAATCAATAACACGAAAGGAAATTTTCCTAGAGTGGTAAATGGGCAAAGAATCAAGCATTACATCTCCGGTACTTCCATAAATGTTGAGACCAATATTATCAATGTCATAACTCCAGAGGAGTACATAAGGGATGTTTATCAGCCAGTTTCAGACCTTGAAAACAAAGATGTATCTGTTTCGGTAAGAAATTGGACTCCGATACTTTTCCAATAGGAAATTTCTTCCGTTTTGGAATTTTTGGAAAATTAGAAAAATAAAAAGCAGTCCGGAGAGCGAACGAGGCAGCCACAAGCCCTGCCACCGCCTCCTACCCCCCTGGTGGCGGAGGGCAAGATTGTGGGCACCTCGTGTGCCTCCCAGACTCCGTTTTCTTGAGGAGGACTCCTTCTGGCCCAGAAAAAATATCAATATATAGTCGCTCGAAGGTTTTGATCTCCATATCGCGCAGTTTTCCTCTGTTTTCGTTTCGAGCTTGTTCTGCCGCAGATCTAGGTCAAGATGTCTTCTCAAGATTCAGAGGGAGAGAGCTATGTGGCTGACTACCTTGCTAACCCCAAGGTCTATGTGGACTTGGAACCATATGGCTGGACCACTGATGAGGAAGAGGACTATGAGCCAAAAGGGAAGGAGCAAACGAGTTCCGATGAAGAGGAGGCTCCTCTACCTCAACCTGCAAACACCCATTTGGAGTTCAAGAATTCAAGCCTCCCTGACCATAGGAAGAAGCCTAAGACCTTGTTTATCCCTTCTCGTTTCTTGCAGGAGAGTAGGCAGGAACTTTGCCATAGAATGTTGAAACTTGAGGAAGAAAATGATGATCTAAGGGAGCAGAACTTTTTGCTCAACTGGAAATTAGACAAGCTCAAGACTGCTTCAACAACAACACCACCATCACCACCAAAGGAAGACAACTAAGCATTGGTATGGGAAATCCCCTTGGCTTCTGCCAAGCTTGGGGGAGTTGCCCTGGTATCGTATCACCTTTATATCTTTTGCTTTTACCTTTGTTTTAGTTCTTTCCTTTTCAGTTTTTATTTCTTCTTTTAGAGGAATAAGTCTTTAGTTTTTAGTTTGAGTCTTTTGCTTTTGTCTCTCCCCCGATGTATTCGAGCTTACGAGCTATATAATAAAGAGTTTCTTAGTCAAGGGCTTTGCTTTGTGCCATGATAAAAAGTATGAAAAGAATGATAGCATGAAAGATCATGAGACGATCTTATGGAAAGTGATAACTTCACTTATGACATGTATGATGATTGAAACTTGTTGAGAATAAATCAACATAGACCTCAGTCATTGTTGCAATTAATAAGAAGTAATAAGGAAAGAGAGGTTCACATATAAATATATCATCTTAGACACTTTTTACAATTGTGAGCACTCACCAAACTATTACATGCCTAGGAGTAGATGTTGGACAAGGAAGACAACATAATGAATTGTGTTTGCTTGGTTCCAAACAATGTTATATGATTAGAGATCCCTTAGCATGTGACGATTGCTTCCACCTCATATTAGCCAAAACTCCCGCACCAAGTAGAGATACTATTGTGTATCCATAAACCTCCAGCCAGTTTTGTCATGAGAGTCCACCATACCTACCTATGGATTGAATAAGATCCTTCAAGTAAGTTGTCATCGGTGCAAGCAATAAAAATTGCTCTCTAATATGTATGATCTATTAGTGCGTGGAAAATAAGCTTTATACGAACCTGTGATGAGGAAGACATAAAAGCGACAGACTGCATAATAAAGTTCTTTATCACAGGAGGCAATATAAAGTGACGTTCCTCCGCACTAAGAGGACACGCATTCAAACCTCAAAAGCGCACGACAACCTCTGCTTCCCTCTGCGAAGGGCCTATCTTGTACCTTTACTTTTTACCCTTGAAAGAGTCATGGTGATCTTCACCAATTCCCTTTTTACCTTTGTCTTGGCTACCGTCAAATGCTTGGGAAAGATCTATATTCATATATCAACTTGGAGTTGAGTACTTATGCTTTATTAGTGTTGACTTTATCCTTGAGGTAAATGGTTGGGAGGCAAAACTATAAGCCCCTATCTTCCTCTGTGTCCAGCTGAAACTTTGACACCATGAGTACCACGTGAGTTGTAACAATTGTGGAAAACAAAAGAGATGATTGAGTATGTGGGTTTGCCTTACAAGCTCTTATTTGACTCTTTCTGATGTTGTGATAAATTGCAATTGCTTCAATGACTATGGACTATTGTTGGTTACTTCCCGGTAAGGTTTTTTGCTTCATGCTTTGCTTTGTGAAGGAATTGTTACTTTCCCATAAGAATCTTTATGATGTATTGATGTTCTATGTGTGATCATGATGCCCTCATGTCCGTATTATGTTTTATCGACACCTTCATCCCTCAACATGTGGACATGTTTATGGAACTTGGTTTTCGCTTGAGGACAAGCGAGGTCTAAGCTTGGGGGAGTTGATACGTCCATTTTGCATCATGCTTTCATGTTGATATTTATTGCTTTTTGGGCTGTTATATTACTTGTGGTACCATATTTATGCCTTTTCTCTCTTATTTTGCAAGGTTTATTCGAAGAGGGAGAATTCAGGCAGCTGGAATTCTGGACTGGAAAAGGAGAAAATCCTAGTCCATTATTCTGCACATCTCCAAATGCCCTGAAAAGTTACGTGGATTTTTTCTGGATTATATAAAAAATACTGGGCGAAAGAACTACCGGAGGGGGGCCACCAGGGCTCCACAAGCCCTGCCACCGCCACCACCACCCTGGTGGCGCAGTGCAAGCTTGTGGGCTGCCTGACGGCCCACTAGACCCCCTCTTTTGCTATATGAAGGGTTTTGGTCTGGAAAAAATCCAGAGGGAGCTTTTTCGTGGTTTCGCCGCTGCCACGAGGCGGAACTTGAGCAGATCCAATCTAGAGCTCCGGCAGGACGATCCTGCCGGGGAAACTTCCCTCCCGGAGGGGGAAATCGTCGCCATCGTCATCACCAACACTCCTCTCGTCGGAGGGGAGGCATCTTCATCAACATCTTCATCAGCACCATCTCCTGTAACCAATCTTTGTCTCGCAACTCCGATTGGCACTTGTAAGGTTGCCAGTAGTGTTGATTACTCTTTGTAGTTGATGCTAGTTGGATTACTTGGTGGAAGAGTTTATGTTCAGATCCTTGATGCTATTCATTACACCTCTGATCATGATTATGATTATGTTTTGTGAGTAGTTACTTTTGTTCCTGAGGACATGGGATAAGTCATGTTAATAATAGTCATGTGAATTTGATATTCGTTCGGTATTTTGATATGCTGTATGTTGTCTTTTCCTCTAGTGGTGTTATGTGAATGTCGACTACATAACACTTCACCATATTTGGGCCTAGAGGAAGGCATTGGGAAGTAGTAAGTAGATGATGGGTTGCTGGAGTGACAGAAGCTTAAACCCCAGTCTATGCGTTGCTTCGTGAGGGGCTGATTTGGATCCACCAGTTTAATGCTATGGTTAGACTTTGTCTTAATTCTTCTTTTGTAGTTGCGGATGCTTGCGAGAGGGGTTAATCATAAGTGGGATGCTTGTCCAAGTAAGGGCAGTACCCAAGCACCGGTCCACCCACATATCAAACTATCAAAGTAACGAATGCGAATCATATGAACATGATGAAACTAGCATGACAAAAATTCCCGTGTGTCCTCGGGAGCGTTTTTCTTCCTATAAGACTTTGTTCAGACTTTTCCCTTGCTACAAAAGGGATTGGGCCACTTGGTGCACCATTGCTACTACTTGTTACTTGTTACTTTTTGCTCGCTACGTTTCACCTCACTACACCACCACTTGTTACCGCCACTTTCAGTGCTTGCAGTTATTACCTTGCTGAAATCCGCTTATCAGAGCCTTCTGCTCCTCGTTGGGTTCGACACTCTTACTTATCGAAAGGACTACAATTGATCCCCTATACTTGTGGGTCATCAACCCTAACGTTTGAAAACCGTACGACCTCGTTCGTGATAGCCAAGTTTGTGAAGGTTTTTTCATGAAAAACTCCATGGTCCAGATTTCTTATTTTTCCTATGGAGTTAGTCACATATAATGATGATTGCCACAAGTTTCCTATTTTTTGATTTTTTTTGAATTACTTATGCTCAAGCCTAACGTTTGAAAACCCCATCAAAACCCCCTCAAAACCCCGCACCTGTCCGGACCATTGGATCGCCGTGAATGAACAATCTGGATCAGGCAGTAGGGCTACGTCAGCGATCCGCAGGCTGTGCTTTCATTGGTCAAAGTTGTGAAGCAACTATGTTTTATGTTTTGGATTGTGAAGCAACTATGTTTTATGTTGCTCCATAAATTCTGAAATTTTACGAGGACATTCTCCTATCCATATAATTGCCTCATGCCAAAATTCAACTCAATTTAGCTAGTAAATATTTCTTGGCAAATTTCCAAAGTTTCTTATCCAAAGGAAGCTTTGTGAAGCAAGTGCTAGCTAGGAGTGTTCAAATGCGTTGAAACTTTGCCATCATCTCAAAATGCTCAAATAATGCCTCTTCTACAAATTTGAGCATCACTCCTTCAACCATGTGACCATAGCATCAAATCTTTTTCTCTGGTCATTATTTTGGATTGTGAAGAAACTATGTTTTATGTTGCTCCAGAAATTGACAAATTTGACCAGGACATTCTCCTATCCATATCATTGCCTCATGCCAAAATTCAACTCAAGTTAGCTAGTAAATATTTCTTGGCAAATTTCCAAAGTTTCTTATCCAAAGGAAGCTTTGTGAAGCAAGTGCTAGCTAGGAGTGTTCAAATGCATTGAAACTTTGCCATCATCTCAAAATGCTCAAATAATGCCTCTTCTACAAATTTGAGCATCACTCCTTCAACCATGTGACCATAGCATCAAATCTTTTTCTCTGGTCATTATTTTCGATTGTGAAGCAACTATGTTTTATGTTGCTCCATAAATTGACAAATTTTACCAGGACATTCTCCTACCTATAAAACCTCTCTAAACAAATGTTGAGCTCATTTTATTTAGCCAACTATTCCCAGTAATTCTTCTAAGATTCTGTCCAGCAGGATGCTGTGTGAAGGAAGTGCTCACGGGTATATCTGTTGTGTAGCTCGTTGGCGAGTGTGTGTGTTGAGTCTGAGCTCAAGGAAGGGCGTTCGAGCGCCGGAAAACCACCTTATCGTGTCCCTGTTCTTCTTCCTTTTCCGATCCGACAAGGTGTTTGTGCACCGGGGAACCCTGGGCGTTGTCGCTCTCGCGTTTGCTGGTTGTCTCCGGTGATCACCGGAGCGTGGCGGTTCCATTTTTGTCATGACATTTGGCATCAGAGCTAGGTTGAGAGCGGGAGGTCGCCGGCCATGGCGCTCGTGCCGTACTCTGGTGGATCGGGGACTGCGATGGCGACGTTGGTCCCCTTGCTCATGGGTGCCCCTTGCTCACAGGGGAGAACTTCACCACCTGGGCCATCAAGGTGGAGGCCGACCTGGATGCCGCCGGTCTCTGGGCACTTGTAGAAAAAGGGCCTTTTGTCCCGGTTCATAAGGGCCTTCTGTCCCGGTTTTGGAACCGGGACAAAAAGGTCGTTACTAATGCCCTTTGCCTTTAGTCCCGGTTCTTACACGAACCGGGACAGGTGGGCCTCCACGTGGCCGCTGCGGCCAGGCCAGGCAGGGGGGCCTTTAGTCCCAGTTGATGACACCAACCGGGACCAAAAGGCATCCACGCGTCAGCACCTGGCTGGAGCTGAGTTTTTTTAAAGGGGCTGGTTTAGGGGTTAATTTAGGTTGTTATTAGCTAGCTAATAGAGAAAAGTGTCCTCTCTTATATATCTCCGTGCTTGGTCATCCGTCGTGCTTTGTCGAACATATTTACAAAATGTAGACACGAGTTACATGCACATATATGCATCTTTTTTACACTATATCATTTCATATCATTTTCGTCGAATGGCAATAGTATTCTAATCGATCATCTAACAACTCATCATCAACTTAATCATATACCAAGTTATCATATGATACACATAAAATAAAACAGAGAAACATCATAATATATATATAGTCATCATATGCATCATGCATCCTAATTAATCGATCATGTCAAGTAATAATATAAACTAGAATAACTTGTCTCTCATCATAAGACCTAGTCCTCGCTCTTAGATATAATGTCATAAAACAGAATAACACCTAGGGCTCCATGATGAATCACAGAGATCCAACGGTCTCCAGCTTGTGGCTTGCGAACCTTCTTTATTTCTCTCCATGCTTCAATTTGGAGTCTTTTTGATCTTGATTTGAAGTTAATCAAGTATGAAGCATAGAACTCAGCCCTCAGCGGGCTTATAATTCTCATTTGACCTTCTGGGTCCATTAACGGAGGCACTACATCATGTGGCAGTTGTTGTTGAAGAACATAATAATAATCTAGTTAGCAATGTAATCAACACCATTTATGCAATAGTGGAGCGTACTTAATTAGAAAACTCTTACCAAGACATTTCGGCGAATGTCATCTCGACTTAACCTATGCACTAGTGGCATGTAAAATGAATAGTTTTGGTCAATTCCAAAATGATACGGGAAGGTATCCCTAGAAGCCAGAACACCAGCAACAAGAAAGTGGAGAAGATGGTCCTTCTCCTCCCAAGTTAGATGTGATCCATACGTGTAGTGTGTCGTGTCAATTAATTTTCGTAATTCAGTCGAAGCAACGAAATAAGCTGTAAATTATAATTTAACAAATTTAGTATATAGATGAACATCAACTATTTCTAAATATAAATGCAAATTACTTCACATGGAGGTAAAAAAGGAAGCATATCATCGACAACCACCCAAATTTTGTAATAATTTAATGTTTCAAAAATACTTAGAAATTTTGTAATTGTCCACAAGATGTGGGCATTATATAAACCATTCAAAACGACCACATGTGCTACGATCATTCAAAGGACAATTTGGGTTGTTGTTGTTGTTTGTACAACATGTAACATGATATAATTATAACTATGGCCCAATAACTAGGAACCTGCAACGTGTGGCCAAAGTTTTAATAGACGATGAACACCACATGACATGTAAATTGCGAGAGGAAAATAGGTTAAATACACCAACTATTTATAAATATAAATGCAAATTACTTGACAAATATGGTTGAGAAACTCAGATGGAGGTAAAACAAGAAGCATGTCATCGACAACCACCCAAATGTCGATGTTGTCTGGCATATTATCTTCAGGACGAAGATCGAAGGTGATTTCCATTCCCTTTTGAAATCCATATGCCTTGCAAAGATCTTCCCACTTTGGGCACCCAAATTCTGTTTGAAAAACTGAATTAAATACTTGGATAACAAATGTGTGTCCATGTATAGTCCTCAACTTAGCGCTCCTCGTCTCAATTCTCTCGTGGTCTTTGAAACCGAGCCTCTCCAACACATATATTCTTGCATGGCAAGGGAGGTACATATCGCCGTTCTCGTCAAGCTTCATGCTGAAGAACCTATCGTCTCGCAGGTGAGGCATGTCGCACATACCCCGAGAGTCGCCGCAATATTCACACTCGCAATATCCATCGTCAGACATTTCCTGTTTTAATGTGGTAAATGTGTTTAACAACAATATAATCGTGACACACTATATATATCGAAAGAATTGAACATCCATATATAATAACTCTTCATGCTTGCATCATGCATCATCATATATAACAACAAGTCCTACTAATTAATCATCATCATACATAGTTAAATAAAGTATGCCACGATTATATATAACAACAAGTCGACGTCGATGCGGGAACTACTTCTATATATACTTCCTCCGTTTCAGTTTATAAGTCCGGCACGTGTATTTAGGTCGTCAATTTGACCAACTTAATGAGAACAATATATTACAAAAAATGTATCATTAGAAACTTTAGATGTTTTATTTTCTAATGATATAATTTTTATATTAAATAATATATTTTATATAAGTCAAATTGACGACCTAGGTACACGCGCATGCCTTATAAACTGTGACAGAGGGAGTAGTTAAATAAAGTAGTTTTATTAATTAAATCAACTAGTTCAACTACTAAGCACTTACTATAAATAAATAAAGTAGTACTTACTAAAAACAAACTACTTCTATATATAGTAAAATAAAGTAGTTTATTAAATCAACTAGCTAATTCAACTATATATGAAGCACTTACTATAAATAAAATAAAGTAGTACTTACTAAAAATAAACTAGTTTAACTATATTTCTATTATTTTTCTAACTAATTATATTAAACACTTTCTCTTCTTATTTTTTCCTTTTCCCTCTATTCTAAATATGAACATATTCATAAATGACTTTGATCATGCACAATTCTCCTATACATACACAATATGAACATATACATAAATTGACAAATAAAATACTATGAACAAAAAAATCATTAAAATTCTATGAAAAAATTACAATAGAAAAAAATCATAAAAATTCTATGAACAGAAAAATCATAAAAATTTGACATATTTGATCTTTGCATATATATGAACATACAAACGTGCATATTCAACAATAATATCACCAAAAAATCTTTTAACAGAAAAAAATCTTTGCTCACAGCGACGGCGACGGCGAGCTGCGGCG
Source organism: Hordeum vulgare subsp. vulgare (assembly GCF_904849725.1). NCBI lineage: Eukaryota > Viridiplantae > Streptophyta > Magnoliopsida > Poales > Poaceae > Hordeum > Hordeum vulgare. The sequence continues at coordinate 34,403,541 of NC_058521.1, read as the reverse complement.
CGGGGCGGGGCGGCGCGGCGACGGTCTACGGTGAGGTGCGGCGCGGGCCTGGTCGGGGCGGCGACGGGCAGGGGCCGGCGGCGTCGCGGGGCACGGGGTGCGGGGCGGGGGGCGGCGACGACGTCGGGGTGGCGCGGGACGGTGTCGGGGCGGCGCGGGACGACGCGGGGCGACGACGGCGAGGCGGCGAGACGGGCAGCCTCGCGGCGTCGGGATCGAATGGAGAGAGGGGGAGAGATCAAAATTTCTAAATTGTCGATTATATAGCCCCACCTTTAGTCCCGGTTGGTGGCACCAACCGGGACCAAAGGTCTCTTTTCAGCAGCCCGACGGGCGGGAAGCAGAGGCATTGGTACCGGTTGGTGGCACAAACCGGGACCAAAGGTCTCTTTTCAGCAGCCCAAAGTGCGGGAAGCAGAGGCCTTTGGTCACGGTTGGTGGCACCAACCGGTACCAATGCCTCCCTTTAGTCCCGGTTGGTGCCACCAACCGGGACCAAAGGCCTTGCGCGGTGCGGTGCTATGTTTAGTCCCACCTCGCTAGCCAAGAGGGGCTCGGAGTGGTTTATAAGCTGTGTCGAACCAACCACTTCGAGCTCCTCTCTACTGCAGGCTTACGGGCCTAAATTCACTCTGTGTGCTTGTGGGCCTATTGGGCCTACTGCGGGCCTGCATCCTGGCCCTAGTAATGGGTTTCTAGTCGTATGCACACCATGGTGGCCGTGTAGGTGGCACTTTTTTTTTTATTTTTTTTCCTGTTTTTTGCTTTCTTTTTTGTTTTTAATTACTTATTTATTTTCTTGTATGATAATTCTTTTTGCTACTAAAGTTTGTAACAAAACTCTAATTACTTATTTATTTTCTTTTATGATAATTCTTTTTGCTTTTAATGTTTTGAACAAAATTCTAATTACTTATTTATTTTATTTTATGATAATTATTTTTGCTTTTAAAGTTTGTAACAAAATTCTATATAATTTTAGTTTCAATAATACTAGAGGCAAAAACTGGATGCACTTCGTGTACAAAACGGACAATCTCTTTGGAAGTATCAAGGTTTCATACGGAAACTCGTGCGTTACAAAGGGATTTCATTTTTTTGAACTTATTCGAACTTGATAGTTTTTCTGTGTTCAAAATACACCATTCAAAGCCACATCATCAATTTACAACCCATTCTGACTTCATTTATTATTTTTCATGCATTTACTGATTATTTTGAGCTATAAGACCATGAAATTGAAAAGCATTTGAAATGAACTCTGAAAAGGTTCCAAGTTGGCATGGTATCATCATTTCACCCACATAGGATGTGCGAGAAAGTTGAGAGGGTTACGGCAAAAACTGGATGCACTTCGTGTACAAAACGGACAATCTCTTTGGAAGTATCAGGGTTTCATACGGAAATTCGTCTCTTACAAAGGGATTTCATTTTTTTGAACTTATTTGAACTCCATAGTTTTTCTGTGTTCAAAATGCACCATTCAAAGCCACATCATCAATTTACAACCCTTTCTGACTTCATTTGTTATTTTTCATGCATTTATTGATTATTTTGAGCTATAAGACCATGAAATTGAAAAGCATTTGAAATGAACTCTGAAAAGGTTCCAAGTTGGCATGGTATCATCATTTCACCCACATAGCATGTGCGAGAAAGTTGAGAGGATTACGACAAAAACTGGATGAACTTCGTGTACAAAACGGACAATCTCTTTGGAAGTATCACGGTTTCATATGGAAACTCGTCTGTTACAAAGGGATTTCATTTTTTTGAACTTATTTGAACTCCATAGTTTTTCTGTGTTCAAAATGCACCATTCAAAGCCACATCATCAATTTACAATCCTTTCTGACTTCATTTGTTATTTTTCATGCATTTACTGATTATTTTGAGCTATAAGACCGTGAAATTGAAAAGCATTTGAAATGAACTCTGAAAAGGTTTCAAGTTGGCATGGTATCATCATTTCACCCACATAGCATGTGCGAGAAAGTTGAGAGGGTTACGGCAAAAACTGGATGCACTTCGTGTACAAAACGGACAATCTCTTTGGAAGTATGAGGGTTTCATACGGAAACTCGTCTGTTACAAAGGGATTTCATTTTTTTGAACTTATTTCAACTCCATAGTGTTTCTGTGTTCAAAATGCACCATTCAAAGCCACATCATCAATTTAGAACCCATTCTGACTTCATTTGTTATTTTTCATGCATTTACTGATTATTTTGAGCTATAAGATCATGAAATTGAAAATCATTTGAAATGAACTCTAAAAAGGTTCCAAGTTGGCATGGTATCATCATTTCACCCACATAGAATGCGCGAGAAAGTAGAGAGGGTTACGGCAAAAACTGGATGCACTTCGTGTACAAAACAGACAATCTCTTTGGAAGGATTTGGGTTTCATACGGAAACTCGTCTGTTACAAAGGGATTTCATTTTTTTGAACTTATTTGAACTCCATAGTTTTTCTGTGTTCAAAATGCACCATTCAAAGCCACATCATCAATTTACAACCCATTTTGACTTCATTTGTTATTTTTCATGCATTTGCTGATAATTTGAGCTATAAGACCATGAAATTGAAAAGCATTCGAAATGAACTCTGAAAAGGTTCCTAGTTGGCATGGTATCATCATTTCACCCACATAGCATGTGCGAGAAAGTTGAGAGGGTTACGGCAAAAACTGGATGCACTTCGTGTACAAAACGGACAATCTCTTTGGAAGTATCACGGTTTCATATGGAAACTCGTCTGTTACAAAGGGATTTCATTTTTTTGAACTTATTTGAACTCCAAAGTTTTTCTGTGTTCAAAATGCACCATTCAAAGCCACATCATCAATTTACAACCCTTTCCGACTTCATTTGTTATTTTTCATGCATTTACTGATTATTTTGAGCTATAAGACCATGAAATTGAAAAGCATTTGAAATGAACTCTGAAAATGTTCCAAGTTGGCATGGTATCATTATTTCACCCACATAGCATGTGCGAAAAAGTTGAGAGGGTTACGGCAAAAACTGGATGCACTTCGTGTATAAAACGGACAATCTCTCTCGAAGTATCAGGGTTTCAAACAAGAACTCATCCGTTACAAAGGGATTTCATTTTTTTGAACTTATTTAAACTCCATACTTTTTGTGTGTTCAAAATGCACCATTCAAAGCCACATCATCAATTTACAACCCTTTCTGACTTCATTTGTTATTTTTCATGCATTTACTGATTATTTTGAGTTATAAGACCATGGAATTGAAAAGCATTTGAAATGAACTCTGAAAAGGTTCCAAGTTGGCATGGTATCATCATTTCACCCACATAGCATGTGCGAGAAAGTTGAGAGGGTTACAGCAAAAACTGGATGCACTTCGTGTACAAAACGGACAATCTCTCTCGAAGTATCAGGGTTTGAAACGAGAACTCATCTGTTACAAAGGGATTTCATTTTTTGATCTTATTTAAACTCCATACTTTTTGTCTGTTCAAAATGCACCATTCAAAGCCACATCATCAATTTACAACCTTTCTGACTTCATTTGTTATTTTTCATGCATTTACTGATTATTTTGAGGTATAAGACCATGAAATTGAAAAGCATTTGAAATAAACTCTGAAAAGGTTCCAAGTTGGCATGGTATCATCATTTCACCCACATAGCATGTGCGAGAAAGTTGAGAGGGTTACATCAAAAACTGGATGCACTTCGTGTACAAAACGGACAATCTCTTTCGAAGTATCAGGGTTTCAAACGAGAACTCATCCGTTACAAAGGGATTTCATTTTTTGAACTTATTTAAACTCCATACTTTTTGTGTGTTCAAAATGCACCATTCAAAGGCAAATAACAAATATCTAGCACAAGGAGAAGAAGGAGAAGCGACCCCCACAACAAGAGACGACATTCTTCTTCTCTCATATATGGTGGACATTAGCTCACCTGATTTTTCAACCGTCGATGATGGTCGCTACTCCTACTTCCCCTAGCGCATAACAAATATCTAGCACAAGGAGAAGAAGGAGAAAGGACCCCACAACAATAGTCGACATTCTTATTCTCTCATATATGGTGGACACTCTCTCACCTGATTTTTCAACCGTCGATGATGGTCGCTACTCCTTCTTCCCCTAGTGCATAAAAAATATCTAGCACAAAGAGAAGAAGGAGAAGCGACCCCCACAACAACAGTCGGCATTCTTCTTCTCTCATGTATGGTGGACACTCCCTCACCTGATTTTTCGACCGTCGATGATGGTCGCTATTCCTTCTTTCCCTAATGCATAACAAATATCTAGCACAACGAGAAGAAGGAAAAGCAACCCCCACAGCAAAAGTGGTTCCACGGCACGCCACGTGGTTCCGCTGCACGCCACGTGGGACTAATGGTCTTTCATTTTTAAATGACTGTTTTAATCAAAAACAGATCTGTTACAAAAGGGATTTCATTTTTTTAAACTTATTTGAATTGAAGACTTTTTGTATATATATGTGGTCGAAATGCATGATACCATGAAGTTAGAAAGGGCTAAACCATTCAAAAGTAGCAAATGAAGTTAGAAAGGGCTAAACCATTCAAATTTGGAAACTATAATGGCACAAACAGAAACTAGACATATATAAATTGGTCCAAGCAGTACATGATACTAGTCCAAACAGTACATAATAATAGCTACCATAGATATATATACAAGTGTTCGACGTTGAGAACAATACTCGTCTGAATCGTCTCAATCAGAAATGTCCACCTTCCTCGAGGTGACGCTGGCCATAGTTGACGACTCAAATCTTGCGGTACAACTCGTATGAAATGTATGCATCTTTTGCTGCATACTCAATGTTGATACGATCAAGTGGGGCCTTCTCCCAAAGTTTGTGTTGAGACTTTGGGAAATTGGTCTTCATATTACCATACACCTCGTCGATCAAGGCAACTGCCATATGAGCCATCGAAGTCCTGACATGTCAAAGCCTGAATACCGTTTGGAGATCAATTAGGCAACCAGTTGGTATCTCAATACCGAAGCTGTACCTCATATTCAGCTTGTCATTCGTTATGTCAACGGTAGCAAAAGTGATGCCGCTGCGAAGGAAGTCCATGAGTTCTGGACAATGCTTGTCACTACTGCAACAGAAACAAATTAAAATGGAACAAATGTTACATACTGCTGCAATAAGGAAACATGTTTCACTACAACTAAAGAGAAAATTATCTTTAGGATTCCAATGGAACATATTGCTATCCTATGCAATTTTCATATCCTATGAATTGATCAAGAAACCGTAAATTAACTATGACATATATATTCTCCCACGGTTTTGCAAATATTCAATAAGCTAGACATGTTGCATATTGCTATCCAATGGAACCTAGAGAGATCACTATAGCTATCCAATGGAACCTAGAGAGATCACTAGCTATATGCAATTTTCATGACTATGACATATCATATTGCTATCCAATGGAACCTAGAGAGATCACTAGCTATATGCAATTTTCATAACCTTGGATCAAAGAACGCCGCATAAAATTGTATCACTACAACTATGATTTCAATGGAACATATTGAACCAATCAGATTTTTTCAGATTGTGGAACACTATTTCAATCAGATTGTGTTCCCTTCAACTAATCAAAATGGTTTCACTACAACTATTTGAAGCGAACCAACTATGATTCCAATGGAACATATTAAACACTAGTTGATTCTAATAAGATTTTTCAGATTATGGAACACTATTCCAATCAGATTGTGTTCTCCTTCAACTAATCAAAATTGTTTCACTACAACTATTTGAAGGGAACCAACTATGATTGAAACAAATAAACTTACAATGTCATTACCTTGGATCAAAGAAAGCCTCAAAACTTACCTCACCCATTGGAAGATCAAGACATGGTGTTTGAAACATAGTTGGATGATGGCAACACCGCGTTGATCGGCCGTGCACTCCAGATCAAGCCCCACGAACTTCTCATGATCCACTGCGGTGTCAAGACATCGTTCCTTCTACTGTCTAAGAAAATGCGGCACCTCCCTGCTCTCGTTCGTGTACACGACATCGAGCTTGGTCTTGCCATGTGCGAGCACCTCTCCAAAGCGAGTTGGCATGGTGGAAGAAGAGAAGGGAAGAAGAGAGGGAAAGAACAGAGCGAGAGCGAGAGAGGAAGAAGAACAGAGAAATGGCGACGCGACAGAGACTCTGCTTCGGTTGTGGTTTTGGGAAGCGGGATGCAAACCGTTTGGGCCTTTAGTCCCGGGTTGAGCCACCAACCGGGACTAAAGAGGGATACCAACGGTTGCCACCACTACGGCAGGCCACGTGTCAGACCTTTAGTCCCGGGTTGAGCCACCAACCGGGACTAAAGGGGGATACGAACGGTTGCCACCACCGCGGAACACCACGTGTCAGCCGTTGGATCTTTAGTCCCGGTTTTTGGCGCGAAACGGGGCTAATGCATCGAACCGAGCCGGGGCTATTGCCCCGCTAGGGCCTGGCAGCTCGAACCGGGACCAATGCCTAGCATTGGTCCCGGTTTTAGTTTGAACCGGGGCTAATATGGTTTTGGGCTTCGACCGAAAGACCCATTTTCTACTAGTGAGGAGGCGGTGGTGCCGCCGGTCCCAAGTTTGCAGATGTGAGTGGTGACTTCTGTGTATTCCTCGAGCTCGAACTCGAGAACAGAGGAAAAGAGAGGGTGCTCTCACCACAGTCGCCGAGAACGAAAGCGCCGCCGCTGCTATCACCCGGAACAAAAGCTCCGCCGTCGCCGCTGGCTCACCACCGGGAACGAAGATGAGGGAGCAATACAGGTTCAGACAGGGATACTCATTCAGACAGGCACGAGGATACGTCTGATCTGATGCACTGACAAGTGGGGCCCATGCTTACGTGAATAAGCTGTGGGTCCAGCTCCATATAGCTAATGAGGGCATCAGTTCAGATTAAGGGCCATGTCGTGTGTGGGATATTTCCTCGGTCATAAACGTCGCACTGAGGCAATTCAGACGAACGACGTCGCACTCCTTCCAATTCACCTCAAAAACATCGCAGAGGAGCCATTGACCCGTGGATTCACGCCATGCATGTGAAGTGCATCCAACACTTCATGTCATCATTGTTTAACATGCAAACATTTTCTGCATGCATTTTTTAATCAACCATGCACCAATTTTTATGAACATTGTCCAGAAATTAATGGTGTCGAACGTAGATTCGGCTGAACCATGGTCCAATAATTATTTTTCAAAAAAATACCAAATTATACATGTCTTTATTAAAGAACTAGTACATGCATTGTTTTGTATGAGCTATTTTAGTAACAAATAAACTTAAAATGGAGCATGTACAAATATCTAGATTGCACTAAATTTGTACTCCTATGGTAAAAGTTGGTGAGTTTAGTTTCACATCGGTTGTAAGACGAGGCAGAGCATGACTTATAAGGATAAGAATGTCTCTCCTATAGTCATTAGGCTGGTCTTTTCGGGAGACGGACCCATTCCTTTTATAATTAGGATTGTATTGCTTATCGATTTGGCTTGGTTGGTGACCTGAAATGCTTGCGTAGCCGGCATATGACACATGTGGATAAAAAATGCTAGTTAGCGAGTTTGAGATTACGCAATAATTGATATCAAAGGCTAGGTGTGTGAAAATAAATGTCAATGAACTGTGATCGGTCATGATTGATGGGCCGAAAAGTTCGCTTCATGGTGACCGATGCGGGCGGGGACTTGTTGGACTTAGTTTCAGGTCGATTATGCGAGGAGTCCAACTTGTGCGAGATGGCGGAAACGTCTTAGCCATCTTGGCTGACGTGTTACGTGTTTATATAGAGGGGTTGTGAGCCCAAACACGCGTACAAGTTGTTGCTAGAGATATAGCTTGAAGAATAAGTAAACAAGAGATAGAAAAGATAAAGGGTTACATGAGTATCTATCTTGTCTAACTACTCCTAGCTTCGGTTGAGGATATCTCTCCTTGTTGTACCGGTTCAAGACATTGTTTAACACAACTCTCTCTCAATAAAAGGAATGGCCATTAAGTTTTCAGGAAACAACTCTCTCATACTCATCTCCATGATTCTGATGCGACACTTCTCTAAAATAATACCTGAAATGGATTGTTAGAGGTGTCTAAGGGTTAACTATACTTCTGTTTTCCTAATGGACGCGTTATTCCGTGATTGTATGTTTGCCTGGTTGATTAAGCAATAAAGCTCGCAGAAAAAAAAAAACTGTACAGCAGGTATACCCGTAAAAAAATTAAGCAATAAAGTTCGTTTACTCAGCAGTCCCGGTCCATATGGAGTCAGTCGAACGCGTGTTTCTCTCTTCCGCCCCACAAACAGTTCACTGCTATGCATGTCGGCCTGCTACGTGCAAACAAGAAAAGCTTAATTACCCGCTCAGCAGTGCCATTAATAAAATCTGCAGAAACAAATTGGTCCACGTGAAGTTTATTTGCCGACATCGATCCAGCAGATATCATTCAATCAGATTGTATTGATAACCATACGTAGCTGGAGTATACAAGACACAGGCAAACACAAGTTCACTTGAGAGAGAAATGCATGCATCCAGCTGCCTCGTCCAATGTCGTATGTACTCCCTCCGATTCCTAAATATAAGACCTTGTAGAGATTGCATTATAGACTATATACGGATGTATATAGACATATTTTAAAGTGTAGATTCATTCATTTTGCTCAGTATGTACTCCCTCCGGTCCTTTTTACTCCGCGTTTTAGATTTCCGTCAAGTCAAACTTCGCAAAGTTTGACCAAATTTATATTAAAAAATATCAATATCTACAATACCAAATATATGCATTATGAAACTACATTTCGTAAAGAATCTAACAATATTGATTTGGCATGGTGAATGGTGATAATTTTTTCTATAAATTTGATCAAAGTAGAGATACTTTGACTTCCGACAAAACTTATATGCACACTAAAAAGGACCGGAGGGAGTAGTCTACAGTGAAATCTCTTCAAGGTCTTATATTTAGGAATGGAGGGAGTATATGCTTGATATGAACATTTGTTCTATGGGATTGTCTATCCATAACAGACATGTCATATACATATTCCCTTTCTAATCCCACATCCCATTTTTTTGTTGCCGGATCTGTTTTGAAAAGGGACACTTTATTACTTAAATTTTTTAAACATTATATTTGGCTTCTGCATAATTAAGATGCACCCAGCCAAGCAAAATCCTCTCACGAAAACAAAAAATAGAAGGCGAAATACCAAAAAAAACACACATATAGAGTCCACATATCGCCTAAAGCGGAGGTGGGTCAATTCTAAGATCATGCCGTCGTTCATCTTGAGTACAAATATCCCTCACATAACCTTCAATCGTGTACAGACCTTCGTAAACAGGTCTTGATTCTCCATGCATTATAGAAAGGACCATACATGATCCCAATACATCTCTAGGTCACCTACATCACATAAGTACTTTTATCATTAAAAACTTTATCATTTTTACATAGCCAAAGCGACCAAATAACGGCAAACGCTCCCACCCTAACAAGAGTTTTAAACTTGTGACCAATTCCATGTAACCAGTTGCTGAATACATTAGCAACACTAAAAGGAGGATACAAGCCAGAAGCTATTTGGATGACTGATTATATAGAACAAGCCGATTTGCATTGGAAGAATAAATGTTTTGTTATCTCATCATGGTGACAAAAGACGTATTACGGACTTCCATGTCAATTCTTCTCAATAAGGTTATCTTTAGTAAAAATAACTCTGCGACGAAGATATCATGCAAAGATATTATTTTTAAGAGGTACCTTCATCTTCTAGATCTTCTTGTTATTATCAAGTGGCACATCAGACTAGATTGACATTCCATACATAGACTCCACTGGAAATTGTCGATTCACATGTAGGTTCCATTGGAATACATCAAACCCATGTAACAATTACACCGTGAACAATCACTGGAGCAGGATGTACCACGATGGGTTTAGTTAAATCTTTTCTGTACGTCACATTTGACGAGAATGATTCCATTTATTGCCGGATCTATCCAGCCATCTCCGTCCCCACCAAATATCCAGTAAACTAATTTTGTGTGTGTGTGGCGGCAGTAAACTAAAATTCGCCATTTACATGCTGCTAAATCGAGCACTCTCAATACTGCATTTTTTTCTTCTTCTTATTAATGATTTCTTGTTCATTCTTCAGTAGTCAAGACTTAGGAATACTTCGATCGGACAAGAATTCGGAAAACCTTTTGTTCAGTCATGGTTCTCTACTATCATGTCTCATCTACTTTCTCGACCCCTAGATATGATGAGATGATTAAGAATCATTATTCTCATCATCCTTTGGGCGCAGAAAGGTTGGTAGCTAGCCAGAGAAGGACCTGACAACCGTGTAAAACTGGCCAGAAAGGTAGAAATGAGTTTTTCATGGAGACACCCTGTCCGGAAGACCCCCGCGGCAGTTTTAGATGCTACTGGTCCTGCTTTCTTCTGGACCATCTTATAAGTGCATGGAAAGTGTTTCAAACAAGCCATGATGATGCACACCACTACGGCGCATATTGGTTTCATCTACTTCTATTCTATGGCTGTCCATTGCATGCAAATAGTCTCTGAGACCATCTCAGACCAGTACCAATTGGTGGAGTGTTCATGAGACTCCATTAAGCTCCCTGATTGACTGTCATGTGCATCCTGATCCTGGCTTTAATTCAACTCATGTGTATGCTATATTGAGCGTCTTTTGCATTAGTTAGTTCCAAGGAGAGACATATAATCAAATTGTCCTACCGAGTGCACCGACTAAATGCTGGTCCAAAATAATACCAACCCTAACGTTAAACAATCATGACATGCATGTGACTTGCGAATTGGTGGATCGGTTTTAGGGTCCTTTTGATTCAAAGGATTTTCGTAGATAGAGGATATAAATTCTTAAAGACTTTTCTGTATGGGCTGATTGTTTTGTAGGACTGAATCCTACAAATTTTCGTAAGGATATACTCCTCCCGTTCCTAAATACTCCATCCGTTTCAAAATATAAGACCTTATAAGGATTTCACTAGGAGATTACATACGGAGCAAAATGAGTGAATCTATACTCTAAAATATGTCTATGTACATCCGTATATAGTTTATAGTACAATTTCTAAAAGGTCTTATATTTAGGAACGGAGGGAGTATAAGTCTTTTTAGATGTTTCATTAAAAGACTACATACGGATGTATATAGACATATTTTAGAGTGTAGATTCATTCATTTTGCTCCGTATGTAGTATTTTAGTAAAATCTCTAAAAAGACTTATATTTAAGGACGAAGAGAGTATATTACATAGAGTATTAGCCAAATCTCACAAGATGGCATGCCGCATGTCTGAGCGACTACATGATGCATTGTTCTTCGACAAAATACAATACAACAGATGGACAGTGACATGTCTCCACCTACCATGAGAGGCCAATAGACGGTTCTGTGAGCACAACACATGCCAAACTCCCATATCTATGAAATGTTCCATCACCCTAACACAACAATCGGAGGGAAGCAACATGTGTTGACACGTCTCCTCTTAGCTCGCGAGGCCATTAGACAACTCTATATGGTATACTCCGAACTCCTGGACACAGTGGCGAGTCTACTAAGTGGGTTTCAATAGGCTTAAGCATACCCTCCAAAATCCTATTTTAGCTAAGTACACCACTTCACAATTATATTGATATGCTTTACATGCAACAGTTGCAATGCATTTGCTAATTAGGCTCACTAAATTAATGCTTTGAGCCTACCCTCCATTGTCATGCTAGATTCGCCACTGCCTGGACACATGGCTTGTTCTGTCTTCAAGGGACAATAATGGTATGAATTGGAAGCACACAATACACACAAAAACCGGATTACCACTGACTACAATGCGATGTGGCATGGCTCAAAATCATAATTCATAATAGGAATTGATAATGAAAATATATGGTTTTGCAACATAATAGATATTCCATTCGTTTAACACAAACACTAGATTGGTGACTCACTATCAAACTGGCTGATTTGGAGCTCGTAACGCTACCATTAGGCTTTATTTATTTGGCCTTATGCTTTAGCTTTTGCAACTTTTCCACTTTGTCTTAAAAGCAAAAAATCTCATAAATAGGGACTTTTGGCGTATGAATCAATATTGTTATATGATGGTATAAGCCAAAAACCAAAGCCTAAAGTCTCTAAGTAGGAGTTTTGTTGGCTTTTAAGTCAAAATGAAAAGGTTGCAAAAACTGAAGCATAAGCCCCAACGAACATGCCTTAAGAGAGTTTTGTATGGCGCGGAGTGTTGGCCAACCAAGAGACGACATATCCAACAGTTAGGTGTAGCAGAGATGCGCATGTTGAGATGGATATGTGGTCACACAAGGAAGGATCGGATACGGAATGACGATATACGAGAGAGACTTGGGGTAGCACCGATTGAAGAGAAGATGGTCCAGCATCGTCTCAGATGGTTTGGACATATTCAACGAAGGCCACCGGAAGCGCTGGTGCATAGCGGACGGATAAAGCGTGTTGAGAATGTTAAGAGGGGTCGTGATAGACCAAACTTGACATGGGAGGAGTCCGTTAAGAGAGACCTGAAGGTTTGGAATATCGACAAAGACTTAGCCATGGACAGGGGTGCGTGGAAGTTAGCTATCCACGTTCCAGAGCCATGACTTGGCTTCGAGATCTTATGGGTTTCAACTCTAGCCTACCCCAACTTGTTTGGGACTGAAAGGCTTGGTTGTTGTTGTTGTTGTTGTTGATATTTATCCAGTAGAACGCCAGATTTTTTGTTTAAGTTCCTCTAAGAATTCGATCACCTAAAACTTTAGCGGAACTACTACAAAGTCTTCTGGTATGATCCGAGTACGATGCATAATCCAATTGTTAGTTGTATTTTGTTTCCACCAATGGACGGGTTGATTGTGTGTATCAGACAACGGTCAAACACAAAGTGTCGCTAATAGCATGATTCATACTTTAGATGAGTCTACTAGAAAACTTTTTAGGTCAAGTGTCACATACTCAATCATTTTTCAATCTTTGGAAAATGAGTTAGTAATCATGCAATAAATGATAAGAGTACAATCATATTTTAATTAAGGCTAAGTAAAAAAAGCTAAGAGTTAAGAATACAAGCAAATGCATTGCTTAGCTTCCCATATCCTATTTTAGACTATTTCAATCTTATATAAATTAAATATAAAAACATACCAAGGCAAGATATGATTCATAGGTCTTCTAAAACACATTATTGTTACTATAGAACAATAGTCGTGAACTGAGAAGAATTGACTCAACATAAAAATTAAATGATGCCAGCTATTTCTGTCGTCGTGATGACAATTTTTTGGCTACTTCTTATAATCTTTTCTCTACCGATGGCATCATTTCCTACTCTTTTCTACTTCTAATGTTGGAGGCAGCTGTGAAACTCCCTGGCAAAACTCTAAGCTCCATAAGTTTTGTAACTGACCGGTACAGTCAAGTATCTAGTCAATTCTTTAGGAAAAACCCCTGGCATAATTAATTATCCAGTTCATTCTTCAGACAAAACCGTCTAGAATTTTTGCCATGTAAAACAACATATATTGCTAATTTCATGGCTAAACATGTTTCCTATTTTGAATCCAATCCTGCAAAATAAAATACATAGTAAGTGGACTATAGTCTATGACATATCAATACATAACATATTCAAATTCATCTCACAATTGCCTTGTATTTCATTCCATTACATTGTCACTATGATTACTCAAAATGAGTTCAACGTGTGCATCATGTGCGAGCATGCTTATATGTGATTTTTTCATGAAAAGAGGAGCAGGATAATAACTAGAAGTTCTCAAGCATATCAAGTATGCATTGGTGGAAGGAAGAGTGTCAGGGGTTGGAAGGGAGTGTTATATAGATATGTTAGGTCTGATTTTTGAGCCAAGGATAACTGAGGTTATTTGTAGATTTGGTCGCCTTCTGCATGTCCATAGACCGTTCCTTTTTATGCAACCGACTGCGATAAAACTCCTAGTCAAAGTGGTTTCCACCCGGAAACCGACTCAACGATGTTAGAGACCCAATTATATTTTTTAACCGACTGAGTGAGCTAACTAGTATCACCTGGGATTGCTTTTGTGAAATAGGCTCCAAGTACCGTCTTCAAAGCTAATATTATACTCCCTCCGTCCTAAAATAAATGAACCAACTTTGTATTAACTTTATAGGGAGTACTACCTCTGTGGCTTTTTATAAAATGTTCTTAGAGTCCATGACAGTGTCAAAAAACGCCTTATATTGAGTTGTAGAGCGAATACTAGTTATATCGGCCATCTATGGTTCGGGGTTGAGTTTGATATAATCGTCTTTTAGCTATACTGTCGGTATACAGTAACTAACAAGTGACACTAGGGGGCATGCACGTAATGCCTGAATTCATTATCATGTGCTAGCTACTTGTTCATCGTCTGTCTCTGTACGTGCGTACGGCGTACATGCAGCAGGTCCCCCCGGTAGGTTGGATCCATGCATGATGCATGATGCATCCATCCAACACTATTACTACTACTTAACAGGAGGAGACAGAATGGATGGATCAAATGCCTGCATTATTGTATATATATTCCTTCCCCACACATGGATGGTCCGGCTGTAGTTATACGTTCTGCAGTTCTGTTATTCTCTAACGTGCATGCATGGCAGGCACGACTTAATTTCTTTGTCTCAGCATTGGAAACCTTATCGTTTCAGTTCAGTTAGATTCCCATGTAAATTTACAATTCTACAAAACCTAATTGATATTTGCACAACAAAGACAAGTGACAAAACAAACTGATGGAGAAAATATCTATTACTAGAAGTATATAAGAAAAGAATCTCTAGAAATTCTCACAAAAAGAAAAATATATAGATCATTGATTTGGTGGACCCATTTCCAATCGATGGATCATACCTATTAGGTCATCAAATAGTATCAAAGCATCGCAGTCGATAGATCATCATAACTGTAATGTAAATAAACCGAGTATATAGATAAAAAAAACTACCACATTACAAGCTAATGCTATAAAAAACTATCACTTTTTTTAATTTTTCAAAAATCTACCATAAAATTGGTTCGCTGTTCCATAGAACCAAATGACCACATTGTTTAGAATTGATTAGGATTATGACAGATCGGCCTGCTCCTAACTAAACCATATGTTGACTGTTTATTTGACAGTTAACTGACATGTGAGACCCACATGTCATCTCTTTCTTCCTCTTTATTTTATCTCCTTTCCAAGAACAACAACAAGGGCCGGCCACAAGGTCGTGCCCGCTGCAACGGCGGGCAACAACGACAAGCGCGAACGACCAGCAGCAAAGCCGCAACCGCGGGGAGCAACTACGGCGGCGGGCAGCAGCAGCCGTAGCTATGAGCAGGAGCAGCCGTAGCGGCGGGCAGCAGTAGCCGGAGCGGCGGCAGGGAGCAGCACCGGCGGCGGGCAGCAGCAGCCACATCGGTGGGTAGCAGCATCGGCAGCGGTGGCAGAGAGCAGCGCTGATGAGCAGCGGCAGTCACGAGCAGCACATAGCAGCAGGGAGAAGCGGCGGGGAGTAGTGGCGGCAGCGAGGAGCAGTAATGGCGGCAGTGAGCTACGTCGATGATTTATAGTGCTCGCATGGAGGTTCCGGCCATGGCGATATGTGACGGGAGCGAGATAGAGCACATGGACCGGATTACTCTTTTTACAAAATTTATAGGGACCATTTTGCTTTTTTAGGGACCGACATGTGGGCTCGAGATGCCATAACGGTCCAATATAACGGTGACCTTACAAATGGACCCCCTCTGTCATAAACGCGATTAACGCTTCAGCAACTAGGGTTCTTTAAAACAACGAACCAATTTTATGACAGATTTTTATAAAATTTGAAAAAAGTGACAGTTTTTTGTAACAGTAGCTTGTCATGTGGTATTTTTTTTTGCTATATACTCTAAATAAACCTATCAGAATTGTTAGATTTTCATAAACATGCCTAATAATACGAGAACTTCTATTTTCGCGGATGAATGTCACGACTGCTAGATCATCATAACCAGTGACGATTCTAGTGGGCATGCTTCAACAGGCTCAAGCCTGCCCTCGAAAATTGAAGAACGAAAATTTACTACTAGTTCCTAGCCCATCTCAGCACATTGTCTAGTATCTAGCCTATTGTTTATCCATTTCAATCCTTGTAATGAGAAGTTGAGCATGTCCTTCATTTTCATCATAACCAGACCTAAACATGTCACAACCATAAGATCTTAGTAATCCTAAGTACTAGTATTACGAGTGTTAGATCAACATAATACCTAAACGTTATGGAGTGATTGTGATCCAGTGAAAAGCAATTTCAAGCATAATAATTTTCAATGCTTACTTGCTGTAGACCTAGAACAAAATAAACTTACACTCTTTGCAATATATCCTTTTTTATTCATTTTTATTGCGGGGGAGTATGTATCGTCGCCCCAACGAAAACATTATCATATTAATTTGATATATGTCCCATTTGCGGGGGGAGTTAAGACTGATAATTACCAAGCATACAGAGTTTGTAAGAAGAATTGGTCCAAACCGAGCTCACGTGTCTTGGCAGGTGCCTCCTGCCGGCAAACATCCCAGCTAGCCAGATGTCAGAAAGTGGGGGTTCCGTAGATAATCCATCACTGTCTTTCCGGTCTTAACGCCGGCGAAGTTAATACTTCCTTCGTTTCTAAATATAAAACCTTTTAAAGATCACACTATGGGCTAGATACGGGATAAAATGAATGAATCTACATCCTGAAATATGACTACATACATCCGTATGTAGTTCATAGTGAAATTTTTAAAAGATCTTATATTTGGAAACGAAGGGAGTACAACACACACAACACCGATCAGCCAGTAAGCCCTCGTTCAATGCAACGATCCTTAGATAAGGTGTTAAGTATATTAAAAATCTTATCAACTAGTCCTTCCAATGCATAGATATTTAGCTTTTATTGCTAAGCTTTCTTCATAGAATTGTTTAATAATTTAACTTCTTCGTGCATTGGTTAGTACTAATTTTATATAGGTTCATACGTTTAGCATATTTTTTATAAGATCATCATAATGTTTTTTTAATTACTTTATCACATCATAGCATCTTTAACACCGGTGCACTGGAAAGTGCCTAAAACCAGCCAGAGACTGGGCCTAGCAGTTAATTATTGGTCTTTCCTTTTCCGAATGCAGAGGGGCTGTGGAGGTACTGACGGGATTACTCATTTATTTTCAGAAACCTGTATATTGCTTAATTACCAAACCGTACGGTACTACATACACAAGATCTACGTGAGGACTCTGCATAATTTATTTGGACGATGGTATAATACGGTGGTGCGGGGGCGAGTTTGGCTAGGACTCAAACCCTAGCCGCCGCTGTCAAGGGAGCCGACCATCCAGCGCTGTTTTCCGACGGCTCTCCTCAGCCGACGATCTCTTGGTTGTCGGTTGTGAGGGGGTTCATCGGATCCCGTGCGTGTGAATCGTTTTTGTTTTAGATTCAGACCCTAGTGGCTTAGGTTTTTGGATCGTATCATGTTTTGGCTTCGGCGGTGGCGACATGATGCTGAATAAAGAAGCTCCAGATTCTTAACCGACGAGGCGATCGTCTCTATGGCAGGTGATGGATTTGGGAATCTGCTCAAGTGGGTATATCGTGGCGGCGACGGCATCCTTGTGGTGGAATTGTGTCCTCGGGCTCCGCCATTGCGACGACGTCTCCTCCAGCTTCAGCGTGGAGCTTGGGAGATATTCCAAGAGCGGATGCAGATTATGGTCTGCATCGACGACATCTGGAAGACGGAACATGTACTGGGTTCGTGGTTGATGGATGACAAGTATGGTTTCCTCTTTCGGCATCTTAGTCCGATGGGGTGTCAGATCTGGAGTTCGATGGCGTGTCCGGGTTGTTGCCCCGGTCTGTTTCGTTCAACGACAATGGCTTCATCTTTGCTGAGCCACCTTGAAGGTCCGCAAAGTTGCATATCAGCGATGGAGCCGCGTCGAGCTCGGGTGAGGAGGTGATCCGTCATAATTTTCTTTGGTGGCTGCTGGTGGTGCCGGAAGTACGTGACGAACGTTGGTGTTAAGCTCAACAATGTTTTGATATCTTTTCAGTTTTTTCATGTCGGTTTATATGTGACCTGTAATTTGATTTTATGATATAAATAAGACACATACTACCACACACAAAAAAGAGAGTGATGTACAATCGTACGCATTACCAAACCCTACCAATTTCCATGTTATCCTATTTCCTCTAGCAGCTCTCACAACTTTGGAAAAATATTCCTGCAAAAAGAGAAGAGAACTTCGAAAAAATAAAAGGGGCATTCTCTTACTGAAAAAAAATTAACAACTCAAAAATTTAAAAGTCCCGTCCCTAATTTCTGAAAGCCCGTTCCTAGGATTTATATTAGCTCATCCCGGTATTCCACCAGTGAGACACAAAATTTGGAAATTCAGGCCCAAACTTTTCAAACGCTCTTCTCAAGACATACTGAAGGATATTTACAATATTCGAATTTAGCCGAGAGCAAAGTTTATTGTTGGTTTGGTAATGCGGCTCTATGGTTAAGCAAGCTCATGAGATTGAGTGACTCACTAATTAACTTGAGCATTTTAACCATGTATTACCGAACAAGTATATTGCGGGAGACAATATTGCTAAACTTCCACCTTCGTATAGGAATTCGATCACTCATCTAAAACACAAGAGACAAGTGTTGGAAATATGCCCTAGAGGCAACAATAAATTAGTTATTATTATATTTCTTTATTCATGATAATCGTTTATTATCCATGCTATAATTGTATTGATTGGAAACACAGTGCATGTGTGGATACATAGACAAAACACTGTCCCTAGTAAGCCTCTAGTTGACTAGCTCGTTGATCAAAGATGGTCAAGGTTTCCTGACCATAGGCAAGTGTTGTCACTTGATAACGGGATCACATCATTAGGAGAATCATGTGATGGACTAGACCCAAACTAATAGACGTAGCATGTTGATCGTGTCATTTTGTTGCTACTGTTTTCTGCGTGTCAAGTATTTGTTCCTATGACCATGAGATCATATAACTCACTGACACCGGAGGAATGCTTTTTGTGTATCAAACGTCGCAACGTAACTGGGTGACTATAAAGATGCTCTACAGGTATCTCCGAAGGTGTTCGTTGAGTTAGTATGGATCGAGACTGGGATTTGTCACTCCGTGTGACGGAGAGGTATCTCGGGGCCCACTCGGTAATACAACATCACACACAAGCCTTGCATGCAATGTGACTTAGTGTAAGTCACGGGATCTTGTATTACGGAACGAGTAAAGAGACTTGCCGGTAAACGAGATTGAAATAGGTATGCGGATACCGACGATCGAATCTCGGGCAAGTAACATACCGAAGGACAAAGGGAATGACATACGGGATTATATGAATGCTTGGCACCGAGGTTCAACCGATAAAGATCTTCAGAATATGTAGGATCCAATATGGGCATCCAGGTCCCGCTATTGGATACTGACCGAGGAGTCCCTCGGGTCATGTCTACATAGTTCTCGAACCCGCAGGGTCTGCACACTTAAGGTTCGACGATGTTTTATGCGTATTTGAGTTATATGGTTGATTACCGAATGTTGTTCGGAGTCCCGGATGGGATCACGGATGTCACGAGGGTTTCCGGAATGGTCCAGAGACGAAGATTGATATATAGGATGACCTCATTTGGTTACCGGAAAGTTTTCGGGCATTACCGGAAAAGTTTTGGGCTCATCGGTAGTGTACCGGGAGTGCTGGGAGGGGTGACGGGGACCATCGAGAGGGGTGTCACGCCCCAAGGGTCTCATGGGCTATGGGAAGAGGTAAACCAGCCCCTAGTGGGCTGGAATAAGTTCCCACTAAGGCCCATAAGGTTTGAGAAGGGAAAAACACAAGGTGGAAAGAGTTTCCAAGTGGGAAGGTGGAATCCTACTCCAAGTAGGATTGGAGTAGGACTCCTCCACCTCAAATTTCGGCCAAACCTCGAGGGTTTGAGGCTGCCTCCTCCCCTCCCTCCCTCCTATATATACTGAGGTATTAGGGCTGATTTGAGACAACTTTGCCACGGCAGCCCGACCACATACCTCCACGGTTTTTCCTCTAGGTCGCGTTTCTGCGGAGCTTGGGCGGAGCCCTGCTGATATTAGATCACCACCAACCTCCGGAACGCCGTCAAGCTGCCGGAGAACTCATCTACCTCTCCGTCTCTCTTGCTGGATCAAGAAGGCCGAGATCATCGTCGAGCTGTACATGTGCTGAACGCGGAGGTGCCGTCCGTTCGACACTAGATCGGAGCGGATCGTGGGACGGATCGCGGGACGGTTCGTGGGACGGTTCGCGGGGCAGATCGAGGGACGTGAGGACGTTCCACTACATCAACCACGTTTCTTAACGCTTCTACTGTCGATCTACAAGGGTACATAGATCAGAAATCCCGTCTCGTAGATGGACATCACCATGATAGGACTTCATGCGCGTAGGAAAATTTCTTTTGTTTCCCATGCGAAGTTCCCAACAGTGGTATCAGAGCTAGGTTTATGCGTAGATGTCTTTGTTGGGGAACGTCGCATGGGAAACAAAAATTTTCCTACGCGCACGAAGACCTATCATGGTGATGTCCATCTACGAGAGGGGATGAGTGATCTACGTACCCTTGTAGACCGTACAGCAGAAGCGTTAGAGAACGCGGTTGATGTAGTGGAACGTCCTCACGTCCCTCGATCCGCCCCGCGAACAATCCCGCGATCAGTCCCACGATCTAGTACCGAACGGACGGCACCTCCGCGTTCAGCACACGTACAGCTCGACGATGATCTCGGCCTTCTTGATCCAGCAAGAGAGACGGAGAGGTAGAAGAGTTCTCCGGCAGCGTGACGGCGCTCCGGAGGTTGGTGATGACCTTGTCTCAGCAGGGCTCCGCCCGAGCTCCGCAGAAACGCGATCTAGAGGAAAAACCGTGGAGGTATGTGGTCGGGCTGCTGTGGAAAAGTCGTCTCAAATCAGCCCTAAAACCTCCGTATATATAGGTGGGAGGGAGGGGGCCTTGCCTTGGGGCTCAAGGAGCCCCAAGGGGGTCGGCCGAGTCCAAGGGGGAGGACTCTCCCCCCCAAACCGAGTTGGACTAGGTTTGGTGGGAGGGAGTCCCCCTTCCTTCCCACCTCCTCCTTTTTTTTCTTTCTCTCTTGATTTTCTTCTCCTTGGCGCATAGGGCACTTGTGGGCTGTCCCACCAGCCCACTAAGGGCTGGTGTGTCTCCCCCAAGGCCTATGGGCTTCCCCGGGGTGGGTTGCCCCCCCCCCGGTGAACTCCCGGAACCCATTCGTCATTCCTGGTACATTCCCGGTAACTCCGAAAACCTTCCGGTAATCAAATGAGGTCATCCTATATATCAATCTTCGTTTCCGGACCATTCCGGAATGCCTCGTGACGTCCGTGATCTCATCCGGGACTCCGAACAATATTCGGTAACCAACCATATAACTCAAATACGCATAAAACAACGTCGAACCTTAAGTGTGCAGACCCTGCGGGTTCGAGAACTATGTAGACATGACCCGAGAGACTCCTCGGTCAATATCCAATAGCGGGACCTGGATGCCCATATTGGATCCTACATATTCTACGAAGATCTTATCGTTTGAACCTCAGTGCCAAGGATTTGTATAATCCCGTATGTCATTCCCTTTGTCCTTCGGTATGTTACTTGCTCGAGATTCGATCGTCAGTATCCGCATACCTATTTCAATCTCGTTTACCGGCAAGTCTCTTTACTCGTTCCGTAATACAAGATCCCGCAACTTACACTAAGTTACATTGCTTGGAAGGCTTGTGTGTGATGTTGTATTACCGAGTGGGCCCCGAGATACCTCTCCGTCACACGGAGTGACAAATCCCAGTCTTGATCCATACTAACTCAACTAACACCTTCGGAGATACCTGTAGAGCATCTTTATAGTCACCCAGTTACGTTGCAACGTTTGATACACACAAAGCATTCCTCCGGTGTCAGTGAGTTATATGATCTCATGGTCATAGGAATAAATACTTGACACGCAGAAAACAGTAGCAACAAAATGACACGATCAACATGCTACGTCTATTAGTTTGGGTCTAGTCCATCACGTGATTCTCCCAATGACGTGATCCAGTTATCAAGCAACAACACCTTGTTCATAATCAGAAGACACTGACTATCATCGATCAACTGGCTAGCCAACTAGAGGCATGCTAGGGACGGTGTTTTGTCTATGTATCCACACATGTAAATGAGTCTTCAGTCAATACAATTATAGCATGGATAATAAACTATTATCTTGATACAGGAATTATAATAATAACTATATTTATTATTCCCTCTAGGGCATAATTCCAACAGTCTCCCACTTGCACTAGAGTCAATAATCTAGCCCTCACATCACCATGTGAATTACATTGTAATAAATCTAACACCCATACAGTTCTGGTGTCGATCATGTTTTGGCCGTGGAAGAGGTTTAGTCAGCGGGTCTGCTACATTCAGATCCGTGTGCACTTTGCATATATTTACGTCCTCTTCCTCGACGTAGTCGCGAATGAGGTTGAAGCGTCGTTTGATGTGTCTAGTCTTCTTGTGAAACCGTGGTTCCTTTGCTAAGGCAATGGCACCAGTGTTGTCACAGAACAAGGTTATTGGATTCAGTGCGCTTGGCACCACTCCAAGATCCGTCATGAACTGCTTCATCTAGACACCCTCCTTAGCCGCCTCCGAGGCAGCCATGTACTCCGCTTCACATGTAGAATCTGCTACGACGCTTTGCTTGGAACTGCACCAGCTTACTGCACCCCCATTAAGAATAAATACGTATCCGGTTTGCGACTTAGAGTCGTCCGGATCTGTGTCAAAGCTTGCATCGACGTAACCTTTTACGGCGAGCTCTTCGTCACCTCCATACACGAGAAACATCTCCTTAGTCCTTTTCAGGTACTTCAGGATATTCTTGACCGCTGTCCAGTGATCCACTCCTGGATTACTCTGGAACCTACCTGCCATACTTATGGCCAGGCTAACATCCGGTCTAGTGCACAACATCGCATACATGATAGAACCTATGGCTGAAGCATAGGGGACGGAGCGCATATGCTCTCTATCTTCATCAGTTGCTGGGCACTGAGTCTTACTCAATCTTGTACCTTGTAAAACTGGCAAGAACCCTTTCTTGGACTGTTCCATTTTGAACCTTTTCAAAACTTTATCAAGGTATGTGCTTTGTGAAAGTCCTATCATGCATTTTGATCTATCCCTATAGATCTTAATGCCTAGAATGTAAGCAGCTTCTCCTAGGTCCTTCATAGAGAAACTTTTATTCAAGTAACCTTTTATGCTCTCCAAAAGCTCTACGTTGTCTCCAATTAGTAATATGTCATCCACATATAATATTAGAAACGCCACAGAGCTCCCACTCACTTTCTTGTAAATACAAGATTCTCCAACCACTTGTATAAACCCAAATGCTTTGATCACCTCATCAAAGCGTTTGTTCCAACTCCGAGATGCTTGCACCAGTCCATAAATGGATCGCTGGAGCTTGCACACCTTGTTAGCATTCTTAGGATCGACAAAACCTTCGGGTTGCATCATATACAACTCTTCCTTAAGGAAACCGTTAAGGAACGCCGTTTTGACATCCATCTGCCAGATTTCATAATCGAAAAATGCAGCTATTGCTAACATGATTCTGACGGACTTAAGCATCGCTACGGGTGAGAAAGTCTCATCGTAGTCCACTCCTGGAACTTGTGAAAAACCCTTTGCCACAAGTCGAGCTTTATAAACGGCCACATTACCGTCAGCGTCCGTCTTCTTCTTAAAGATCCATTTGTTCTGAATAGCCTTGCGGCCCTCAGGTAGTATCTCCAAAGTCCACACTTTGTTCTCATACATGGATCCTATCTCGGACTTCATGGCTTCTAGCCATTTGTTGGAATCTGGGCCCACCATTGCTTCTTCATAATTTGCAGGTTCATTGTTGTCTAACAACATGATTGATAAGACGGGATTACCATACCACTGTGGAGCATCGCGTGATCTCGTCGACCTGCGTGGTTCAACAGAAACTTGAACTGGAGTTTCATGATCATCATCATTAACTTCCTCCTCAACCGGCGTTGCAACGACAGAGGTTTCCCCTTGCCCTCCGCCACCATCCAGAGGGATGAGAGGTTCGACAACCTCGTCAAGTTCTATCTTCCTCCCACTCAATTCTCTCGAGAGAAACTCCTTCTCGAGAAAAGCTCCGTTTTTAGCAACAAACACTTTGCCCTCGGATTTGAGATAGAAGGTGTACCCAACTGTCTCTTTTGGGTAACCTATGAAGACGCATTTTTCCGCTTTGGGTTCCAGCTTTTCAGGCTGAAGCTTTTTGACATAAGCATCACATCCCCAAACTTTAAGAAATGACAACTTTGGCCTTTTGCCATACCACAGTTCGTATGGTGTCGTCTCAACGGATTTTGATGGTGCCCTATTTAAAGTGAATGCAGCTGTTTCTAATGCATAACCCCAAAATGATAACGGCAAATCAGTAAGAGACATCATAGATCGCACCATCTCTAACAAAGTACGATTACGACGTTCGGACACACCATTACGTTGTGGTGTTCCAGGCGGTGTCAACTGTGAAACAATTCCACATTTTCTTAAGTGATCACCAAACTCGAAACTCAGATATTCACCCCCACGATCAGACCGTAGGAACTTGATCTTCTTGTTACGATGATTTTGCACTTCACTCTGAAATTGCTTGAACTTTTCAAATGTTTCAGACTTGTGCTTCATCAAGTAGACATAACCATACCTACTCAAATCGTGAGTGAAGGTGAGAAAATAACGATATCCGCCGCGTGCCTCCACGCTCATTGGACCACACACATCGGTATGTATGATTTCCAATAAGTTACTTGCACGCTCCATTGTTCCGGAGAACGGAGTCTTAGTCATCTTGCCCATGAGGCATGGTTCGCACGTGTCAAGTGAATCAAAGTCAAGTGACTCCAAAAGTCCATCAACATAGAGTTTCTTCATGCGCTTTACACCAATATGACCCAAGCGGCAGTGCCACAAAAATATGGCGCTATCATTGTTTACTCTAACTATTTTGGTCTCAATGTTATGTATATGCGTATCGCTATCAAGATTCAATATGAACAATCCTCTCACATTCGGTGCATGACCATAAAAGATGTTACTCATAGAAATAGAACAACCATTATTCTCTGACTTAAAAGAGTAACCGTCTCGCAATAAACAAGATCCAGATATAATGTTCATGCTCAACGCAGGCAGTAAATAACAATGATTTAAGTTCATCACTAATCCCGACGGTAGCTGAAGTGACACTGTGCCGACCGCGATTGCATCAACCTTGGAACCATTTCCTACGCGCATCGTCACTTCATCTTTCGCCAGCCTTCGTCTATTCCGCAGTTCCTGTTTCGAGTTGCAAATATGAGCAACAGAACCGGTATCGAATACCCAGGCACTACTACGAGAGCCGGTTAAGTACACATCAATAACATGTATATCAAATATACCTGATTTTTCTTTGCCCGCCTTCTTATCTGCCAGATACTTGGGGCAATTGCGCTTCCAGTGACCCATACCCTTGCAATAGTAGCACTCCGTTTCAGGCTTAGGTCCAGCCTTGGGTTTCTTCGGCGGATTGGCAACAGGCTTGCCGCTCTTCTTCGAATTGCCCTTCTTGCCTTTGCCGTTTCTCTTGAAACTAGTGGTCTTATTCACCATCAACACTTGATGCTCTTTACGGAGTTCACACTCTGCGAATTTCAACATCGCAAACAACTCGCCGGGAGACTTGTTCATCCCTTGCATGTTGTAGTTCAACACAAAGCCTTTGTAGCTTGGCGGCAGTGATTGAAGGATTCTGTCAGTGATAGCTTCTTGTGGGAGTTCAATCCCCAGCTCAGCTAGACGGTTTGAGTACCCAGACATTTTGAGCACATGTTCACTGACAGACGAGTTTTCCTCCATCTTGCAAGCATAGAATTTATCGGAGGTCTCATACCTCTCGATCCGGGCGTTCTTCTGAAAGATAAACTCCAACTCCTGGAACATCTCAAATGCTCCATGACGCTCAAAGCGACATTGAAGTCCCGGTTCTAAGCCATACAAGACTGCACATTGAACTATTGAGTAGTCCTCCTTACGTGCTAACCAAGCGTTCTTAACATCATGATCAGCCGTAGCGGGTGGTTCATCTCCTAGCGCAGCATTAAGGAGATAATCCTTCTTCCCAGCTTGTAAGATTAGCTTAAGATTACAAGCCCAGTCTACAAAGTTGCTTCCATCATCTTTCAACTTAGCTTTCTCTAGGAACATATTAAAATTCAGGATGACTGTCGCGTGAGCCATGATCTACAACACAAATATATTCAAAGTGGACATAGACTATGTTCAAGATAATTAGAGTTCAACTTAATCAAATTATATGCTAAACTCCCACTCAAAAAGTACATCTCTCTGGTCATTTGAGTGGTTCATGATCCACTTACACTATCCCAAGTCCGATCATCACGTGAGTTGAGTATAGTTTCAGTGGTAAGCATCCCTATGCTAATCATATCAACTATATGATTCATGATCGACCTTTCGGTCTCATGTGTTCCGAGGCCATGTCTGCACATGCTAGGCTCGTCAAGCTTAACCCGAGTGTTCCGCGTGCGCAACTGTTCTGCACCCGTTGTATGTGAACGTTGAGTCTATCACACCCGATCATCACGTGGTGTCTCGAAACGACGAACTGTAGCAACGGTGCACAGTCGGGGAGAACACAATTTCATCTTGAAATTTTAGTGAGAGATCACCTCATAATGCTACCGTCGTTCTAAGAAAAATAAGGTGTATAAAAGGATTAACATCACATGCAATTCATAAGTGACATGATATGGCCATCATCACGTGCTTCTTGCTCTCCATCACCAAAGCACCGGCACGATCTTCTTGTCACCGGCGCCACACCATGATCATCCATCAACGTGTTGCCATCGGGGTTGTCGTGCTACTCATGCTATTACTACCAAAGCTACATCCTAGCAAAATAGTAAACGCATCTGCAAGCACAAACGTTAGTATAAAGACAACCCTATGGCTCCTGCCGGTTGCCGTACCTTCGACGTGCAAGTCGATATTTCTATTACAACATGATCATCTCATACATCCAATATATCACATCACATCGTTGGCCATATCACATCACAAGCATACCCTGCAAAAACAAGTTAGATGTCCTCTAATTTTGTTGTTGCATGTTTTACGTGGTGACCAAGGGCATCTAGTAGGATCGCATCTTACTTACGCAAACACCACAACGGAGATATATGAGTTGCTATATAACCTCATCCAAGGACCTCCTCGGTCAAATCCGATTCAACTAAAGTTGGAGAAACCGTCACTTGCCAGTCATCTTTGAGCAAAGGGGGTTACTCGTAACGATGAAACCAGTCTCTCGTAAGCGTACGAGTAATGTCGGTCCAAGCCGCTTCAATCCAACAATACCGCGGAATCAAAAAAAGACTAAGGAGGGCAGCAAAATGCACATCACCGCCCACAAAAACTTTTGTGTTCTACTCGAGAAGACATCTACGCATGAACCTAGCTCATGATGCCACTGTTGGGGAACGTCGCATGGGAAACAAAAATTTTCCTACGCGCACGAAGACCTATCATGGTGATGTCCATCTACGAGAGGGGATAAGTGATCTATGTACCCTTGTAGACCGTACAGCAGAAGCGTTAGAGAACGCGGTTGATGTAGTGGAACGTCCTCACGTCCCTCGATCCGCCCCGCGAACAATCCCGCGATCAGTCCCACGATCTAGTACCGAACGGACGGCACCTCCGCGTTCAACACACGTACAGCTCGACGATGATCTCGGCCTTCTTGATCCAGCAAGAGAGACGGAGAGGTAGAAGAGTTCTCCGGCAGCGTGACGGCGCTCCGGAGGTTGGTGATGACCTTGTCTCAGCAGGGCTCCGCCCGAGCTCCGTAGAAACGCGATCTAGAGGAAAAACCGTGGAGGTATGTGGTCGGGCTGCTGTGGAAAAGTCGTCTCAAATCAGCCCTAAAACCTCCGTATATATAGGTGGGAGGGAGGGGGCCTTGCCTTGGGGCTCAAGGAGCCCCAAGGGGGTCGGCCGAGTCAAAGGGGGAGGATTCTCCCCCCCAAACCGAGTTGGACTAGGTTTGGTGGGAGGGAGTCCCCCTTCCTTCCCACCTCCTCCTTTTTTTCTTTCTCTCTTGATTTTCTTCTCCTTGGCGCATAGGGCACTTGTGGGCTGTCCCACCAGCCCACTAAGGGCTGGTGTGTCTCCCCCAAGGCCTATGGGCTTCCTCGGGGTGGGTTGCCCCCCCCGGTGAACTCCCGGAACCCATTCGTCATTCCCGGTACATTCCCGGTAACTCCAAAAACCTTCCGGTAATCAAATGAGGTCATCCCATATATCAATCTTTGTTTCCGGACCATTTCGGAAACCCTCGTGACGTCCGTGATTGCATCCGGGACTCCGAACAACATTCGGTAACCAACCATATAACTCAAATACGCATAAAACAACGTCGAACCTTAAGTGTGCAGACCCTGCGGGTTCGAGAACTATGTAGACATGACCCGAGAGACTCCTCGGTCAATATCCAATAGCGGGACCTGGATGCCCATATTGGATCCTACATATTCTACGAAGATCTTATCGTTTGAACCTCAGTGCCAAGGATTCGTATAATCCCGTATGTCATTCCCTTTGTCCTTCGGTATGTTACTTGCTCGAGATTCGATCGTCAGTATCCGCGTACCTATTTCAATCTCGTTTACCGGCAAGTCTCTTTACTCGTTCCGTAATACAAGATCCCGCAACTTACACTAAGTTACATTGCTTGCAAGGCTTGTGTGTGATGTTGTATTACCGAGTGGGCCCCGAGATACCTCTCCCTCACACGGAGTGACAAATCCCAGTCTTGATCCATACTAACTCAACTAACACCTTCGGAGATACCTGTGGAGCATCTTTATAGTCACCCAGTTACATTGCGACGTTTGATACACAAAAAGCATTCCTCCGGTGTCAGTGAGTTATATGATCTCATGGTCATAGGAATAAATACTTGACACGCAGAAAACAGTAGCAACAAAATGACACGATCAACATGCTACGTCTATTAGTTTGGGTCTAGTCCATCACGTGATTCTCCCAATGACGTGATCCAGT
The DNA here is from genome assembly GCF_904849725.1 of Hordeum vulgare subsp. vulgare. NCBI lineage: Eukaryota > Viridiplantae > Streptophyta > Magnoliopsida > Poales > Poaceae > Hordeum > Hordeum vulgare. The sequence continues at coordinate 34,374,149 of NC_058521.1, read as the reverse complement.
TATCAAGCAACAACACCTTGTTCATAATCAGAAGACACTGACTATCATCGATCAACTGGCTAGCCAACTAGAGGCATGCTAGGGACGGTGTTTTGTCTATGTATCCACACATGTAAATGAGTCTTCATTCAATACAATTATAGCATGGATAATAAACTATTATCTTGATACAGGAATTATAATAATAACTATATTTATTATTGCCTCTAGGGCATAATTCCAACAGTCTTCTCGAGTAGAACACAAAAGTTTTTGTGGGCGGTGATGTCCGTTTTGCTGCCCTCCTTAGTCTTTTCTTGATTATGCGGTATTGTTGGATCGAAGCGGCTCAGACCGACATTACTCGTACGCTTACGAGAGACTGGTTTCATCGCTACGAGTAACTCTGTTGCTCAAAGATGACCGGTGAGTGTCGGTTTCTCCAACTTTAGTTGAATCGGATTTGACCGAGGAGGTCCTTGTTGAGGTTAAATAGCAATTCATATATCTCCGTTGTGGTGTTTGCGTAAGTAAGATGCGATCCTACTAGATACCCATGGTCACCACGTAAAACATGCAACAACAATTAGAGGACGTCTAACTTGTTTTTGCAGGGTATGCTTGTGATGTGATATGGCCAACGATGTGATGTGATATATTGGATGTATGAGATGATCATGTTGTAATAGTTAATATCGACTTGCACGTCGATGGTACGGCAATCGGCAGGAGCCATAGGGTTGTCTTTAAACTAACGTTTGTGCTTGCAGATGCGTTTACTATATTGCTAGGACGTAGCTTTAGTAGTAATAGCATGAGTAGCACGACAACCCCGATGGCGACACGTTGATGGAGATCTTCCAGATAAGATAATGATGGTTCTCCAAAGTCACTGCCACCAAGCTGTGAGAGCTTCGTGATGAACAATAACATATCAAGGATAGATACAATGATCCTTGAGCGATTCGCGATGTTTTACACTACGAAAGTAGAAATCAAGAAGGAGCATCAATAGTTGATGGTTAGTAAAACCACTAAGTTTCGATAAAGGCAAGAGCTAGAAGGGATACTTCATGAAACGACAAAGCAGTTGCTGCACTAATGAAGAGACCCAGATTAAACCCAAGCCCGGGACTAAGTGCTTCTGTTATGAGGGGAACGGTCACTGAGGCGGAGAAACTCTAGATACTTGGTAGATAAGAAGGCTCGCAAAATTCGAAAGAAGTATATTTTATATACATGATGTCGATGTGTACTTTACTAGTACTCCTAGTAGCACGAGGGTATTGGATACCGGTTCGGTTGCTAAGTGATTTGTAACACGAAATGAAAGCTACGGCATAAACGGAGACTAGCTAAAGGCGAGGTGATGATACGTGTTGGAAGTGTTTCCAAGGTTGATATGATCAAACGTCGCACACTCCCTTTACCATCGGGATTGGTGTTAAACCTAAATAATTGTTATTTGGTGCTTGCGTTAAGCATGAACATGATTGGATCGTGTTTATTGCAATACGATTATTCATTTAAAGAGAATAATGGTTACTCTATTTGCTTGAATAATCACATTCAATGGTTTATTGAATCTCGATCGTAGTGTTACACATGTTCATGATATTGGTGCCAAAAGATACAAGGTAATGATTATAGTACCACTTACTTGTGGCACTGCCGCTTGAGTCATGTTGGTATAAATTGCATGAAGAGGCTCCATGCTGATGGATCTTTATACTCACTTGATTTTGAATCACTAGTGACATGCAAATCATACCACATGAGCAAGGCCTTGTTTTCAGTGAGATGAAACAAGATAGTAACTTGTTGGAAGTGATACATTTTGATGTATGTAGTCCAATGGGTGCTAAGGCACGCAGTGGATATCATTGTGTTCTTACTTCAATGACTATTTGAGTAGATACAAGAGTATTTACTTAATGAATCACAAGTCTGAAATATTGAAAAGTTCAATTCTGTTTCGGAGTGAAGTTCGTCGTAACAAGAGGATAAACTGTCTACGATATGATCATAGAAATGAATATCTGAGTTACGAGTTTTGGTACGCAGTTAAGACAATGTGGAAATTGTTTCGCAGTTCATGCCACCTGGAACATCATAGTGTGATGATGTGTCTGAACGTCATAGCCATGCTCTATTTGGTATGGTGCATGCTATGATGTCTCTTATTGAATTACCACTATCATTTATGGGTTATGCATTAGACACAACCGCATTCACTTTAAATAGGGCACCGCGTATTTCCATTAAGATGACACAGTATAGACTGAGGTTTAGAGAATTCTAAACTGTCGTTTGTTGAAAGTTTGGGCTTCGACACTTATGTGAAAAAGTTTCAGTCTGATAAGCTCGAACCCAAAGCGGATAAATGCATCTTCATAGGATATCCAAAACAGTTGGGTACATCTCCTATCTCAGATCCGAAAGCAAAGTGTTTGTTTCTAGAAACGGATCCTTTCTCGAGGAAAGGTTTCTCTCGAAAGAATTGAGTGGGAGGGTGGTAGAACTTGATGAGGTTATTGAACCATCACTTCAACCAGTGTGTAGCAGGGCGCAGGAAGTTGTTCCTGTGGCGCCTACACCAATTGAAGTGAAAGCTGATGATGGTGATCATCGAGCATCAGATCAAGTTACTACAAGCCTCGTAGGTCGACAAGGTCGCATACTACTACAGAGTGGTAAGGTAACCCTGTCTTGGAGCTCATGTTGTTGAGCAACAGTGAACCTACGAGTTATGGAGAAAGCAGTGGTGGGCCCGGATTCCGACAAATGGCTGGAAGCCATGAAATCCGAGAGAGGATCCATGTATGAAAACAAAGTGTAGACTTTGGAAGAATTACTTGATGGTCATAGGACCGTTGAGTAAAGATGGATCTTTAAAAGGAAGACACACGATGATGGTGATAAGTCACTATTAAGAAAAGCTCGACTTGTCGCAAAGATGTTTCCGACAAGATCAAACAGTTGACTATGATGAGACTTTCTCACTCGTAGCGATGCTAAAAGTCTGTTAGAATTATATTAGTAGTTGCTGCATTATTTATGAAATATTGCACATAGAAAGTCAAAACATTGTTTCCTGGACAGTTTCCTTGAGCAAACATTGTATGTGATACAACCAGGAGGTTTTGTCGATCCTAAAGATACTAGCAAGTATGCAAGCTCCAGTGATCCTTCAATGGACTGGTGCAAGCATCTCGGAGTTGGAATATACACTTTGATGAGATGATCAAAGATTTTGGGTTTGTACAAGGTTTATGAGAAACTTGTATTTCCAAAGAAGTGAGTGGGAGCACTATAGAATTTCTGATAAGTATATGTGGTTGACATATTGTGGATCAGAAGTAATGTAGAATTTCTGTAAAGCATACAAGGTTGTTTGAAAGGAGTTTTCAAAGGAGTACCTGGATTGCGCTACTTGAACGTTGAGCAACAAAGATCTATGGAGATAGATCGAAAGCGCTTAATAGAAGTTTCAACAAGATGCATGCCTTGACAAGTTTTTGAAGGAGTTCAAAATAGATCAGCAAAGAAGGAGTTCTTGGTTGCGTTGTGAGGTGTGAATTTGAGTAAGACTCAAAACCCGACCCCGATAGAATAAAGAGAATAACGAAGGACGTCTTCTATGCCTTGGCCGTAGAATCTGAAGTATGCCATGCTGGGTACCGCACCTGATGTGTGCCTTGACTCAAAGTCTGTTGAGAGGTACAAAGAGTGATCCATGATTGAATCACTAGCAGCGGTCAAAATTTATCCTTAGTAACTGATGGACTAAGGATTTTTTCTCGATTATGGAGGTGGTTAAAGAGTTCGTCGTAAAGGGTTACGTCGATGCAAGCTTTGACACTAATCCGAATAACTATGAGTAGTGAAACAGATTCATATAGAGAGTAGATATTTGGAGTATTTCCGAATAGCACATAGTAGCAGCATCTATAAGATGACATAAAGATTTGTAAAGAACACACGAATCTGAAAGTTTCAGAACCGTTGACTAAAACCTCTCTCACGAGCAAGACGTGATCAGACCCCATAACTATATGGGTGTTGGATTCATTGCAATCACATGGTGATGTGAACTAGATTATTGACTCTAGTGCAAGTGGGAGACTGTTGGAAATATGCCCTAGAGGCAATAACAAATTAGTTATTATTATATTTCTTTGTTCATGATAATCGTTTATTATCCATGCTATAATTGTATTGATTGGAAACACAGTGCATGTGTGGATACATAGACAAAACACTGTCCCTAGTAAGCCTCTAGTTGACTAGCTCGTTGATCAAAGATGGTCAAGGTTTCCTGACCATAGGCAAGTGTTGTCACTTGATAACGGGATCACATCATTAGGAGAATCATATGATGGACTAGACCCAAACTAATAGACGTAGCATGTTGATCGTGTCATTTTGTTGCTACTGTTTTCTGCGTGTCAAGTATTTGTTCCTATGACCATGAGATCATATAACTCACTGACACCGTAGGAATGCTTCGTGTGTATCAGACGTCGCAACGTAACTGGGTGACTATAAAGATGCTCTACAGGTATCTCCGAAGGTGTTCGTTGAGTTAGTATGGATCAAGACTGGGATTTGTCACTCCGTGTGACGGAGAGGTATCTCGGGGCCCACTCGGTAATACAACATCACACAAGCCTTGCAAGCAATGTGACTTAGTGTAAGTCACGGGATCTTCTATTACGGAACGAGTAAGGAGACTTGCCGGTAAACGAGATTGAAATAGGTGTGCGGATACCGACGATGGAATCTCGGGCAAGTAACATACCGAAGGACAAAGGAAATGACATACGGGATTATATGAATCCTTGGCACCGAGGTTCAACCGATAAAGATCTTCGGAATATGTAGGATCCAATATGGGCATCCAGGTCCCGCTATTGGATATTGACCGAGGAGTCCCTCGGGTCATGTCTACATAGTTCTCGAACCCGCAGGGTCTACACACTTAAGGTTCGACGATGTTTTATGCGTATTTGAGTTATATGGTTAGTTACCGAATGTTGTTCGGAGTCTCGGATGGGATCACGGACGTCACGAGGGTTTCCGGAATGGTCCGGAGACGAAGATTGATATATAGGATGACGTCATTTGGTTACTGGAAAGTTTTCGGGCATTACCGGAAAAGTTTCGGGCTCATCGGTAGTGTACCAGGAGTGCCGGGAGGGATGACGGGGACCATCGTGAGGGGTGTCACGCCCCAAGGGGTGTCATGGGCTTTGGGAAGAGATAAACCAGCCCCTAGTGGGCTGGAATAAGTTCCCACTAAGGCCCATAAGGTTCGAGAAGGGAAAAATATTGGGTAACGTAGCATAAATTCAAAAAATTTCCTACGCATGTTCAGATCTTCCTATGGAGAGACCAGCAACGAGAGAGGGGTAAGAGCATCTTCGTACCTTTGAAGATCGCTAAGCGGAAGCGTTGCTAGAACGCGGTTGATGGAGTCGTACCCGCGGCGATTCCGATCTAGTGCCGAACAACGGCACCTCCGCGTTCAACACACGTGCAGCCCGGTGACGTCTCCCGCACCTTGATCCAGCAAGGAGGAGGGAGAGGTTGGGGAAGAAGACCAGCAACACGACGGCGTGGTGTTGGTGGAGAGAAGAGGTCTCCCGGCAGGGCTTCGCCAAGCGCCGGCAGAGAGGGGGAGGAAGAAGTGCAGGGCTGCGCCGAGGGAGAGGGAAAACCGTGTCCTCCAAAGGCCAAAAGTGCCCACTATATATAGGGGAAGGGGAGAGGGGGTGCCACCCCTAGGGTTCCCACCCTAGGGGGTGCGGCAGCCCTCCCAGATGGGGGGAGTGGCGGCCAGGGCAAGGAGGAGGGGTGGCGCACCCCTCTGGTGGGCCTAAGGCCCACCTTAGTTAGGGTTCCCCCCCTTCCCCTTTTTTCTGGTGCACATGGGCTGGGTGGGGGGCGCACCAGCCCACTTAGGGGCTGGTTCCCTTCCCCACTTAGCCCATCTAGCCTCCCGGGGCCGTCACCCCCCTTCGGTGGTCCCCCGGGACCACCTCCGGTGGTCCCGGTGGTCCCGGTACGTTACCGGTGATGCCCGAAACACTTCCGGTGTCCGAAACCATCCGTCCTATATATCAATCTTTACCTCCGGACCATTCCGGAGCTCCTTCTGACGTCCGGGATCTCATCCGGGACTCCAAACAACTTTTGGTAATCTCGTATAACAATTCCCTATAACCCTAGCGTCATCGAACCTTAAGTGTGTAGACCCTACGGGTTCGGGAGACAGGCAGACATGACCGAGACACCTCTCTGGCCAATAACCATCAGCGGGGTCTGGATACCCATGGTGGCTCCCACTAGCTCCACGGTGATCTCATCGGATGAACCACGATGTCAAGGATTCAATCAATCCCGTATACAATTCCCTTTGTCTGTCGGTATAGAACTTGCTCGAGATTCGATCGTCGGTATACCTATACCTTGTTCAATCTCGTTACCGGTAAGTCTCTTTACTCGTTCCGTAGCATGTCATCGTGTGACTAACTCCTTAGTCACATTGAGCTCATGATGATGTTCTACCGAGTGGGCCCAGAGATACCTCTCCGTCACACGGAGTGACAAATCCAGATCTCGATTCGTGCCAACCCAACAGACACTTTCGGAGGTACCCGTAGTGCACCTTTATAGTCACCCAGTTACGTTGTGACGTTTGATACACCCAAAGCACTCCTACGGTATCCGGGAGTTGCACAATCTCACGGTCGAAGGAAAATATACTTGACATTAGAAAAGCATTAGCATACGAACAATACGATCTAGTGCTAGGCTTAGGATTGGGTCTTGTCCACCACATCATTCTCCCAATGATGTGATCCCGTTATCAATGACATCCAATGCCCATGATCAGGAAACCATGATCATCTATTGACTAACGAGCTAGCCAACTAGAGGCTTGCTAGGGACACATTTTGATCTATTCATTCACACATGTATTACTGTTTCCTGTTAATACAATTATAGCATGAACGATAGACGATTATCATGAACAAGGAAATATGATAATAACCATTTTATTATTGCCTCTAGGGCATATTTCCAACAAAAAACACAAGGTGGAAAGAGTTTCCATGTGGGAAGGTGGAATCCTACTCCAAGTAGGATTGGAGTAGGACTCCTCCACCTCAAATTTCGGCCAAACCTTGAGGGTTTGAGGCTGCCTCCTCCCCTCCCTCCCTCCTATATATACTGAGGTATTAGGGCTGATTTGAGACAACTTTGCCACGGCAGCCCGACCACATACCTCCACGGTTTTTCCTCTAGATCACGTTTCTGCGGAGCTCGGGCGGAGCCCTGCTGAGATTAGATCACCACCAACCTCCGGAGCGCCGTCACGCTGCCAGAAAACTCATCTACCTCTCCGTCTCTCTTGCTAGATAAAGAAGGCCGAGATCATCGTCGAGCTGTACGTGTGCTGAACGCGGAGGTGCCGTCCGTTCGGCACTAGATCGGAGCGGATCGTGGGACGGATCGCGGGACGGTTCGTGGGACGGTTCGCGGGGCGGATCGAGGGACGTGAGGACGTTCCACTACATCAACCGCGTTTCTTAACGCTTCTGCTGTGCGATCTACAAGGGTACGTAGATCGGAAATCCCCTCTCGTAGATGGACATCACCATGATAGGACTTCGTGCGCGTAGGAAAATTTCTTTTGTTTCCCATGCGAAGTTCCCAACAACAAGAGTATCTATTGCCAATCTAATTGGTGCTCTTGATGTGGAAGAGAATGCAGGGGAAAAAGACACGGGTGATCAAGTCTATGAGGGAAATTGAAGTGACAATCTAGTGCACAAGAAGAATTTCCATTCCCACAAAATTTTAAGGACAAGAGAACAAGCATGAGGGAAAGAAGAAGTTTGCATGCAAGAATAAGACTTCCGAGTCAACCAACTTGAGTGAAATAACGTATTGGTCCATTAATTCAAACTGATTGCACACATGTTGTCAAAAACTCAGGAATTGATGAATTGAGGCCACAAACTTGTTTATTTGGACAATAAGATCAAAACCGACCCGAATGAAGAAAAGAATTTCCACCTATGTGGCATGTTGGACTACTCGCAAACTGATTAATCTTCACAAGGTTTTATTAGCAAGAGTGTCAACATCATAATTCTCTTGATTCCAACCAAAATAAAATGCCACCAGTGCATTGAGGTGGAATCGAACACACACCTTGACAATACAAACCAACATAAACCAATGCTAACTGACTACTAGGATGCTTAATCACTTGTTTATAAAGCGCCACACATGCTTTAGCCGTAGACTCTAAAAGTATGCCAAGCTGTGTACCGCACCTGATGTGTGCCTTGCCATGAGTCTGTCAAGGGATACAAAAGGTTATCCAGGATTGAATCACTAAAAACAGCGGTCAAAGTTATCCTTGGTAATTAGTGGACTAAGGATTTTTTTTTCTCGATTATGGAGGTGATTAAAGAGTTCGTCGTAAAGGGTTACGTCGATGCAAGCTTTGACACTAATCCGAATAACTCTGAGTAGTAAAACGGATTTGTATAGTAGACTAGATATTTGGAGTAGTTTTGAATAGCACGTAGTAGCAGCATCTATAAGATGACATAAAGATTTGTAAAGCACACACGGATCTGAAAGGTTCAGAACCGTTGACTAAAACCTCTCTCACAAGCAAGACATGATCAAACCCCAGAACTGTATGGGTGTTGGATTCGTTAAAATCACATGGTGATGTGAACTAGATTATTGACTCTTGTGCAAGTGGGAGACTATTGGAAATAAGCCCTAGAGGCAATATTAAATTAGTTATCATTATATTCCTTTGTTCATGATAATCGTTTATTATCCATGCTATAATTGTATTGATTGGAAACACAAATACATGTGTGGATACATAGACAAAACATTGTCCCTAGTAAGCCTCTAGTTGACTAGCTCGTTGATCAAAGATGGTAAAGGTTTCCTGGCCATAGACAATTATTGTCACTTGATAACGGGATCACATCATTAGGAGAATCATATGATGGACAAGACCCAAACTATGAACGTAGCATGTGATCGTGTCATCTTGTTGCTATTGTTTTCTGCGTGTCAAGTATTTATTCCTATGACCATGAGATCATATAACTCACTGACACCGGAGGAATACCTTGTGTGTATCAAATGTCGCAACGTAAATGGGTAACTATAAAGGTGCTCTACACGTATCTCCGAAGGTGTCCGTTGAGTTAGTATGGATCAAGACTGGGATTTATCACTTCGTGTGACGGAGAGGTATCTCGGGGCCCACTCGGTAATACAACATCACAAACAAGTCTTGCAAGCAATGTGACTAAGTGTAAGTCACGGGATCTTGTATTACAGAACGAGTAAAGAGACTTGCCGGTAACGAGATTAAAATAGGTATACGGATACCGACGATCAAATCTCGGGCAAGTAACATACCGAAGGACAAAGGGAATATTATACGGGATTATATGAATCCTTGGCACACAGGTTCAACCGATAAGATCTTCGTAGAATATGTAGGATCCAATATGGACATCCAGGTCCCGCTATTGGATATTGGCCGAGAAGTATCTCGGGTCATGTCTACATAGTTCTCGAATCCGCAGGGTCTGCACACTTAATGTTAGATGACGTTTTAGTTTAATTGAGTTATATATGTTGGTGACCAAAGGTTTTTCGGAGTACCGGATGAGATAACAACGTCACAAGTGTTTCCGGAATGGTCCAGAAACGAAGATTGATATATCGGAAGTTGGTGTTTGGATTCCAGAAGGTTTTCGGGCATTGTCGGTAGTGTACCGGGAGTGACGAATGGGTTCCGGGGGCCCACTGGGTGGGCCCACCACGCCCCAAGGGGTACACATGGGTTTATTGGACGTACAATAAGGTATAATGGGCTCACAAAGTCATCCAAGGAAAGCCCATGAGGAAAAAGTGGAAAATCCAAAAGAGGTGGGAAAATAAGGAAGGAGTCCTAATCCAAGTGTGATTGGAGAAGGACTCCTCCCTCTATGCTGTTTTTTCGAGAAGCTTGTGTAAGTAAAGTCGGTTTATGGCTTGACATGCTGTTTCCACGGCTTCTTCCCAAAAGTGTCTTGGTGTCTTGTATTCGTCAAGTATCGTTCTTGCCATCTCTATGAGAGTCCAGTTCTTCCTCTCAACAATTCCATTTTGTTAAGGTGTGTACGTCACCGAGAACTCATGTGAGATACCTTCTTCGTCAAGAAAAGTATCCACATTTGTGTTCTTGAACTCTCTTCTGTTATCGCTCTAAGATTTCTTGATCTTCACCTTGAACTGATTTTGAGCTTTGTGAGCGAAGTTCTTGAAGATCTTTTGTACCTGCAACTTATCGTCGAGATAGAATACCCACACAAATCTAGAAAAATCATCAACAATGACTAAACCATAAGAATTTCTATCGAGGCTCTTGTAAGCGTGGGGACCAAAGAGATCCATGTGAAGCATCTCGAGTGGCCTTCTCTTAGTCATGATGTTCTTCCCGGGATGACTTCCACCGACTTGCTTTTCTGCTTGACAAGCACTGCAAAGTTTATATTTGTCAAAGATAACATATTTAACACAAAGAATATGATCACCTTTGATAAGTCTATCAATATTATGCATACGTACATGTCCTATCATTCTATGCCACAACCAACCTTTAGAAGATTTTGCAATAAGACATGTACGTGATTTGGATTTTTTTAGTAAAATCGACAATGCATAGATCACCTTTGTGCAAACCAGTAAAGACCATGTTATGATTGTCACTACGAAACACTTGGCAGTTGATACGTCTCCAACGTATCTATAATTTTTGATGGTTTCATGCTATTATCTTGTCAAACTTTGGATGTTTTTTACGCCTTTTATATCTTTTTTGGGACTAACTTATTAACTCAGTGCCAAGTGCCAGTTCCTGTTTTTTCCATGTTTTTTACCCTTTTCAGAGGAGGATTTTAAATGGAGTCCAAATGGAATAAAACTTTCGAAAAGATTTTTTTTCCGGAACAGAAGATACGCAGAAAGCTTGGGAACCAAGGCAGCGAGTCCCGGGGGAGGCCACAAGCCGCCATGGCGCGTCCAGGGGGCCCACGCGTCCCACGCTTGTGTGCTCCCTGGGCCTCCCTTGCCCTAGCTCCTTCGCCTATAAATTCCCTAAAATCCCAAAAAACAAAATCAGGAGATCCACGAAAATACTTTTCCGCCGCCGCAAGTTTCTGTCTCTGCAAGATCCCATCTGGGGCACGTTCTGGTGCCCTGCCGAAGGGGAGATTCGGATACGGAGGGCTTCTTTATCAACACCATGACCTCTCCGATGATGCGTGAGTAGTTCATCATAGACCTACGGGTCCAAAGCTAGTAGATAGATGGCTTCTTCACTCTGGCCCCCGGGTCTACTTCACACCATATTTTCAGCTTTACACTTTTACTTCGTTGCACTTTCGCCTTCAGATCTCACTTTGCAATCAATCTTGAAGGGATTGACAATCCCTTTATAGCGTTGGGTGCAAGCTCTTTTGTGTTTGCGCAGGTACTCTGGACTTGACGAGATTCTCCTATTGGATTGATACCTTGGTTCTCAAACTGAGGGAAATACTTACTGCTCCTGTGCTGCATCAGCCTTTCCTCTTCAAGGGAAAAACCAATGCAAGCCAAGTCTCCATCAACGTGCCAATTTCTGGCGCTGTTGTTTGAGAAGTAGCAGAAGGATTTCTGGCACCGTTGCCGGGGAGGATCAAGTCAAGAACTCATCCAAGTAAGTGTCGCAAACTCATCTCTTGCATTTACTTTTTTGCCTGTCGTTTTCCTCTCACCCACTTCTGAAAAACAAAAATTTACATTTTTTTGCCTTTTTCGTTTGCCCTTTTCGTTCGCCCTTTTTTCTCGCTTGCTTTCTGTCCGCCTGTGTGCTTGTTAAGACCTGTATGGCCCAACCAAGGGATTTTGATGCTTACTATGCGAGGTTGGAAGAGATTGAAACTAGTGTTAAAGGCTTCATGTCTACACAGTTTGATTACAACAGTTACTTTTGTAGGGAACTAAAGGAGAAAAATTCTTTTTTGGATTTTATGAATAAAGAAGTTGATGATATGGCCAAAGAATTCCTTGCGCTAAATTCTCAGTTTGACCGTCTTGAAAAATTGGTAGGCCAGATTTCTGATAAACATGCTACTTTAGTCAATAAAATGGCTGCTAAACCTGAAATTTGTGATGAGAATCACGAAGATCTTGAAGTGCTTGGTGTCAATCCCATTGAATCTTTGTTTTCTTGTGTCAAACCTAATGATGATGGGGCTGTTGGAAATATGCCCTAGAGGAAATAATAAATTAGTTATTATTATATTTCTTTGTTCATGATAATCGTTTATTATCCATGCTATAATTGTATTGATTGGAAACACAATACTTGTGTGGATACATAGACAAAAACACTGTCCGTAGTAAGCCTCTAGGTTACTAGCTCACTGATCAAATATGGTCAAGGTTTCCTGACCATAGGCTAGTGTTGTCACTTGATAACGGGATCACATCATTAGGAGAATCATGTGATGGACTAGACCCAAACTAATGAACGTAGCATGTTGATCGTGTCATTTTGTTGCTACTGTTTTTCTGCGTCTCAAGTATTTGTTCCTATGACCATGAGATCATATAACTCACCGTCACCGGAGGAATACCTTGTGTGTATCAAATGTCACAACATAACTGGGTGACTATAAAGATGCTCTAGAGGTATCTTTGAAGGTGTCCATTGAGTTAGTATGGATCAAGACTGGGATTTGTCACTCCGTGTGACGGAGAGGTATCTCGGGGCCCACTCGGTAATACAACATCACACACAAGCCTTGCAAGCAATGTGACTTAGTGTAAGTCACGGGATCTTGTATTATGGAACGAGTAAAGAGACTTGCCGGTAAACGAGATTGAAATAGGTATGCGGATACTCACGATCGAATCTCGGGCAAGTAACATAACGAAGGACAAAGGGATGCCATACGGGATTATATGAATCCTTGGCACTGAGGTTCAACCGATAAGATCTTCGCAGAATATGTAGGATCCAATATGGGCATACAGGTCCCGCTATTGGATATTGACTGAGGAGTCTCTCGGGTAATGTCTACATAGTTCTCGAACCCGCAGGGTCTGCACACTTAAGGTTCGTCGTTGTTTTATGCGTATTTGAGTTATATGGTTGGTTATCGAATGTTGTTTGGAGTCCCGGATCAGATCACAGACGTCACGAGGGTTTCCGGAATGGTCTGGAGACGAAGATTGTTATATAGGATGACCTCATTTGATTACCGGAAAGTTTTCGGCATTACCGGGAATGTACTGGGAGTGACGAATGGGTTCCGGATGTTCACCGGGAGGGGCCAGCCCACCCGGGGGAAGCCCATAGGCCTTAGGGGTGCCGCACCAGCCCTTAGTGGGCTGGTGGGACAGCCCAAGAAGCCCTATGTGCAGGAGAAAGAAAAATCAAAGAGAAAAGAAAAAAAGGGGGGAAGTGGGAAAGTGGAGAAGGACTCCAGCTTCCAATCCAAGTTGGACTAGGATTGGAAGGGGAGGACTTCCCCCCTTGGTTCAGCCGACCCCCTTGGGGCTTCTTGAGCCCCAAGGCAAGGCCCCTCCCCTCCCACCTATATATACGGAGATTTTAGGGCTGATTTGAGACAACTTTGCCACGGCAGCCCAACCACATACCTCACGTTTCTGCGGAGCTCGGGCGGACCCCTGCTGAGATTAGATCACCACCAACATCCCGAGCGCCATCACGCTGCCGGAGAACTCATCTACCTCTGCGTATCTCTTGTTGGATGAAGAAGGCCGAGATCATCGTCGAGCTGTACGTGTGCTGAACGCGGAGGTGCCGTCCGTTCGGCACTAGATCGGAGCGGATCATGGGACGGATCGCGGGACGGTTCGTGGGACGGTTCGCGGGGCGGATCGAGGGACGTGAGGATGTTCCACTACATCAACTGCGTTTCTTAACGCTTCTGCTGTGCGATCTACAAGGGTACGTAGATCGGAAATCCCCTCTCATAGATGGACATCACCATGATAGGTCTTCGTGCGCGTAGGAATTTTTTTGTTTCCGATGCGACTTTCCCCAACAGGGGCTGGATATGAATCCACTTTGGTTGAAAAACGCCCCAATGATTCGGAGTCCATCTATCTTGATGCTAAAACCACTGAAAGTGGAGTAGAAGATATTGAAACCTTGAGTAGTAATGAAACTACTTCTTTGGATTTCAAGGATTTCAATTATGATAGTTGCTCCTTGATTGAATGCATTTCCTTGATGCAATCCCTGCTAAACTCTCCACACGCTTATAGCCAAAACAAGGCCTTTACCGACCATGTCGTTGAAGCTATGATAAAATCTCTTGAAGAAAACTTGAATTGGAAGTTTCTATCCCTAGAAAGCTTCATGATGAGTGGGAACCTACTATCAAAATCAAAATCAAAAACTATGAATGCAATGCTTTGTGTGATTTTGGTGCTAGAGTTTCCGCGATTCCAAAGTCTTTATGTGATGTTCTGGGTTTTAATGAGATTGAGGAGTGTTATATTAATTTGCATCTTGCGGATTCTACTCTCAAGAAACCCATGGGAAGGATCAATGATGTTCTTATTATTGCAAATAGGAACTATGTACCCGTGGATTTCATTGTGCTTGACATTGATTGCAATCCTACATGCCCTATCATTCTTGGTAGACCTTTCCTAAGGACTATCGGTGCTATCATCGTTATGAAGGAAGGGAATATTAGATTTCAATTTCCTTCAAAGAAGGGCATGGAGCATTTTCCTAGAAAGAAAATAATATTGCCTTATGCCTAGCCTTTTTTTATTTCAATTTCGTTATGATGAGGTCTACTTATGGTTTGAGCACCAAGGACGACGATACGTGATTCTATCGCCTTATGCCTAGCTAAGGGCGTTAAACAATAGCGCTTGTTGGGAGGCAACCCAATGAATTTATCTTTTTATTTATGTTTTGTTGCGTCCACACCATCATAATTCTGTTATTATTGTGTCTTTTGTGTTTCCTTTTGTGTTTTAGCCAAGCAAAACCTTCATGACTAGTCTTGGTGATGGTTGTTTGATCCTGCTAGAAAAAGACAAAAACTTTTCAATCACGAGATTATTTTTCATTTTTATTCAGAAAGATCTTTTGAGTTGATTCTTTTTTATGCTGGTTGATATGCCTTTTTCCCAGGTAGACGTAAGTTTTCAGAATTTTGGAGGAACGAGAAGTATACGAAGTATAAAGATTGCTACAGATTGGTCTGTTTTTGACAGATTCTATTTTTGTTGAGTTGGTTGCTTGTTTTGATGAAACTATGTAGAGTATCGGGGGGTACTAGCCATGGATAACTGAGAATTCAGTAATATAACACCAATATAGATATAAAGAGGTGGTAGTTTGTTTTCTTGTGCTAATGATATCATGAGTTTATGTTTAAGTTTTGTGTTGTGAAGTTTTCAAGTTTTGGGTGATATTTTCATGGACAAAGGGATAAAGAGTGGAAAGAGATGAATCTTGGGTATGCCCATGGCATCCCAAGTCAAATTCAAGGACACCAAAAAGCCTAAGCTTGGGGATGTCCCGGGAAGGCATCCCCTCTTTCGTCTTCAATCCATCGGTAACATTACTTGGAGCTATATTTTATTCACCACATGATATGTGTTTTGCTTGGAGCGTCTTGTATCGTAGGAGTCTTTTCTTTATGTTGTGTCACAATCATCCTTGCTGGACACCTTTTGAGTGAGACATGCACTCATCGTGAATTTGCTAGAATGCTCATCGTGCTTCACTTATATCTTTTGAGCTAGACAATTTTGCTCTATGTGCTTCACTTAGATCTTTTAGAGCACGGCAGTGCGTGACTTGGTAGTTGGTTTGTGCTATGAAAGTAGTCCCAAAGGTTATAGGTACCCAAATAGGATACAAAAACCTCCATCTTCATGTGCATTGAGTAGAAAGAGAAGTTTTGATTCCTCTCAATTAGTTTTGAGACGTGGATTTGGTAATATTAAGAGTTATGTTAGCAGGGTGTTGTGAATCTAGAAATACTTGTGTTGAAGTTAGTGATTCCCGTAACATGCACGTATGGTGAACCGCTATGTTAGGAAGTCGGAGCATAATTGATCTATTGATTGTCATCCTTTGTGTTGTGGTCGGGATCGCGCGATGGTTAACACCTACCAACCCTTCCCCTAGGAGTATGCGTTTAGCACTTTGTTTTGATTACTAATAAAAACTTTCGCAACAAGTATGTGAATTCTTCATGAATAATGTGAGTCCATGGTATAGATGCACTTTCACCTTCCACCATTGCTAGCCTCTCTAGTACCACGCAATTTTCGCCGGTGCACAAACCCACCATATGCCTTCCTCAAAACAGCCACCATACCTACCTACTATGGTATTTTCATAGCCATTCCGAGATATATTGCCATGCAAATCCCACCGTTCCGTCTCATGACTTGTGCCGTCACTCTCATATTGCCATTGCATGATCGTAAGATAGCTAGCGAGATGTTTCAACGTCATACGCCAAGCTATATCATTGCACATCCCAGTACACTGCCAGCGGCATTTCCTATAGAGTCATCATCGTTCTGAGCTTTGAGGTGTGAGTAAATAAAAGTGTGATGATCATCATTATTAGAGCATTGTCCCATGTGAGGAAATAAAAAAAGGAGGCCAAAGTTTCCCACACAAAAAAGAGAGGCCAAAGAGCCCAAAAAAAGAGAGAGAAAAAGAGAGAAGGGACAATGCTACTATCTTTTTCCACACTTGTGCTTCATAATAGCACCATGTTCTTCATGATTGAGAGCTTCTTGCTTTGTCACCACCATATACTAGTGGGAATCTTTATTATATAACTTGGCTTGTATATTCCAATGATGGGCTTCCTCAAAATTGCCCTAGGTCTTCGTGAGCAAGCAAGTTGGATGCACACCCACTAGTTCTCCTTTTGAGCTTTCACATACTTATAGCTCTAGTGCATCCTTTGTATGGCACTCCCTACTCATTCACATTGATATCTATTAATGGGCATCTCCATAACTCTTTGATACGTCGAGTCAATGTGACCATCTCCTCTTTTTTGTCTCACAACCACCACCACACTCTATTCCACCTATAGTGCTATATACATGGCTCACGCTCATGTATTGCGTGATAGTTATAAAAGGTTTGAGAAAGTAAGAATGCAAAAACAAGTACTTGGCCAATACCGGGGTTGTGCATGATTTAAATTAGTTGTGTGGGGATGATGGAGCATAGCCAGACTATATGATTTTGTAGGGATAACTTTCTTTGGCTTTGTTATTTCGAAAGTCCATGATCACCTTGCTAGTTTGCTTGAAGTATTATTGTTTTCATGTCAATAGCAAACTATTGTTTTGAATCTTACGGATCTGAACATTCATGTCACATGAAATAAGTTACAAAGGACAACTATGCTAGGTAGCGTTCCACATCAAAAATTCAGTCTTTATCACTTCCCTACTCGAGGACGAGAAGGACTTAAGCTTGGGGATGCTTGATACGTCTCCAACGTATCTATAATTTTTGATGGTTTCATGCTATTATCTTGTCAAACTTTGGATGTTTTGTATGCCTTTTATATCTATTTTGGGACAGACTTATTAACTCAGTGCCAAGTGCCAGTTCCTGTTTTTTCCGTGTTTTTGACCCTTTTCACAGGAGGATTTTAAACGGAGTCCAAAGGGAATAAAACTTCCAAAAACATTTTTTCCGGAACAGAAGATACGCAGAAAGCTTGGGAACCAAGGCAGGGAGTCCCGAGGGAGGCCACAAGCCCCCATGGCACGGCCAGGGGGGCCCGTGCCTCCCAGGCTTGTGGGCTCCCTCGGCCTCCCCTGCCCTAGATCATTCGCCTATAAATTCCCTAAAGTCCCAGAAAATTAGGAGATCCACGAAAATACTTTTCCGCCCCGTAAGCTTCTGTCTTCGCAAGATCCCATCTGGGGCACGTTCTGGTGCACTGCCGGAGGGGACATTCGGATACGGAGGGCTTCTTTGTCAACACCATGACCTCTCCGATGATGCGTGAGTAGTTCATCATAGACCTACGGGTCCATAGCTAGTAGCTAGATGGCTTCTTCTCTCTCTTGGATCTTCAATACAAAGTTCTCCATGATCGTCATCGAGATCTATCCGATGTAATCATCTTTTGCGGTGTGTTTGTCGAGATCCGATGAATTGTGGATTTATGATCAGATTATCTATGAATCTTATTTGAGTTTCTTCTGATCTCTTATATGCATGATTTCGTATCCTTGTAATTCTCTTGGAGTTGTGGGTTTTGTTTGGCCAACATGATCTATGATTCTTGTAATGGGTGAAGTGCTTGGTTTGGGTTCATACCGTGCGGTGACCTCACCCAGTGACAGAAGGGGTAGTGAGGCACGGATCATGTTGTTGCCATCAAGGGTAAAAAGATGTGCTTTTCATCATTGGTTTGAGTTTATCCCTCTACATCATGTCATCTTGCTTAAGGCATTACTCTGTTCGTCATGGACTCAATACACTACATGCATGCTGGATAGCGGTCGATGTGTGGAGTAATAGTAGTAGATGCAGAAAGTATCGGTATACTTGTCCCGGACGTGATGCCTATATGTATGATCATTGCCTTAGATATCGTCATGACTTTGTACAGTTCTATCAATTGCTCGATAGTAATTTGTTCACCCATCGTGATATTTGCTATTTTGAGAGAAACCTCTAGTGAACACTATGGCCCCCGGGTCTACTTCACACCATATTTTCAGCCTTACACTTTTAGTTCGTTGCACTTTCCGTCTTCAGATCTCACTTTGCAATCAATCTTGAAGGGATTGACAACCCCTTTATAGCGTTGGATGCAAGCTCTTTTGTGTTTGCGCAGGTACTCTGGACTTGACGAGATTCTCCTACTGGATTGATACCTTGGTTCTCAAACTGAGGGAAATACTTACTGCTCTTGTGCTGCATCACCCTTTCCTCTTCAAGGTAAAAACCAACTCAAGCCAAGTCTCCGTCAACGTGCCAATTTCTGGCGCTGTTGTTTGAGAAGTAGCAACAGTGAAATTTCATAAATAGCACATTGAAACCAAAGTCTGCTAGTCTAGATACGGAAAAAAGATTGTAGCCAAGGGATTCAACAAGATGACATTTTGAATGGAGCTATCATTGGATATGACCACCTTACCAATACCAAGTACATTTCCCTTGGAGTTGTCTCCAAAGGTCACATAACTTCGAGGTCCATGGTTTGGTAAGATCTCATGGAACATGTCTTTATCTCCAGTCATGTGATTGGTACATCCACCTTCAAGTATCAACTCTTTTTCTCCGGCCATGTAGTCTCTAAGGTTCGCTGATACGTCTCCAACGTATCTATAATTTTTTTTATTGTTCCATGCTATTATATTATATGTTTTGGATGTTTTATATGCATTAATATGTTATTTTATACTCCCTCTGTCCCAAAAGAAGTGTCTCAAGCTTAGTACAATTTATACTAGAGCTAGTACAAAGTGGAGACACTTATTTTGGGATGGAGGGAGTATTATCTTTGGGACTAACCTATTAACCTAGAGCCTAGTGCCAGTTTATGTTTTTCCACATTTTTGAATATTGCAGATAAGGAATATTAAACGGAGTCCAAACGAAAGAAAATCTCCGAAAAGATTTTTCTTGGACGAGAAGACACGCAACAGACTTGGAGTAGGGGGCAAGGCAGTTGTGGGAGGCCACAAGCCTACAGGGCGCGTCCTGGGGGTGGCCGTGAGCCCTGGCTTGTGGCCCCCCTGTTGGTCTCCTAACCCTAATTCTTGGCCTATAAAATCCCAAATATTCCAGTATCATCAGAAAGAGTCACAAAAAATACTTTTACGCCACCGCGAGCCTCTGTTCCCGAGAGATCCAATCTAGGATCCTTTTTCGGTAATCTGCCAAAGAGGGAATTGATCACGGAGGGCATCTGCATCAAATCCATTGCCCCTCCGATGATGTGTGAGTAGTTCACCACAGACCATAGATAGATGGCTTCTTCTCTCTCTTTGATCTTCAATACCATGTTCTTCATGATATTCATGGAGATGTATCCGATGTAATACTCTTTTGCGGTGTATTTTTCGAGATCCGATGAATTGTGAGTTGATGTTCAGATTATCCAAGAATATTATTTGAGTCTCTTCTGAATTCGTATATGCATGATTTCATATCTTTGCAAGTCTCTTCGAATTATTTGTTTGGTTTGACCAACTAGGTTGGTAATTTTTGCAATGGGAGAAGTGCTTAGTTTTGGGTTCAATCTTGCGGTGTCCTCACCAAGTGAAAGTAGGGGTAGCGAGGCACGTATTGTATTGTTGCCATCAAGGGTAAAACGATGGGGTTTTCATCATATTGCTTGAGTTTATCCCTCTACATCATGTCATCTTACTTAATGCGTTACTCTGTTCTTCATGGACTTAATACTCTAGATGCAGGCAGGAGTCGGTCGATCTGTAGAGTAATAGTAGTAGATGCAGAATTGTTTCGGTCTAGTTGATACGGACGTGATGCCTATATGCATAACAATTGCCTTGGATATCTTCATAATTATTTGATTTTCTAGCAATTGCTCAATAGTAATTTGTTCACCCTATTGGAATTATGCCCTAGAGGAAATGATAAATAAGTTATTATTATAATTCCTATATCAAGATAATCGTTTATTATCCATGCTATAATTGTATTGAATGAAGACTTAGATACATGTGTGGGTACATAGACAAAACACTGTCCCTAGCAAGCCTCTAGTTGGCTAGCCAGTTGATCAAAGATAGTCAGGGTCTCCTTCCTATGTACAAGGTATTGTTGCTTGATAACTGGATCACATCATTGGGATAATCATGTGATGGACTAGACCCAAACTAATAGACGTAGCATGTTGATCGTGTCATTTTGTTGCTACTATTTTCTGCGTGTCAAGTATTTATTCGTATGACCATGAGATCATATAACTCACTGACACCGGCGGAATGCTTTGTGTGTATCAAACGTCACAACGTAACTGGGTGACTACAAAGATGCTCTACAGGTATCTCCGAAGGTGTCCCTTGAGTTAGTATGGATCAAGACTTGGATTTGTCACTCCGTGTGACGGAGAGGTATCTCGGGGCCCACTCGGTAATACAACATCACACACAAGCCTTGCAAGAAATGTGACTTATTGTAAGTCACGGGATCCTGTATTATGGAACGAGTAAAGAGACTTGCCGGTAAACGAGATTGAAATAGCTATGCGTATACCGACGATCGAATCTCGCACAAGTAACATACCGAAGGACACAGGGAATGACATACAGGATTATATGAATCCTTGGCACTAAGGTTCAAAGGATAAGATCTTCATAGAATATGTAGGATCCAATATGGGCATCCAGGTCCCGCTATTGGATATTGACCGAGGAGTCCCTCGGGTCATGTCTACATAGTTCTCGAACCCGCAGGGTCTGCACACTTAAGGTTTGGCGTTGTTTTATGCGTATTTGAGTTATATGGTTGGTTATCGAATGTTGTTCGGAGTCCCGGATGAGATCAAGGACGTCACGAGGGTTTCCGGAATGGTACGGAGACGAAGATTGATATATAGGATGACCTCATTTGATTACCAGAAAGTGTTCGGCATTACCGGGAATGTACCGGGAGTGACGAAAGGGTTCCGGATGTTCACCAGGGGGGGGGGGGGCAGCCCACCCCGGGGTAGACCATAGGCCTTAGGGGTGCTGCACCATCCCTTAGTGGGCTGGTGGGCAAGCCCAAGAAGGCCCCTGCGCAGGATAAGAAAAAATCAAAGAGAAAAGAAAAAAAGGGGAAGTGGGAAGGAAGGGAAGGACTCCACCTTCCAATCCTAGTTGGACTAGGATTGGAGGAGGATTCCTCCTCCCCCCCTTTGGCTGACCCCCTTGGGGATCCTTGAGCCTCAAGACAAGGCCCCTCCCCTCCCTCCTATATATACTAAGGTTTTAGGGCTGATTTGAGACAACTTTTGCCACGGCAACCCGACCACATACCTCCACGGTTTTTCCTCTAGATCGCGTTTCTGCGGAGCTCGGGCGGAGCCCTGCTGAAATTAGGTCACCACCAACTCCGAAGCGCTGTCACGCTGCCGGAGAACTCATCTACCTCTCCGTCTCTCTTGCTGGATCAAGAAGGCCGAGATCATCGTCGAGTTGTACGTGGCCCCCGGGTCTATTTCCCATATCATATTTTCAGATCTATAAACCAAAAATACTTTGCTGCAATTTATTTACTTTAGTTTTACTTTCAGATCTATCAATATTTTATACCTATCTCTATCAGATCTCATCCTTGCAAATAACTCTGAAGGGATTGACAACCCCTTTATAGCGTTGGGTATGTACTTGCTGCGGCAACAAAAGTCCTTCCCTGGCGCTTAGGAATTCTTCTTGTTACTTCTCTGGTTTGCATCGGTTTTTACCTTGAAGAGGAAAGGGTGATGCAGAACAGGAGCAGTAAGTATTTCCCTCAGTTTGAGAACCAAGGTATCGATCCAGAAGGAGGGCCTCGTCAAGTCCAAAGTACCTGCGCAAACACAAACAAGCTTGCACCCAACGCTTCAAAGGGGTTGTCAATCCCTTCAAGATTGTTTGCAAAGTGAGATCTGAAGGAAGAAAGTGCAACGAAGTAAAAAGTGTAAGGCTGAAAATATGGTGTGGAGTAGACCCTGGGGGCCATAGTGTTAACTAGAGGCTTCTCTCAAAATAGCAAATATCACAGTGGGTGAACAAATTACTGTCGAGCAATTGATAGAACCGCGCAAAGTCATGACGATATCTAAGGCAATGATCATACATATAGGCGTCACGTCCGAGACAAGTAGACCGATACTTTCTGCATCTACTACTATTACTCCACACATCGACCGCTATCCAGCATGCATCTAGTGTATTGACTTCATGACGAACAGAGTAACGCCTTAAGCAAGATGACATGATGTAGAGGGATAATCTCAAACCAATGATGAAAACCCCATCTTTTTACCCTTGATGGCAACAACACGATGCGTGCCTCGCTACCCCTTCTATCACTGCGTGAGGTCACTGATACGTCTCCAACGTATCTATAATTTTTTATGGTTTCATGCTATTATCTTGTCAAACTTGGGATGTTTTTCATGCCTTTTATTTATTTTCTGGGACTAACTTATTAACTCAGTGCCAAGTGCCAGTTCTTGTTTTTCCATGTTTTTGACCCCTTTCAGAGGAGATTTTGAAACGGAGTCCAAACGGAAGAAAATCCCCGAAAAGATTTTTTCTGGAACGGAAGAAGATCGGAGAGCTTGGGGGCCAAGCCAGAAGAGCCCCAGGGGCCCCACAAGCCCCCACCCCGCGGCCAGGGGGCCGCGCCATGCAGGCTTGTGGGCCCCCTGGAGGTCCCCTGACCTAGATCTTGCGCCTTGTTCTGTCACCAGGTGAGGTCACCGCACGGTATGAACCCAAAACCAAGCACTTCTCCCATTGCAAGAATCATAGATCTAGTTGGCGAGACAAAACCCACAACTCGAAGAGAATTACAAGGATATGAAATCATGCATAAGAGAGATCAGAAGAAACTCAAATAAGATTCATAGATAATCTGATCATAGATCCACAATTCATCGGATCTCGACAAACACACCGCAAAAGAAGATTACATCGGATAGATCTCCATGAAGATCATGGAGAACTTTGTATTGAAGATCCAAGAGAGAGAAGAAGCCATCTAGTTACTAGCTATGGACCCGTAGGTCTATGGTGAACTACTCACGCATCATCGGAGAGGTCATGGTGATGATGAAGAAGTTCTCCATGTCCGAATCTCCCCTTCGGCAGGGCACCATGACGTGCCCCAGATGGGATCTTGAGGAGACACAAGCTTGCGGCGGCGGAAAAGTGATTGCGATGATCTCCTAATTTTTTTGGGTTTTTTAGGGAATTTATAGGTGCAACCCCTAGGTCAGGGGATGCTCAGGGGGCCCACAAGCCTAGATGGCACGGCCCCCTGGCCGTGAGGTGGGGGCCCCTAGGGCCCCCGGGGCTCCCCTGCCTTGGCTCCCAAGCTCCCCGATCTTCTTCCGTTCCAGAAAAATTATTTGGGGGATTTTCTTCCGTTTGGACTCCGTTTCAAAATCTCCTTGAAACCATCAAAAATTATAGATACGTTGGAGACGTATCAGTACTACTATTGGAGTCTCGCTTGTTCCTCCTACTGGATTGATACCTTGGTTCTCAACAAACTGAGGGAAATACTTATCTACTTTGGTGCATCACCCTTTCCTCTTCAAGGGAAAACCAACGCAAGTTCAAGAGGTAGCATCCGCCATATGACTAAGGTTCCTCATAGTCTTCTGACACCCGATGTCAAACTCCTTATCTTCATCCTAGTAGCCATGCTCCACATTGTCATTGTCCGACGAAATATCCTCGTCATAAGAACAAGAATTTCATCAGAATTTTGACTATGACAATGTTCATGTTTATGCATGCGAATGGCTTCAACAATGACATTGTTAATGGTAATGACATCTCCTTTAGCACGCATGAGGTCACGAAGCTCAAATAGGCATTTATGAAAATTAGGATCACTTGGCTTCATTTTGTGAAAGGCAATGCATTTATGGAAAATTATATCAAGATTTTTCACGGAATAGTCGGAACATCTTTTCTCTAAGTTTTTCCATAAAGTATGAGCACACTAAAGTTTTTGAAATTGATTAAGCACATATCTTGACAGTCCTCTAATGATGAGATTTACAGTTTTAAGATTACCTAACATCATGAGAAGGATGTAACAGATCAATGGGAGGCTCATAGGGATATTCAACATACTTGCGCAAATGGAATTCATCAGATATATCAAGCTTTTCATCTTTCCACTGTCTAAAGTATTCCCCATCAAGAATAGGCACTCTACAACTAATATTCCCCAAACTAGGTATATCCATCTTCCTCCAATGGTGTTTAAACCAAGGTTATGGAGACCTTCCTCTGATACAAATTGTCGGATCGATAGAAGAGGTGTCTAGGGGGGGGGGTGAATAGACTACTTGCATAAATTAAAATCCCAACCTTTTCCCAATTTAATGGTTCACATATTTTAGCGATTCTAACAAGTCTAGTGCACCCTACACATGCTAGTCAACAGATATGGTAGTGGGAAGTAAAGACTTTGCACATGTAGTAAGGAGTAGAGTTTAGGAAGATCAAACGCAAAGAAGTTGACACATCTATTTTTGGCATGGTTCCGATAGGTGTCGCTATCGTACATCCATGTTAGTGGAGACATCAAACCACAAAGGGTAACAACTGCGAGAGTCCACGGAGGGCTCCACCCACAAGGGGTCCACAAATAAGCGGCCTTGTCTATTCCACCACGGCTTCTACCCACACGAGACTAGCCTAACTCACGGTAGATTTTCACTAAGTAGGCGATCTCCTTGCCTGTACAAACTTCTTGCTTCAACTCCACAACACGAAGTAGGAGGCTCCCAAGCGACACCTAACCAATCTAGGAGGCACCACCCTTCAAAACGTAATAGATGTGGTAGAACGATGAACTCCATGTTCTTGTGCATCAAAGGATAGTCTCCTCAACACTCAATCACTCTCTTACAGATTTGGCATGGGTAAGAGACATTGATCTTAAGGAAAGCAACTTGGGGAGGCTAGAGAACAAGTTTCAAATGGTTTGATTGGAATCTCTTGATCTCAACACATGAGTAGGTGGTTCTCTCTCAGAAAAATGGATCTGGAAAGTGTAAGTGTGTTTTGAGTGCTTACTCTATGAATGAGCGGTAGGTGGAGGGGTATATATAGGCATCCCCAAAAATCCAACTGTTACAACATTATTGCTCAACTCGGTGACACCGAAAGTAATCTCGGTGGTACCGAGTTGCACTAAATGTGGCAACTTTTGAATTCTCGGTGTGACCGATATAGGAATCTCGGTGGTACCGATACGATAACCTAGACCATTTTACAGATCTTGGTGAGACCGATTTCAAACTCGGAAATTTCGATTCTTGAAATCTTCTGAACAGAAAGTTTTTCACTCAATCTCGGTGGCACCGATGTGAAAGTTGGTGGTACCGATATGGTCGGGTTTGGCATAGGATCTGTCAAGTGGAAAATCGGTAGGGCCGAGTGGTGGCACCGAATTTGCTGGTATGGCTTTGGACAAAGATATTTGTGGGAGGATGGCTGAGTATTTTTGTGGGTACCTCTAAGCACTTGCGCAACCAATTCATCATAATATCTCACCCCCTTTTAATAGTATTGGTTTTCCTATGGACTCAAAAGTGATTTCTCACAAATGTAAAATGTAGAGTCTTCTTGCTGGAAGCTTGAGCCAATCCTATTCCTTTCCTGCATCAAGGGGCATCTCCTCACAATCCTTTGTTCGATGCTCTCTATGGACTATACCTGAAATATACTAGGTAAAAGTGTTAGTCCAAGAGATAATGTATGTTTTCATGAATTATCAAAACCACCAAGGGAGAATATGTTCTTTCAAATTCACATCCAAATAGTTGTTTATAAGCATCTTGCTCGTCTTTGGATCTCCCGAAGTAGAACAATTCGCTTTTGTTAAAGTTCATCATCAAACCCAACAACTGTTCAAATAGGCATAACACAAGCTTCATGTTTTTAGCTTTTTCCAAATCACGTTCCATGAATAGAATAGTGTCATGAGCGTATCGTAAAATGGACATTCCACCATCAACTAGATGTGGGACGAGTCCAACTACTCGGCCTCCTCTTTAGCTCTTCCTATCATAACTACTAGCATATCCGCTACTATATTAAACATGATAGGAGACATTGGGTCACCCTGTCTTAAACCCTTATGCGTTTGGAAGTAGTGACCTATATCATCATTCACTTTAACTCCAATGCTACCCTTTTGTACCAAAGAATCAACATGTTCCCTTCAAACTTTGCCGGAACCCTTCATATGCAAGGCTTGCTGTAGGAAAGGCCATTTTACTTTATTATACGCCTTCTCAAAATTCACTTTGAAGATAACCCCATCTAGTTTCTTTGAATGGATTTCATGCAACATTTCATGCAAGACCACCACACCCACTAGTATGTTTTGGCCTGACATGATATATAGTTGTCTGAGTTGGTTGCACCACCAAGTGTGCAATCCTCATTAGTCTATTTGACCCAACTTTAGTAAAAATCTTAAGGCTCACATTTCGTAAGCAAATGAGACAGAATTGCTCTATACACATTGCACCTTCCTTCTTTGGCAATAGCATGATCGTTCCAACATTTAGGTGAAATAATTGTTGATGACCATTGAACAGATCATGGAACAAATGCACAAGATCATCCTTAATGATGTGCGAACACTTTCTATAAAGCTCTACCGGAAAGCCATCCGGTCCAGGCGCCTTATTATTCTTCAGTTGTGATGTAGCCTCAAACACGTCTTTCTTCGAGAATGGTGCGGATAAAAACTCATTCTCATTCCTATCCGCTACCATATGCTCGTCTATCAAAACAAAACTTCCCTCCAGAGCTCCAAACAACGGTTTGTAATTGTTAGAGATGTACAACTTTAGGTTCTCATGCCCTACAATTGTACCCTCGTCTTGCTCAAGTTGAAATTTTTTCTTCTTTCTATGTATTCCATTTGCAATCAAATGGAAAAACTATGTGTTGTCTTCACCGCACACAATGTTTTGAACTTTCACTCTTAGTGCCCACTTCATCTCTTCTTCTTTTAGTAGCTTTTGTAATATTTTCTTAGCATCTATTTTTGCTTCCCGCTCATGCACCTCTAACAATATTGTATCAGCCTTGATATCAAGCTCATTTATAAGATTTAGAAGTCTCTTCTTCTTAACCTTATAAATTCCATGTTGATTTTTAGCCCAACCCCTCAAAAACTGTCCT
Organism: Hordeum vulgare subsp. vulgare; assembly: GCF_904849725.1. Taxonomy (NCBI): domain Eukaryota; kingdom Viridiplantae; phylum Streptophyta; class Magnoliopsida; order Poales; family Poaceae; genus Hordeum; species Hordeum vulgare. The sequence continues at coordinate 34,346,156 of NC_058521.1, read as the reverse complement.
AAGTGCCTAATCTTGTTTTCCCATCTATCCATATGTGTCCTCCCTCCCGTAGCCATCACCCATTATCTTGCTATCAAGTCAATGAATCCTTCTCTTTGTAACCACACTAGTTAAAAAGAGAACACACCCTTGTTTCCTACATGTTTCGCTTGCCCAGAATCAACCAACAGGGGTGTGTGATCGGAAATTCCTCTTTGGAAAGCGTGAACCGTCACCAGAGGAAACTTCTGTTCCCATTGCGTTTGCCGAAATAAATTTCCTCCCTGAGAGTTCTATCTCTCTCACGTCTAAACTTTCGATAATAGTATTGAACATGAATGACCATCTGCCATCAAAATTATTTTTATTTTTTTCCTCTCTCCTCCTAATGATGTTGAAATCACCACCGATCAAAATTGGTAACCTTTCGTCAAAAATCCGCACAAGATCTGCAAGGAAATCAGGTTTGAGCTCTAGCTGAGCTGCTCCATATACTGCAACCAGAGCCCATTGGAACCCATCGATCTTAGACCGAACTTTGCATTTCATTGCAAAATCCCCGTGTAGGATCGAAAGTATGTCTAGAGGGGGGATGATTAGACTACTTGACAAGATAATTTTTTTGCCTTTTCCCAATTTTACTTGAAAGGCAGCTACGACATTTATAACAAGTCAAATACACCCTACACATGCAATTCTAATAGTATAGTGATGACCCACAAGTATAGGGGATCAATCATAGTCCTTTCGACAAGTAAGAGTGTCGAACCCAATGAGGAGTAGAAGGATCTGCCAAGTGGTTTTTAGCAAGGTAATATCTGCAAGCACTGAAATTATCTATAACAAGTAGTTGTGTGGTGAGATGATTCGTAACAAGCAACAAGTAACAAAACTAGCAACGGTGCAGCAAAGTGGCCCAATCCCTTTTGTAGCAAGGGACAAGCCTGAACAAAGTCTTATAGGAGGAAAAACGCTCCCGAGGACACACGGGAGTTTCTATCAAGTTAGTTTTCATCATGTTCATATGATTCGCGTTCGTTACTTTGATAGTTTGATATGTGGGTGGCCGACGCTTGGGTACTGCCCTTACTTGAACAAGTATCCAACTTATGATTAACCCCTCTCGCAAGCATCCGCAACTACGAAAGAAGAATTAAGACAAAGTCTAACCATAGCATTAAACTAGTGGATCCAAATCAGCCCCTTACGAAGCAACACATAAACTAGGGTTTAAGCTTGTGTCACTCTAGCAACCCATCATCTACTTACTACTTCCCAATGCCTTCCTCTAGGCCCAAATAATGGTGAAGTGTTACGTAGTCGACTTTCACATAACAAAACTAGAGGAAAAACAACATACAACACATCAAATTACCGAACGAATACCAAATTCACATGACTACTATTAGCATGACTTATCCCGTGTCCTCAGGACCAAAAGTAACTACTCACAAAGCATAATCATATTCATGACCAGAGAGGTAATGAGTAGCATCAAGGATCTGAACATAAACTCTTCCACCAAGTAATTCAACTAGCATCAACTACAAGGAGTAATTAACACTTCTAGCAACCTTACAAGTACCAATCGGAGTCGCGAGACGGAGATTGGTTACAAGAGATGAACTAGGGTTTGGAGATGAGATGGTGCTGATGAAGATGTTGATGGTGATGAGTCCCCTCCAATGAGAGGAGTGTTGCTGATGACGATGGCGACGATTTCCCCCTCCGGGAGGGAAGTTTCCCCGGCAGGATCGTCCGGCCTGAGCTCTAGATTGGTTCTGCTCAAGTTCCGCCTCGTGGCGGCGGCGAATCCTCCAAAAAGCCTCCCCCTGATTTTGTTCCGGATGAAACCCTTCTTGTAGCAAAAGGGGGGATCCCGAGGGCCAGGTGGGTGCCCACAAGCCGCCTAGGCGTGGCTAGGGGGGTGGCCGCGCCTAGCAGGCTTGTGGCCACCTGCTGGCGCCCCTCTAGCACTTCTTCGGCCTAGTATTTTTTATAAATCCCGAAAAAAATCCTCGTTGATTTTTACGGCGCTTGGAGTTGCGTAGAATAGGTATCTCAAACTTGCTCCTTTTTCAAGCCAGAATTCCAGCTTCCGGCATTCTCCCTCTTCATGTAAACCTTGCAAAATAAGAGAGAAAAGGCATAAGTATTGTACCATGAAGTGAAATAACAGCCCAAGAAGCAATAAATATCAACATGAAAGTATAATGCAAAATGGACGTATCAACTCCCCCAAGCTTAGACCTCGCTTGTCCTCAAGCGAAAGCCTAGCTCAATAAATATTTCGACATGTTTAGGGAGAGAGGTGTCGACAAAACAAGATACGAACATGCATGCATCATGATCATGATCAGAACAACAATACCAACATATAATCTCTCATGCTAAAGTGACAATTCCTTCACAAGGTAAAGTATGGATCAAGAACCTTACCGAGAAGTAACAACCAATAGCCTTTAGTCGTTGAAGCAATTGCAATTTATCACAACATCAGAAAGAGTCAAATAAGAGCTTGTAAAGCAAATCCACTTACTCAGTCATCCTTTCGTTCTCTACAATTGCTACAACTCACGTGGTACTCATGAGATCAAAGTTTCAGCTGGACACAGAGAAAGATAGGGGCTTATAGTTTCGCCTCCCAACCATTTACCTCAAGGGTAATGTCAACAATAATAATTCATGAATACTTACTTCCAAGTTGACATATGAATATAGATCTTTCCCAAGCATATGATGTTAGCCAAGATAAAGGCGAAACAAGGAATTGGTGAAGATCACCATGGCTCTTTCAAGGGAAAAAAGTAAAGGTACAAGATAGGCCCTTCGTAGAGGGAAGCAGAGGTTGTCATGCACTTTTGAGGCTTGGATGCGTGTCATCTTAGTGCGGAGGAACGTCACTTTATATTTCCCCCTGTGATAAAGAACTTTATTATGCAGTCTGCCGCTTTTATGTCTTCCTCATCACAGGTTCGTACAAAGCTTATTTTCCACACACTAATAGATCATACATATTAGGGAGAAATTTTTATTGCTTGCACCGATGACAACTTACTTGAGGGATCTTATTCAATCCATAGGCAGGTAGGTGGTCTCTCATGGCAAAACTAGCTTGTAGGTTTATGGATGCACAAGTAGTATCTCTACTTGGTGCGGGAGTTTTGGCTAATATGAGGTGGAAGAAATCGTCACATGCTAAGGGATTTCTAATCATATAAAATTGTTCGGAACCAAGCAAACACAATTAATTAGGTTGTCTTCCTTGTCCAACATCTACTTCTAGGCATGTAATAGTTTAGTGAGTGTTCACAATCATAGATGGTGTCAAAGATGATATATTTACATGTGAACCTCTCCTTCTTTATCACTTCCTATTAATTGCAACAATGACCAAGGTGTACGTTTGTCTACCCTCAACAAGTTTCAATCATCATTCTTTTTATATGTGAAGCCATCACTTCCCATAAGATCATTACATGATCTTTCACGCTTTTGTTCTTTTCTCAATCTATTGATCATGGCATGAGGCAAAGCCCTTCAACTAAGACACTCTTTATTATATGTCTCACGAACTCGAATACATCGGGGGTGACATAAAGCAAAACTCAAGACTAAAACACTAAGACTTTTATTCTACTAGAGAAAGAGAAAACTGAAAAGGAAGAAACTAAAACAAAGGTAAAGGCAAAAGATGTGACGGTGATACGATACCGAGGCAACTCCCCCAAGCTTGGCACAAGCCAAGGGGATTGCCCATACCCATGCTCAGTTGTCTTCCTTTGGAGGTGATGGTGGTGGAGTTGTTGCAACATGGGTTTGATCCTCCGTCTTCCAAGGCATAGGTGCTCCATCATGGAAAGATGAACGAGTCTCCGGAATCATCAAATCTGCAGCCAACCGTATTGATTTAAATCTATACTCATACTCACAGTTTTGGTTCTGCAGGTCATAGATCTGGGCATGAAGGTGATCAATCCCGTCATAGAGCCTGGAGAGGTGCTTCCCAATGTCGTTGGCATCAATCCTGTGCTTGTTGGTGAACTTCGTGATCATCATGTGGTTGGTGTTGAGTCCACGCTCCACCATCCCTTGACACTTGAAGACTTGTTGCTCCATTGCTTCGAGCCTCGCCTCCATGCTTCCGGTCTTCTTAGGTCCCTCAACATCACGTATGTGCAACATCCCCTCACGCATCTCGATAGATTGAGGGTGTTGCAGCACTCCCGTGAGGTAGGGATTGATGACCTTCTCGAAGATCTTGTCCTTCGGAGCTTTTGGGGATGTCATAGCAATCTAGATCTGCAGGAGAAACAGGCTCGAAACGTAAACAGAGGAAATTTGTGTGATACAAGGGTCAGACCTCATGGGAGAATAAATAATGATTTTTTCTAGACCAGAAGGAGTACTCCGCAAGAAAACAGAGTCCGGGAGGCACACAAGGTGGCCGCAAGCCCCCGAGGCGCGGCCAGGGGTGGGCCCGCGCCTGGCAGGCTTGTCGCCTCCTCGTGCACTTTCCGGACTACTTCCAATTTTTCTATTTTTCAAATATTCCAAAACAGAGAAAAATTCCTACTCGAAAAGTTTTGGAGTCTGTTTACTTACCGAAACACATACCTCTTTGTTTTCGGAGTCTGAAACAGGTTGATAAATATCCCTTAGGTATTCCTCCGGAGTTATGGTATTCATAATATTGCTTTCAACATTTATGGGAGTACCTAAGATATAATGCTTGATTCTCTGCCCATTTACCACTCTCAGACAATTACCTTTCGTGTTGTTGATCTTGATAGCACTGGAATGATATACTTCCTCAACAATATAGGGACCTTCCAATTTAGAGAGAAGCTTGCCCGCAAAAAATCTTAAACGAGAATTATATAGCAAGACATAATCACCTACATTGAACTCACGTTTTTGTATCCTCTTATCATGCCACTTCTTAACCTTCTGTTTGAACAACTTGGCATTCTCATATGCCTGAGTTCTCCATTCATCAAGTGAGTAATGTAAAATAACCTCTTCTCACCAGAAAGTTTGAAATCAAAGTTGAGCTCTTTGATTGCCCAATAGGCTTTATGCTCTAGCTCAAGAGGTAAATGACATGCTTTATCGTACACCATTTGTAGGGAGACATGCCCATGGGATTCTTATAGGCAGTCCTATAAGCCCACAGTGCATCATCGAGCTTCTTAGACCAATTCTTTCTAAACTTGTTGACCGTCTTTTGCAGAATTAGTTTAATCTCTCTATTGCTTAGCTCTACTTGACCACTGGACTGAGGGTGATAGGGAGATGCAATTCTATGGTTGACATCGTACTTAGCAAGCGTTTTACGGAAAGCACCATGAATGAAATGTGAACCACCGTCGGTCATTAGATACCTAGGGACTCGAAATCTAGGGAAAATAACTTCTTTAAGCATCCTGATAGAGGTGTTGTGATCAACACTACTAGTGGGGATAGCTTCTACCCACTTAGTGACGTAATCAACATCAACTAGGATATGAGTATAACAGTTGGATTTTGGAAAAGGTCCCATATAATCAAAGCCCCAAACATCGAATGGTTCAATGACAAGTGAATAGTTGATAGGCATTTCCTGACATTTACCGATATTACCTATTCTTTGACATTTTTCACAAGACAAGACAAACTTACGGGCTTCCTTGAAGAGAGTGGGCCAATAGAAACCTGATTGCAATACCTTCTGTGCAGTTCTATCTCCCGCATGGTGTCCTCCGTAGGCCTCGAAGTGACACTTCTGTAGGATCTGTCCCTGTTCATGTTCAGGTACACTCCTTCCTTATAAAGGTGAGGATCATCCCAAAAGTAATGTCTCAAGTCAAAGAAGAATTTCTTCTTTTGCTCATATGTGAAACTAGGTGGTATGTATTTGCCAACGATATAGTTTGCATAATCAGCATACCACGGTGCACTAAGTGAAGCATTGAAGACATTCAATTGCTCATCAGGAAAGCTAGCATCAATAGGTTGTGGGTCATCAAGAACGTTCTCCAACATAGACAAGTTATCTGCAACTGGGTTATCAGCACCCTTTCTGTCGATAACGTGCAAATCAACTTCTTGTAGCAAGAGAACCCATCTGATAAGTCTAGGTTTAACGTCTTTCTTCTCCATGAGGTACTTAATAGCAGCATGATCAGTGTGAATAGTGACTTTGGAATCAACTATATGTAAGACCTGAACTTTTCACATGCAAACACGACTGCTAAAAATTCCTTTTCCGTAGTAGCATAGTTTCTTTGGGCACTGTCTAGAGTTTTACTAGCATAGTGAATAACATTCAACTTCTTATCAACTCTTTGCCCTAGGACAACACCAACAGCATAATCACTAGCATCACACATGATTTCAAAAGCTAAGTTCCAATCAGGTGGTTGAACAATAGGTGCAGTCATCAAAGCCTTCTTAAGTATTTCGAAGGCTTCCTCACAATCATCGTGAAAGAAAAAAGGAATATCCTTTCGCAAGAGATTGGTAAGAGGCCTAGAAATCTTAGAGAAGTCTTTAATGAACCTTCTATAGAAACCAACATGACCAAGGAAACTTCTTATACCTTTCATATTTGTGGGGTATGGCATTTTCTCGATTGCATCAACCTTAGCCTTATCGACTTCAATACCTCTTTCAGAAATTTTATGTCCCAAGACAATGCCTTCATTAACCATAACGTGGCACTTCTCCCAATTCAATACAAGATTGGTGTCTTTACATCTCTGTAAGACTCGATCAAGGTTGCTGAGGCAATCATCAAAGGAAGACCCGTAAACAGAGAAGTCATCCATGAAAACCTCAACAATCTTTTCACAAAAGTCAGAGAATATAGCCATCATACATCTTTGAAAGGTGGCAGGTGCATTACATAAGCCAAAAGGCATACGTCTATAAGAAAAGGTACCGAAAGGGCAGGTGAAAGTGGTTTTCTCCTGATCAGATTGTGCAACTGGTATTTGGGAGAAACCATAATAACCGTCTAGAAAGAAGAAGTGTGTGTGTATAGACAGTCTTTCTAGCATTTGGTCGATAAAAGGCAAAGGGTAATGATCTTTCCTAGTGGCTTTATTCAATTTCCTAAAATCGGTTACCATCCTATAGTCAGTAATAATCCTCTGTGGGATCAATTCATTCTTATCATTAGGGACAATGGTAATACCTCCCTTCTTAGGGACACAATGCACCGGACTCACCCAATCACTATGAGCGATAGGATAGATAATACCTGCTTCCAAGAGCTTTAGTATTTCTTTTCTTACTACCTCTTTCATCTGAGGATTTAATCTCCTTTGATGATCAGCAACTGGTTTGAAATAAGGATCAGTTTTAATCTTGTGCTGGCATAGAGTGGGACTAGTGCCCTTGAGATCATCAAGAGTATATCCAATAGCAGCACGGTGCTTCCTCAGAGTTTTTAATAACTTCTTTTTCATCAAGATAAGCATACTTAAGAGTATCTCGCAACTATTTAAGCTCGAACACAGGATCACCCTTTGGTGGGGGTGGATCCCCAAGCAGTTCAACAGGCAAGTTATTCTTAAGGATAGGATACTGTTCTAAGACAACTCTATCTATCTCATCCCTTTCATCCATATGCATATCATTTTCATGCTCAAGCAATTATTGCTCTAAGGGATCAGTAGGAGGCATTGGAATAGAAGCTAAGGCAATAGTTTCATCCTTACTAGGCAACTCCTTTTCATGACGTTGTCTACCAAACTTGGAGAAATTGAACTCATGTGACACACCTTCAAAGCCAACAGTGAGAGTTTGCTTCTCAGAGTCAATATGAGCATTGCCGGTATTGAGGAAGGGTCTGCCAAATATGATGGGACAAAAGCTATCTTGTGCGTTAGCAAGAACGAGGAAATCAGTGGGATACTTCGTTTTACCGCACAAGACTTCAACATCCCTAACAATTCCCACAGGGCAGATAGTATCTCTATTGGCAAGCTGAATAGTGACATCAATAGGCTCTATCTCAATATGTGCAATCTCGTCTTTGATTTCATCATATAAGGATTGAGGTATTGCACTAACACTAGCACCCACGTCACATAAACCATGATGACAACGATCTCCTACCTTAACAGAGACAACAGGCGTGCCAACAACAAGCCTATGTTTGTCTCTAGCATGAGGTTTAGCAATTCTAGCAGCATCTTCACAGAAGTGAATATTATGTCCCTCAACATCGTCGGACAGAAGATCTTTGATCATAGAAATGCTAGGTTCAACACTAATTTGCTCAGGGGGTGTAGGTTTTCTAATTTAGCCTCTACGTATCACAGTTGAAGCTTTAGAATGATCCTTTATCCTAATAGGGAAAGGTGGTTTCTCAATGTAAGCACTGGGAACAATAGGATCACTATAGGCAATGACTTTCTCTTCAACTGGATTGGGTTTAACTACATTGACTTCTAAAGGAGGATGATATTTAAACCACTTCTCTTTGGGGAGATCAATATGAGCAGCAAATGATTCACACAATGAAGCTACTATCTCAGAGTCAAGTCCATACTTAGCGCTAAAGTCACAAAAAGTATTTGTTTCAACAAAGGATTTAACGCAATCAAAATTGAAATTCATACTTGACTCCTTACCTTCTTCAAGATCCCAATCTTCAGAGCTGCGTTTAATTCTCTCCAATAAATTCCATCTGAAGCCAATATCTCTCTTCATAAATGAACTGGTACAAGAAGTGTCAAGCATGGTGCGATCATCATGAGAAAGCCGAGCATAGAAGTTCTGAATGATAATTTCTCTCGAGAGCTCATGCTTGGGGCATGAATATAACATTGATTTAAGCCTCTCCCAAGCTTGAGCGATGCTTTCTCTGTCACGAGGCCAAAAATTATAAATATAATTCCGATCACGATGTACTAAATGCATAGGATAAAACTTTTGATGAAATTCCAATTTCAACCAATTGTAGTTCCATGATCCAGTATCATCACATAGCCTATACCATGTCAATGCCTTATCCTTAAAATATAAAGGAAAGACCTTCTTCTTGACCTCATCCTCGGGAAAACCTGCAAGCTTAAATAAACCACAAACTTCATCTACATAGATTAGATGCAAGTCTGGATGTGATGTCCATCTCCTATAAAAGGATTAGCCAGCAGTTTTTCAAGCATACCCGAAGGAAATTCAAAGCAAATATTTTCAGTAGGTGCAGCAGGTTGAGGAGCAACTCTTTGTGCTTCCGCTCGAGGTGAAGATACCCCAAACGCTCGAGGTGAATTAGTATCCATAGTGACAAGTGACAATAAATTTCAGCACACTATATGAACATTTGCTTACCAAGTTCCACTTACCAAAGGCGCTTCACTCCCCGGCAACGGCGCCAGAAAAGACTGTGGTTTTCAGCAAGGTAATATTTGCAAGCACTGAAATTATCGGTAACAAGTAGTTGTGTGGTGAGATGATTCGTAGCAAGCAACAAGTAACAAAAGTAGCAACGGTGCAACAAAGTGGCCCAATCCCTTTTGTAGCAAGGGACAAGCCTGAACAAAGTCTTATAGGAGGAAAAACGCTCCCGAGGACACACGGGAATTTCTGTCAAGCTAGTTTTCATCATGTTCATATGATTCACGTTCGTTACTTTGATAGTTTGATATGTGGGTGGACCGACGCTTGGGTACTGCCCTTACTTGAACAAGTATCCCACTTATGATTAACCCCTCTTGCAAGCATCTGCAACTACGAAAGAATAATTAAGACAAAGTCTAACCATAGCATTAAACTAGTGGATCCAAATCATCCCCTTACGAAGCAACGCATAAACTAGGGTTGAAGCTTCTGTCACTCTAGCAACCCATCATCTAATTACTACTTCCCAATGCCTTCCTCTAGGCCCAAATAATGGTGAAGTGTTATGTAATCGACGTTCACATAACACCACTAGAGGAAAAACAACATACAACACATCAAATTACCGAACGAATACCAAATTCACATGACTACTATTAGCATGACTTATCCCATGTCCTCAGGAACAAAAGTAACTACTCACAAAGCATAATCATATTCATGACCAAATAGGTAATGAGTAGCATCAAGGATCTGAACATAAACTCTTCCACCAAGTAATCCAACTAGCATCAACTACAAGGAGTAATTAACACTACTAGCAACCTTAGAAGTACCAATCGGAGTCGCGAGACGGAGATTGGTTACAAGAGATGAACTAGGGTTTGGAGATGAGATGGTGCTGATAAAGATGTTAATGGTGATGAGTCCCCTCCGATGAGAGGAGTGTTGGTGATGACGATGGCGACGATTTCCCCCTCCGGGAGGGAAGTTTCCCCCGCAGGATCGTCCTGCCGGAGCTCTAGATTGGTTCTGCTCAAGTTCCGCCTCGTGGCAGCGGCGAATCCTCCGAAAAGCCTCCCCCTGATTTTGTTTCCGGACAAAACCCTTCTTGTAGCAAAAGGGGGGAGCCAAAGGGCCAGCTGGGTGCCCACAAGCCCCCTAGGCGCGACCAGGGGGTGGCCGCGCCTAGCAGACTTGTGGCCACCTGCTGGCGCCCCTCTGGCACTTCTTCGGCCCAGTATTTTTTATAAATCCCGAAAAATCATCCTCGTTGATTTTCACGGCGTTTGGAGTTGCGCAGAATAGGTATCTCAAACTTGCTCCTTTTTCAGGCCAGAATTCCTGCTGCCGGCATTCTCCCTCTTCATGTAAACCTTGCAAAATAAGAGAGAAAAGGCATAAGTATTGTATCGTGAAGTGAAGTAACAGCCCAAGAAGCAATCAATATCAACATGAAAGCATGATGCAAAATGGACGTATCATATAGCAGCGGAAAGTAAAACATGCAAGTGTAAAGTAGAAGAGTAAGGTCGGAAGATCAAACACATGAGGTTGACACTATGATTTTTGGCATGATTCTAACAGGTGGTGCTATCGTACGTCCATGTTAGTGGAGACTTCAACCAACGGAGGGTAACGGCCGCGAGATTCCACGGAGGGCTCCACCCACGGAGGATCCACAAAGAAGCGGCCTTGTCTATTCCACCACGGCTTCCGTCCACGGAGGACTAGCCTTACTCATGGTAGATCTTCATGAAGTTGGCGATCTACTTGCCCTTACAAAAATCTTGGTTTAACTCCACAACACGAAGTAGGAGGTTCCCAAGCGTCACCTAACCAATCTAGGTGGCACCACCCTCCAAAAAGTAATATATCTGGTAGATCAATGAATTCCTTGCTCTTGTGCTTCTAAAGATATTCTCCTCGACACAAATCACTCTCTCACAGAATACGCACGGGTAGGAGAGGTTAATTTGCTGGAAACCAATTTGGGGAGGCTAGAGATCTAGTTTCAAATGATAGGATTGGAATATCTTGGTCTCAACACATGAGTAGGTGGTTCTCTCTCAGAAAATGGATCTGGCAATGAAGTGTGTGTTCCGAGTGCTTCTCCCATGAATGAGAGGTGGCTGAAGGGGTATATATAGGCAGCACCCAAAATCCAACCGTTACACACAAAAAGGAAAACTCGGTGACACCAAAGTTGAAAACTCGGTGGTACCAGTTAGCACTAAAAGTGTGAACTTTGAATCTCGGTGAGACCGATATACGAAACTGGGTGGGACCGAAAAGATAACTAACGGTCATATGGCCAAACTCGGTGGCACCGATACTCAAACTCGGAAATTCCGATTTTGTGTATCTTGGCAACAGAATGTTGGTCACACTGAACTCGGTAGCACCGACGTGGTTTTAGTTGCACCGATTTTGTGGGAATCGCTAGGGTTTTTGCCTCAGGTCAAACTCGGTGGGTCTGATATGGAAATGTTGGTGACACCAAATTTGTGTATGTGGATCTTGACAGAGTGGATATCTGGGAAAATTGACTCAGTGTTTTGGTGGCTAACTTTGAGCATTTGAGAAATCAGTTCATTTTACTACCTCAATCCCTTTTAATAGTATTAGTTTTCCTATGGATTCAAAAGTGATTTCTCACAAATATAAAATGAACATTCTTCTTGCTTGAAGCTTGAGCCAACATTGTTCCTTTCTTGCATCCAGGGGCATCTCCACATAAACCTTAAGCCATAGCATCTTTTGAACTTTTTCTGAAATATACTTGGAAAACATATTAGTCCAATGATGCAGATGTTGTGATCAATTATCAAAACCACCCTAAAAATCAATTGTGCTTTCAATCTCCCCCTTTTTGGTAATTGATCACAACATACAGATTAAAGCTTTGACAACATATATAATAAATTATTAGCATCGACGCTTTGAGAAGTATGTGAAAAGCAAGAGCTCCCCCTAAATTTGTGCATTATTTAAAATTTGTGTTCGAATGCAAATGCACAATCGTTTAGGGACATGGGTCACTCTTCCATGTCACATACATCTTCGTGGTGCGCATACAAAAATAGGAATGAATAGCAGTGCCCATGGCACCAACAAGATAAGTGAATGATCATCACAAAGATAACTAAGAGATAATAGTGTAGCATCAAACAAGCAAAGCGTATGATCAATCACACATATAAGATAAAGTCATCCAAAAGACCAAAGTTTTTAAAACCAAATGAGAGAAAATAAGGTCAAAAGCTCTCTCTCTCTCTCTCTCTCTCTCTCTCGGAGTCTATGATCTATACATTTCCCCCCTTTGGAAACAAGTTACCAAAAAGTTCAAAAGTATAGAACTACTCGTCTCTTTGGGCAGCTGATGACGGAGTCGACACAAGAGCGTCCGCGAAGGCTTCTGCTGAATGTCCTCGAGCTGGAGGAGTTGATACTAAAGGTGCTTGAGCCAGAGCCGGTGCTGAAGGTGGTGAAGCTTGTGCTGAAGATGTTTGTCTTGTCTCTTGAGCAGGTACATCAGCTGACCTAGGCCTGATGCTGAACTGAGTAGTAGTGCGAGGAGGAGACTCTTCATCCTCCTCCTCATCGTCTTCCTCATGTGAGCGCGGGATCTCCACTGAGTCAACTTCATGTTGAAGCTGTTAGACTATAGTTGTCAACTCGGAAACCTTCACATCCATGTCATGAAACTTAGTTTCCACGACTCTCTCAAGGCTTTTCTTAGTTTCCAGTATCTCCTCGATGTTCTTATCCATGCCTTGGATAGAGCTAACTAGAAATGACATTTGCTCAGCTTGAGTTTTGAGCTGTGGAACTGGTGGTGGCCTAATTCTAGCAGCCTCAACTTATTTTGCCTCAGCTGCCATTCTTGCTGCAGCTGAGTTGGGATCATTGTCGTCCATTACCACTTCATTGTCTTCAAACTATGGCTGAAGAGGTAGATGGGGACTGCTACTGCGAAAAGAGACATTCCCTGGTACGGCGCCAGGAATCCTGCTGCTACGGCTACGCCTTTAGGGACTTCCTTGGCAAACATGCAAAGGATCTCCCCACGGCCTTGGAGCCTTGCGTTGGTGTTCCCTTGAAGAGGAAAGGGTGATGTAGCACAGCGGCGGTAAGTATTTCCCTCAGTTTTGAGAACCAAGGTATCGAACCAATGGAAGATCTCGTCAAGCCTCAAGTACCTGCACAAACACAAAGAGCTTACACCCAACGCTATGAAGGGGTTGTCAATCCCTTATAGATTGTTTGGAAAGTGAGAAATGAAAGCAACAAAGTCAACAAGCAAAGTAAAAGTGAAAGTGGACACAATACTTGTGAATAGACCTGGGGGCCATAGTGTTCACTAGTGTCTTCTCTCATGAAAGCAAGTAGGCGGTGGATGAACGAATTACTGTCGAGCAATTGATAGAACCACGCAAAGTCGTTACATTATCTAAGGCAATGATAATATCTATAGGCATCATGTCCAAAACAAGTAGACCGATACTTTCTGCATCTACTACTATTACTCCACTCGTCGACCGCTATCCAGCATGCATCTAGTGTATTAAGTCCAAAAGAACAGAGTAACGCCTTAAGCAAGATGACATGATGTAGATGGACAATCTCATATCTACAATAAAATGCCATCTTGTTACCCTTGATGGCAACAACACGATGCGCGCCTTGCTTCCCCTTCTGTCACTCGGAAAGGTCACCACATGGTATGAACCCAAAACCAAGCACTCCTCCCATTGGAAGAATCATAGATCTAGTTGGCCAAACAAAACCCAAGACTCGGAGAGACTTACAAGGATATCAAATCATGCATATAAGAAATCAACAAAGACTCAAATATAATTCATAGATAATCTGATCACAAATCCACAATTCATCGGATCTCGTCAAACACATCGCCAAAGAGGATTACATCGGATAGATCTCCATGAAGATCATGGAGAACTTTGTATTGAAGATCCAAGAGAGAGAAGAAGCCATCTAGCTACTAACTACTGACCCGTAGGTCTGAAGTAGACTACTCACGAGTTATTGGAGAGGTGATGATGTTGATGTAGAAGCCCTCCAACTCCAAAGTCCCCTCCGGTAGGGCACCAGGAAGGGTCTCCAGATGAGATCTCGCGGAAACGGAAGCTTGCGGCGGCGAAAAAGTGTTTTCATGGATGCCCTGATTTTTTTTGGATTTTTAGGGAATTTATAGGCCAAAGACCTAGGGCAGGGGAGCGCCAGGGGGCCACAAGCTTGGTTGCCGCGGCCTCCCCTCTGGTCGCGACAATAGAGCTTGTGGGCCCCCTGTGGGCCCACTGCCTTGGCCCTCAAGCCTCATGATCCTCTTCCGTTCTGGAAAAAATAATTTTGGGGATTTTATTCCGTTTGGACTCCGTTCTAAAATCAGATCTGAAAAGAGTCAAAAACACAGAAGAAACAGGAACTGGCACTTGGCACTGAATTAATAAGTTAGTCCCAAAAAAGATATAAAAGGTAAACAAAACATCCAAAGTTGACAAGATAACAGCGTGAAACAATGAAAAATTATAGATATGTTTTAGACGTATCAAGCATCCCCAAGCTTAACTCCTGCTCGACCTCGAGTAGGGAAGTGATAAAAAATGAATTTTTGATGCTTTCATGCTACCTAGCATAGATGTCTTTTGTAACTCGTCTTATGTGATGTGAATGTCCATATCCATTAGATTCAAAACAATAGTTTTCTATTGACGTGGAGACAATAATAAGTCAAGCAAACTAGCAAGGTAATCATGAGCTTTCAAAATAACAAGGCCAAAAGAAAGTTATCCCTACAAAATCATATAGTCTGGCTATGCTCTATCATCATAGCACAATGAATTTAAATCATGCACAACCCCGGTATTGTCCAAGTAATTGTTTTCACACCTTTACTTTCTCAAACTTTTTCGACTCTCACGCAATACATGAGCGTGAGCCATGGTTTTAGCACTATAAGTGGAGTGGAGTGCGGTGGAGGTTGCAAGACAAACAAGGAGAAGATGGTCACATTGACTAGATATATCAATGAGCTATGGAGATGCTCAGCAATAGATATCAACGAGAATGAGTAGGGATTGCCATACAAATGATGCACTAGAGCTAAGAGTATGTGAAAGCTATTAAAGAAAACTAGTGGGTGTGCATCCAACTTGCTTGCTCACAAAGACCTAAGGCAATTTTGAGGAAGCCTATCATTGGAATATACAAGCCAAGTTATATAATGAAAATTTCCCACTAGCTATATGGTGGTGACAAAACGAGAGACTCTCAATCATGAAGATCATGGTGCTTAATATGCACAAGTGTGGAAAGATAGTAGCATTGTCGCTTCTCTCTTTTTCTCTCATTTTTTTGTTGGGCTCTTTGGCCTCTTTTTTCATTTTTATTTTTTGGTGGGCATCTTTGGCCTCTTTTTGTAAATGGGCTTCGCTGGCCTCTTTTATTTTCTCACATGGGACAATGCTCCATCAATGATGATCATCACACTTAGAGCAATGATGACTCTATATGAAATGCCTTCAGTAATGTATCGTGACAATGATCTAGCATGCATAGACATTAATGGAAATATCATGCTAGCTATCTTATGATCATGCAATGGCAATGTAGAAGTGGTGGCACATGTCATGGTGGTAGTTGCATGGCAATATATCTCGGAATAGCTTTGAAAAAGCCATAGTAGGTAGGTGTGGTGGCTGTTTTGAGGGAGGCTATATGGGTGGTTTTGTGCACCGGCGAAAGTTGCACGGCACTAAAGAAGATACTGATGGTGGAAGGTGAAAGTGCATCTAAACCATGGACTCAACATTATTTGTGAAGAACTCATATACTTGTTGCAAAAGTTTTAGTAGTAATCGAAACAAAGCATTCAACACATACTCCTAGGGGAAGGGTTGGTAGGTATAAACCATCGCCTGATCCCAACCGCCACACAAAGGATGACAATCAAAAGACTAATCATGCTCAGACATCATCACATAGCGGTTCACCATACGTGCATGCTACGGGAATCACTAACTTCAACACAAGTATTTCTAGATCCACAACACCTTACTAATATGACTTCAATATTACCACAACCACAATTCATGACTAATTGAGATGAATCAAACTTCTCTTACTATTCAATGCACATGAAGGTGGAAGTTTTCATATCCCTTTGGATAACTACCCCTTTTGAGACTACTTTCAAAGCATAGATCAACTACCAAGCCACACACCGCCATGCTCTAAAATATATAAGTGAATCACATAGAGCAAAAGCAACTAGCTCAAAAGATATAAGTGAAGCACATATGAGCTGAATTGTCTAACCAAAGGATATAAGTGAAGCTCGACAAAATCACGGTGAGTGCATGTCTCTCTCTCTAGGTGTGCAGCAAGGATGATTGTGACACAACAAAAAATAAAAGACTCCTACGATACAAGACGCTCCAAGCAAAACACATAACATGTGGTGAATAAAAATATAGCCCCAAGTAACGTTACTGATGGATTCAAGACGAAAGAGGGGATGCCTTCCCGGGGCATCCCCAAGCTTAGGCTTTTACTACATACTTGAATCAACTTGGGGTGCCTTGGGCATCCCCTAGCTTGAGCTCTTGCCACTCTTTATCTTTTTTGTCCATAACAACTTCACCCAATACTTGAAAACTTCGCAACACGAAACTTAAACAGAAACTCGTGATAACATTAGTATAAGAAAGCAAACAACCACTTCCTTAGGTACTATAGCAAACTTAAGTTCTACTTATGTTGATGTTGGGTTACTGTATTTTTAATCTTCCATGGCTAATACCCCCCAATACTATCCATAGTTTCATCAAAATAAGAAACCAACTCAACAAAAACAGAATCTGTTAACAGCAGACCAGTCTGTAGCAATCTGTATACTTCGTATACTTATGGCACTTCAAAAATTATGAATAATTACGACATTCTGAAGAATTTGCATAGAAATCAGCATAAAAAATAATGAACTCAAAAGCTCTTACTTAAATAAAATGAAAATTCTTTTCGTGAGCAGAAAGTTTCTATCTTTTCCAGCATGACCAAATGATCATCCCCAAGACTAATCATAACGGTTTTGCTTGGCACAAACGCAAAAAGAAACACAAAAAACACAATCATAACAGAAATATGAAAGTGTGGAAAACACAAAACAGAAAGAAAAAGGATAGATTCGTTGGGTTGCCTCCCAACAAGCGCTATTGTTTAACGCCCTTAGCTAGGCATAAGATGATGGAATCACGTATGGCCATCTTTGGTGCTCAAACCATAAGTAGCACTCATCATAGATTCATAAGGCAATCTTATTTTATTTAAAGGAAAGTGCTCCATGCCCTTCTTTAGGGGAAATTGAAATCTAATATTCCCTTCCTTCATATCGATGATAGCACCAATAGTCCTTAGGAAAGGTCTACCAAGAATAATGGGACATGAAGGATTGCAATCTATGTCAAGTACAGTGAAATCCACGGGTACATGGTTCTTATTTGCAACAACAAGAACATCATCAATCCTTACCATGGGTTTCTTGACAGTAGAATCTGCAAGATGCAAATTAAGAGAACACTCTTCAATCTCATGAAATCCAAGAATATCACATAAAGACTTTGGAATCGCGGAAACACTAGCACCCAAATCACACAAAGCATTGCATTCATAGTTTTGGATTTTGATTTTGATAGTAGGTTCCCACTCATCATGAAGTTTTCTAGGTATAGAGACTTCTAATTCGAGCTTCTCTTCAAGAGATTTCATCATAGCATCTACGATATGTGCGGTAAAGGCTTTGCTTTGGCTATAAGCATGTGGAGAGTTTGCAATGGATTGCATCAAAGAAATGCAATCAAACAAGGAGCAACTATCATAATTGAATTCCTTGAAATCCAAAGTGGGAGTTTCATTACTACCAAAAAATTTGATTTCTTCTACTCCACTCTCCACACCTTTATCATCAAGATAGGTGGGCTCCGAATCATTGGGGCGTTTTTCAACCAAAGTGGATTCTTATCCAGCCCCTTCATCAATAGGTTTGACATGCGAAAACAAAGATTCAAGAGGAGTCACACCAAGCACTTTAAGATCTTCGTGATTTGCATCACTAGAACGCACCCTTTTAAACCATTCATGCCTAACGCGAATTTCGGCGGTTCTTTCTTTGCTCTCATTCATGGAAACATGCATAGCTTTCAAAGTTTCATCCAAGTTGACCTTGGGAGGAGCACATCTAACTTTCAAAGCATCAATATCACAAGACATCCTATCAACTCTCTTAGCCAAATCGTCAATTTTGAGTAGTTTTTCCTCTATGGACACATTGAAAATCTTTTGAGAGTTGATGAACTCTTTGATATTACTCTCTAAATCAGAGGGTAATTTGTTATGATTTCCATAAGTGTTGTTGTAGGAATTGCCATAATTGTTAGAGGAGTTACTAGGAAAAGGCCTAGGAACATAGTTTCCTCTAAAAGCATTGTTGTTGCCAAAATTGTTCCTACCAACAAAATTAACATCCAAACTAGCATTGCTAATCTCAATCAAGGAAGATAGTGGCATGTCATTAGGATCTAAAGGAGCATTTCTACTAGCAACCAAATTCATTAACTCATCCATCTTAGCACTAAGCGAGTAAATTTCTTCTATAGTGTGTACCTTTTTGCTAGCAGGTGACCTTTCAGTGTGCCACTGAGAGTAGTTGGTCATGATATTGTCTAGGAGTTTTGTAGCGTCTCCTAACGTGATTTCCATGAACGTTCCACCTGAGGCGGAGTCCAAGATATTGCGAGAAGCGAAATTCAAACCAGCGTAAAAGATTTGTATAATCATCCACAAACTCAAGCCATGAGCGGGACCATTTCTAATCATTAACTTCATCCTCTCCCAAGATTGTGCAACGTGTTCATGATCAAGTTGCTTGAAATTCATGATATCGTTATGTAAGGAGATAATCTTAGCCGGCGGAAAATACTTGGATATATAACCATCTTTGCACTTATCCCAAGAATTGATACTATTTTTAGCCAAAGAAGAGAACCAAGTTTTTGCGCGATCTCGCAACGAGAAAGGAAAATGCTTCAACTTAATCACGTCATTATCCACATCTCTTTTCTTTTGCATATCGCAAATCTCAATGAAGGTATTGAGATGGGATGCGGCATCTTCACTAGGAAGGCCAGAGAATTGCTCTTTCATAACAAGATTCAGCAAAGCTGCGTTGATTTCATACGATTCCGCACTAGTGGCGGGAGCAACCGGAGTACTAATAAAATCATTATTATTGGTACTCGAGAAGTCGCAAAGTTTGGTGTTTTCAGCCATGATGACTTCAACAAACAAACAAGCACACAAGCAAGCAAGAAAACCGGCAAAGTAAAACGGCAAAGGGTGAAAGAAAGCGGCAAAGGAAAACGGCAAAAAGGCAAAAGAAAAAAGGCAAAGGAGAAAGGCAAATGAAAATGGCAAATGTGAAGTGAGGGAGAGGAAAACGAGAGGCAAGTCGCAAAAAAGTAAATGCAAGAGATGAGTTTGTGACACCTACTTGTATAGATGACTTGATGTCTCCTCCTTGCACCAGAAATCAGCACGTTGAAGAGAGACTATTCTTGACTTGATCTCCCCAGCAATGGCGCCAGAAATCCTTCTGCTACTGCGACAACAAACCTTCCCTGGTACGGCGCCAAGAATCCTGCTGCTACGGGTACGCCTTTAGGAACTTCCTTGGAAAATATGCAAAGGATCTCCCCGCGGCCTTGGAGCCTTCCGTTGGTGTTCCCTTGAAGAGGAAAGGGTGATGTAGCACAGCGGCGGTAGGTATTTCCCTCAGTTTTGAGAACCAAGGTATCGAACCAATGGAAGATCTCGTCAAGCCTCAAGTACCTGCACAAACACAAAGAGCTTGCACCCAACGCTATGAAGGGGTTGTCAATCCCTTATAGATTGTTTGCAAAGTGAGAATTGAAAGCAACAAAGTAAACAAGCAAAGTAAAAGTGAAAGTGGAAAAGATAGTTGTGAATTGACCCGGGGGGCGTAGTGTTCACTAGTGGCTTCTCTCATGAAAGCAAGTAGACGGTGGGTGAACGAATTACTGTCGAGCAATTGATAGAACCGCGCAAAGTCGTGATGTTATCGAAGGCAATGATTATATCTATAGGCATCACGTCCAAAACAAGTAGACCGATACTTTCTGCATCTACTACTATTACTCCACATGTCGACCGCTATCCAGCATGGATCTAGTGTATTAAGTCCAAAAGAATAGAGTAACGCCTTAAGCAAGATGACATGATGTAGATGGACAATCTCATATCTACGATAAAAGCCCATCATGTTACCCTTGATGGCAACAACACGATGCGTGCCTTGCTGCCCCTTTTGTCACTGGGAAAGGTCACCACATGGTATGAACCCAAAACAAAGCACTTCTCCCATTGCAAGAATCATAGATCTAGTTGGCCAAACAAAACCCAAGACTCTGAGAGACTTACAAGGATATCAAATCTTGCATATAAGAAATCATCAAAGACTCAAATATAATTCATAGATAATCTGATCACAAATCCACAATTCATCG
Organism: Hordeum vulgare subsp. vulgare; assembly: GCF_904849725.1. NCBI lineage: Eukaryota > Viridiplantae > Streptophyta > Magnoliopsida > Poales > Poaceae > Hordeum > Hordeum vulgare. The sequence continues at coordinate 34,325,241 of NC_058521.1, read as the reverse complement.
GATCTCGTCAAACACATCGCCAAAGAGGATTACATCAGATAGATCTCCATGAAGATCATGGAGAACTTTGTATTGAAGATCCAAGAGAGAGAAGAAGCCATCTAGCTACTAACTACGAACCCGTAGGTCTGAAGTAGACTACTCACGAGTCATTGGAGAGGCGATGATGTTGACGTAGAAGCCCTCCAACTCCAAAGTCCCCTCCGGCAGGGCACCGGGAAGGGTCTCCAGATGAGATATCGCGGAAACGGAAGCTTGCGGCGGCGGAAAAGTGTTTTCGTGGATGCCTTGATTTTTCCGGATTTTTAGGGAATTGATAGGCCAAAGACCTAGGGCAGGGGAGCGCCAGGGGGGGCACAAGCTTGGTTGTCGCGGCCTCCCCCTCGTCGCGGCAACAGGGCTTGTGGGCCCCCTCTGGGATTTTATTACAGGGATTTTATTACAGGGATTTTATTCCGTTTGTACTCCGTTCCAAAATCAGATCTGAAAAGAGTCAAAAACACAGAAAAAGCAGGAACTGGCACTTGGTACTGAATTAATAAGTTAGTCCCAAAAAAGATATAAAAGGTAAACAAAACATCCAAAGTTGACAAGATAACAGCGTGAAACCATCAAAAATTATAGATACGTTTGAGACGTATCAGGGACGATCAAGTAGATATGCATGCTTGCCTAACTGGGCATTGATAAGCATTTGAATGTAAGGACCATATCCACATAGTCTCTTCTGATCCGTAGCAGTCCTCCGGATAGTCTCTACTATCAAATCCATCACTCTAAATCTAGTATGGGTGTCTATCAGGTGCATATCGGTGGAACCGAGTTTGAACTTTCGGAGTCACCGAGACACATGAACTCCTTTACAGAAACTTGGTCATCATTTCGGTGGAACCAAAAACGACAACTCGGTCTCACCGAGTTCATTCAAAGTAATCCTAGGTCCAAAATTGGTAGCACCGAGTTTTGCAACTCGAAGGCACCGAGATGGGGTCTGCGGACGATTAACCCTAACCAATTCCTTGTTCTCTAACCTATGGATTCATCTGGTGGATGGATAGGATGCACATGGTAGCTTTTGGATAAATTTTCCCATTGCGTAAGAATTAGATGGAGGAACGCAGAGGGGATCCGAATCATACCTGTTGGGGATATTGTTGGAGAACGTCGCCATGGGAAACAAAAAAAATTCATACGCGCACAAAGACCTATCATGGTGATGTCCATCTACGAGAGGGGATTTCCGATCTACGTACCCTTGTAGATCGCACAGCAGAAGTGTTAATAAACGCGGTTCATATAGTGGAACGTCCTCACGTCCCTTGATCTGCCCCGCGAACCGTCCCACGAACCGCCCCGCGATCCGTCCCACGAGCCGCTCCGATCTAGTGCCGAAAGGACGGCACCTCCGCGTTCAGCACACGTACAGCTCGACAATGATCTCGGCCTTCTTGATCCAGCAAGAGAGACGAAGAGGTAGATGAGTTCTCCGGCAGCGTGGCGACGCTACGGAGGTTGGTGGTGATCTAATCTCAGCAGGGCTCCGCCCGAGCTCCGCAGAAACGCGATCTAGAGGAAAAACCGTGGAGGTATGTGGTCGGGCTGCCGTGGAAAAGTTGTCTCAAATCAGCCATAAAACCTCCGTATATATAGGTGGGAGGGGAGGGACCTTGCCTTGGGCCTCAAGGAACCCCAAGGGGTTCGGCCGAATCAAGGGGGGAAGTCCTCCCCTTCCAATCCTAGTCCAACTAGGATTGGAAGGTGGAGTCCTTATCCACTTTCCCACTTCCCCTTTTTTTCTCTTTGATTTCTTTCTCTCCTGCGCATAGGGCCTCTTGGGCTGTCCCACCAGCACACTAAAGGCTGGTGTGGCACCCCTAAGGCCTATGGGCTTCCCCCGGGTGTGCTGGCCCCTCCCGGTGAACATCTGGAACCCATTCGTCACTCCCGGTACATTCCCGGTAATGCCAAAAACTTTCCAGTAATCAAATGAGGTGATCCTATATATCAATCTTCATCTCCGGACCATTCCGGAAACCCTCATGACATCCGTGATCTCATCCGGGACTTTGAACAACATTCGGTAACCAACCATATAACTCAAATACGTATAAAACAACGTCGAACCTTAAGTGTGCAGACCCTGCGGGTTCGAGAACTATGTAGACATGACCCGAGAGACTCCTCGGTCAATATCCAATAGCGGGACCTGGATGCCCATATTGGATCCTACATATTCTCCGAAGATCTTATCGGTTGAACCTCACTGTCAAGGATTCATATATTCCCGTATGTCATTCCCTTTGTCCTTCGGTATGTTACTTGCCCGAGATTCGATCGTCAATATCCGCATACCTATTTCAATCTCGTTTACCGGCAAGTCTCTTTACTCATTCCGTAATACAAGATCCTGTGACTTACACTAAGTCACATTGCTTGCAAGGCTTGTGTGTGGTGTTGTATTACCGAGTGGGCCCCGAGATACCTCTCTGTCACACGGAGTGACAAATCCTAGTCTTGATCCATACTAACTCAACGGACACCTTCGGAGATACCTGTAGAGTATCTTTATAGCCACCCAGTTACGTTGTGACGTTTGATACACACAAAGTATTCCTCCGGTGTCAGTGAGTTATATGATCTCATGGTCATAGGAATAAATACTTGACACGCAGAAAACAGTAGCAACAAAATGACACGATCAACATGCTACGTCTATTAGTTTGGGTCTAGTCCATCACATGATTCTCCTAATGATGTGATCCCGTTATCAAGTGACAACACTTGCCTATGGTCAGGAAACCTTGACCATCTTTGATCAACGAGCTAGTCAACTAGAGGCTTACTAGGGACAATGTTTTGTCTATGTATCCACACAAGTATTGTGTTTCCAATCAATACAATTATAGCATGGATAATAAACGATTATCATGAACAAAGAAATATATAATAAATAATTTATTATTGCCTCTAGGGCATATTTCCAACAGTCTCCCACTTGCACTAGAGTCAATAATCTAGTTCACATCACCATGTGATTCTAACGAATCCAACAACCATATACTTATGGGGTCTGATCACGTCTTGCTTGTGAGAGAGGTTTTAGTCAACGGTTTTGAAACTTTCAGATCCGTGTGTTCTTCACAAATCTTTATGTCATCTTATAGATGCTGCTACTACGTGCTATACGAAAATACTCCAAATATCTACTCTACTATACGAATCCGTTTCACTACTCATGGTTATTCGGATTAGTGTCAAAGCTTGCATCGACGTAACCCTTGACGACGAACTCTTTAACCACCTCCATAATCGAGAAAAATTCCTTAGTCCATTTAGTTACTAAGGATAACTTTGACCGTTGATCAGTGATTCAATCCTGGATCACTCTCTGTACCTCTTAACAGACTTGCTGCAAGGCACACATCAGGTGCGGTACTCAGCATGGCATACTTTAGAGTCTACGGCTAAGGCATAGAAGACGACCTTCGTTTATTCTCTTTATTCTGCCGTGGTCGGGTTTTGAGTCTTACTCAAATTCACACCTTACAACACAGTCAAGAACTCCTTCTTTGCTGATCTATTTTGAACTCCTTCACAAACTTGTCAAGGCATGCATCTTGTTGAAACTTCTATTAAGTGTTTCGATCTATCTCCGTAGATCTTGATGCTCAACGTTCAAGTAGCTCAATCCAGGTATTCCTTTGAAAAACTCCTTTCAAACAACCTTTCATGCTTCACAAAAATTCTACATTACTTCTGATCAACAATATGTCAGCCACATGTACTTATCAGAAATTCTATAATGCTCCCACTCACTTCTTTGGAAATACAAGTTTCTCATAAACCTTGTACAAACCCAAAATCTTTGATCATCTCATCAAAGTGTATATTCCAACTCCGAGATGCTTGCACCAGTCCATTGAAGGATCGCTGGAGCTTGCATACTTGTTAGTATCTTTAGGATCAACAAAACTTTCCGGTTGTATCACATACAATCTTTCCTCAAGGAAACCGTCGAGGAAACAATGTTTTGACATCCTATGTGCAATATTTCATAAATAATGCAGCAACTACTAACATAATTCTAACAGACTTTTAGTATCGCTACGAGTGAGGAAGTCTCATCATAGTCAACTGTTTGATCCTGTCGGAAACATCTTTGCGACAAGTCGAGCTTTTCTTAATAGTGACTTATCACCATCATTGTCAGTCTTCCTTTTAAAGATCAATTTTTACTTAATAATGTTACTACCATTAAGCAGTTCCTCCAAAGTCTACACTTTGTTCTCACACATGGATTCTCTCTCGGATTTCATGGCCTCCAGCCATTTGTCGAAATCCGGGCCCACCATTGCTTCTCCATAACTCGTAGGTTCACTGGTGCTCAACAACATAACCTCCAAGACAGGGTTACCGTACCACTCTGTAGCAGTACGCGACCTTTGTCGACCTACGAGGTCTGTAGTAACTTGATCTGACGGTCAATGATCACTATCATCAGCTTCCACTTCAATTGGTGTAGGCACCACAGGAACAACTTCCTGCGCCCTGCGACACACTAGTTGAAGTGATGGTTCAATAACCTCATCAAGTTCTATCACCCTCCCACTCAATTCTTTCGAGAGAAACCTTTCCTCGAGAAAGGATCCGTTTCTAGAAACAAACACTTTGCTTCCGAATCTGAGATAGGAGATGTATCCAACTGTTTTGGATATCCTATGAAGATGCTTTTATCCGCTTTGGGTTCGAGCTTATGAGACTGAAACTTTTTCACATAAGCATCGCAGTCCCAAACTTTCAAAAAACGACAGCTTAGATTTCTCTAAACATCAGTCTATACTGTGTCATCTCAACCGAAATACGCGGTGCCCTATTTAAACTGAATGCGGTTGTCTCTAATGCATAACCCATAAACGATTGTGGTAATTCGATAAGAGACATCATAGTATGCACCATATCAAATAGGGCGTGGCTATGACGTTCAGACACATTATTACACTATGATGTTCCAAGTGGCATGAACTGCAAAACAATTTCCACATTGTCTTAACTGCGTACCAAAACTCGTAACTCAGATATTCATCTCTATGATCATATCGTAGACAGTTTATCCTCTTGTCACGACGATCTTCACTCTGAAATTGTCTTGAACTTTTCAATATTTCAGACTTGTGATTCATCAAGTAAATACTCCTGTATCTACTCAAATCGTCAGTGAAGTAAGAACATAACGATATCTAGTGCGTGCCTTAGCACTCACTGGGCTGCACACATCAAAAATGCATTACTCCCAACAAGTTAGTCTCTTGTTTCATGTGGCATGTTTTGCATGTCTCAAGTGATTCAAAATCAAGCGAGTCCAAGCGATCCATCCGCATGGAGTTTCTTCACGCGTTTCATACCAACAGGTATGGTTTGCATGTCTCAAACGTTTCAAAAATGAGTGAGTACAAAGATCCATCAGCATGGAGCTTCTTTATGCATTTTACACCAACATGACTCAAGTGGCAGTGCCACAACTAAGTGGTACTATCATTATTACTTTGTATCTTTTGGCACTAATATTATGAACATGTGTAACACTACGATCGAGATTTAATAAACCATTGAGAGTCATTATTCAAGCAAATAGAATAACTATTATTCTCTTTAAATGAATAATCGTATTGCAACAAACACGATCCAATCATGTGCATGCTCAACGCAAACACCAAATAACAATTATTTGGGTTTTACCACCAATCTCGATGATAGAGGGAGCGTGCGACGTTTGATCATATCAACCTTGGAAACCCTTCCAACACTCATCGTCACCTCGCCTTTAGCTAGTCTCCGTTTATTCCGTAGCTTTCATTTCGTGTTACTAATCACTTAGCAACCGAACCGGTATCCAATACCCTCGCGCTACTAGGAGCACTAGTAAAGTACACATCAATATCATGTATATCAAATATACTTCTGTCGACTTTGCCAGCCTTCTTATCTACCAAGTATCTAGGGTAGCTCTGCCTCAGTGACCGTTCCCCTCATAACAGAAGCACTTAGTCTCGGGTTTGGGTTCAATCTTGGGTCTCTTCATTAGTACAACAACTGTTTTTCCGTTTCATGAAGTATCCCTTCTAGCCCTTGCCTTTCTTGAAACTTAGTGGTTTTACTAACCATCAACAATTGATGCTCCTTCTTGATTTCTACTTTCGTAGTGTCAAACATTACGATCACTCAAGGATCATTGTATCTATCCTTGATATGTTATAGTTCATCACGAAGCTCTCACAGCTTGGTGGCAGTGACTTTGGAGAACCATCACTATCTCATCTGGAAGATTAACTCCCACTTGATTCAAGCGATTGTCGTACTCAGAGAATCTGAGCACACGCTCAACGATTGAGATTTTCTCCTTTACTTTGTGGACAAAGAATCTTGTCAGAGGTCTCATACCTCTTAACAAGGGCATAAGCATGAAATCACAATTTCATCTCTTTAGAACATCTCTTATGTTCCATGACGTTTCAAAACGTCTTCGGCGCCTTGCTTCTAAGCCATTAAGTATTTTGCACTGAACTATCGCGTAGTCATCAGAAACGTGTATGTCGGATGTTCACAACATCCACAGATGACGCTTGAGGTGCAGCACACCGAGTGGTGCATTAAGGACTTAAGCCTTCTACGCAGCAATGAGGACAATCCTCAGTTTTATAGACTTAGTCCGCAAAGTTTGCTACTATCAACTTTCAACTAAATTTTCTCTAGGAACATATAAAACAGTAGAGCTATAGCGCAAGCTACATCGTAATTCACAAAGACCATTAGACTATGTTCATGACAATTAGTTCAATTAATCATATTACTTAAGAACTCCCACTCAAAAAGTACATCTCTCTAGTCATTTGAGTGGTACATGATCCAAATCCACCATCTCAAGTGCGATCATCACGTGAGTCGAGAATAGTTTCAGCGGTAAGCATCTCTATGCTAATCATATCAAATATACGATTCATGCTTGACCTTTCGGTCTCATGTATTCCGAGGCCATGTCTGCACATGCTAGGCTCGTCAAGTTTAACCCAAGTGTTCCACGCGTGCAACTGTTTTGCACCCGTTGTATGTGAACGTTGAGTCTATCACACCCGATCATCATGTGGTGTCTCGAAACGACGAACTGTCGCAATGCTGCACAGTCGGGGAGAACACAATTTGAGCTTGAAATTTTAGTGAGAGATCACCTCATAATGCTACCGTCGTTCTAAGCATAATAAAGTGCATAAAGGATTAACATCACATGGAATTCATAAGTGACATGATATGGGCATCATCATGTGCTTCTTGATCTCCATCACCAAAGCACCGACACGATCTTCTTGTCACCGGCGTCACACCATGATCTCCATCAACGTGTCGCCATCGGGGTTGTCGTGCTACTCATGCTATTACTACTAAAGCTACATCCTAGCAATATAGTAAACGCATCTGCAAGCACAAATGTTAGTTTAAAGACAACCCTATGGCTCCTACCGGTTGCCGTACCATCGACGTGCAAGTCGATATTAACTATTACAACATGATCATCTCATACATCCAATATATCACATCACGTCGTTGGCCATATCATATCACAAGCATACCCTGCAAAAACAAGTTAGACGTCCTCTAATTGTTGTTGCATGTTTTACGTGGTTGCCATGGGTATCTAGTAGGATCGCATCTTACTTACGCAAACACCACAACAGAGATGTATGAATTGCTATTTAACCTCTCTCCAAGTACCTCCTCGGTCAAATCCGATTCAACTAAAGTTGGAGAAACCGACACTCGCCAGTCATATTTGAGCAACAGGGTTGCTCGTAGCGATGAAACTAGTCTCTTGTAAGCGTACGAGTAATGTCGGTCCGAGCCGCTTCGATCCAACAATACCGCAGAATCAAGAAAGACTAAGGAGGGCAGAAAATCGCACATCACCATCCACAAAAACTTTTGTGTTCTACTCGAGATAACATCTACGCGTGAACCTAGCTCATGATGCCACTGTTGGGGAACGTCGCATGGGAAAAGAAAAATTCCTACGCGCACGAAGATCTATCATGGTGATGTCCATCTACGAGAGGGGATTTCCGATCTACGTACCCTTGTAGATCACACAGAAGAAGCGCTAATAAACGCGGTTCATGTAGTGGAACGTCCTCACGTCCCTCGATCCGCCCCGCGAACTGTCCCAAGAACCGTCCCGCGATCCGCTCTGATCTAGTGTCGAACGGACGGCACCTCCGCGTTCAGCACATGTACAGCTCGACGATGATCTCGGCCTTCTTGATCCAGCAAGAGAGACGGAGAGGTAGATGAGTTCTCCGGCAGCGTGACGGTGCTCCGGAGGTTGGTGGTGATCTAATCTCAGCAGGGCTCCGCCCGAGCTCCACAGAAACGCGGTCTAGAGGAAAAACCGTGGAGGTATGCGGTCGGGCTGCCGTGGAAAAGTTGTCTCAAATCGGCCAAAAAACCTCCATATATATAGGTGGGAGGGAAGGGGCCTTGCCTTGGGGATCAAGGAGCCCCAAGGGGTTCGGCCGAACCAAGGGGGGAAGTCCTCCCCTTCCAATCCTAGTCCAACTAGGATTGGAAGGTGGAGTCCTTCTCCACTTTCCCACTTCCCCTTTTTTTGTTTTCTTTTTGATTTCTTTCTCTCGTGCGCATAGGGCCTCTTGGGCTGTCCCACCAGCCCACTAAGGGCTGGTGTGGGACCCCTAAGGCCTATGGGTTTCCCCCGGGTGGGCTGGCCCCTCCCGGTGAACATCCAGAACCCATTCGTCACTCCCGGTACATTCCTGGTAATGCCGAAAACTTTCCGGTAATCAAATGAGGTCATCCTATATATCAATCTTCGTCTCCAGACCATTCCGGAAACCATCGTGACGTCCGTGATCTCATGCGGGACTCTGAACAACATTCGGTTACCAACCATATAACTCAAATACGTATAAAACAACGTGGAACCTTAAGTGTGCAGACCCCGCGGGTTCGAGAACTATGTAGACATGACCCGAGGGACTCCTCGGTCAATATCCAATAGCGGGACCTGGATGCCCATATTGGATCCTACATATTCTCCGAAGTTCTTATTGGTTGAACCTCAGCGTGAAGGATTCATATAATCCCATATGTCATTCCCTTTGTCCTTCGGTATGTTACTTGCCCGAGATTCGATCGTCAGTATCCGCATACCTATTTCAATCTCGTTTATCGGCAAGTCTCTTTACTCGTTTCGTACTACAAGATCCCGTGACTTACACTAAGTCACATTGCTTGCAAGGTTTGTGTGTGATGTTGTATTACCGAGTGGGCCCCGAGATACCTCTCCGTCACACGGAGTGACAAATCCCAGTCTTGATCCATACTAACTCAACGGACACCTTCGGAGATACCTGTAGAGCATATTTATAGCCACCCAGTTACGTTGTGACGTTTGATACACACAAAGTATTCCTCCGGTGTCAGTGAGTTATATGATCTCATGGTCATAGGAATAAATACTTGCCACGCAGAAAACAGTAGCAACAAAATGACACGATCAACATGCTACGTCTATTAGTTTGGGTCTAGTCCATCACATGATTCTCCTTATGATGTGATCCCGTTATCAAGTGACAACACTTGCCTATGGTCAGGAAACCTTGACCATCTTTGATAAATGAGTTAGTCAACTAGAGGCTTACTAGGGATAGTGTTTTGTCTATGTATCCACACAAGTATTGTGTTTCCAATCAATACAATTATAGCATGGATAATAAACGATTATCATGAGCAAAGAAATATAATAATAACTAATTTATTATTGCCTCTAGGGCATATTTCCAACAGATATTACCTGTGGGTAACCCGCCCTTAATGGGTCGGGTCACCAAAATGGCGACTCACCTTTGGTTATGCGTCCAGTGGCCCAGGAGTCGTAGGGCGGTTCAAACAGGCCATGTGGATGATGGGACGTCGATGAAGCTCCTGGTCGTGGGGAACACGACGACTTAGAGATAAGGAAAGCTACCAAGAGTATAATGGCAGGACTTTGTAAACCCTAGGGCCTCGACCTGTATATAAAGGCGAGTCCCAGCGAAAGGTCAAGGAAGTTAGAGAGAATCGAGAGCTAGGTCAGGCGAGTTACGCCCTCCTTGTCATCGAAACCACCATTAATCTACACAAAGCAGGACGTAGGCTTTTACCTCCTCACGAGGGGCCGAACTTGGGTAAATCTGAGTCTCGCTTTCGCTCACCCCCCTTTGAGTCGCCTCCAAGGTGTGATGTCTCCATCCTTAAGTCCTTTCACGAGGACATCTGCCGTGATAAAACCACGACAGTTGGCGCCCACCATGGGGCTGGCGCACGGTGGAGTTGAGTTCTCAAGGGGGTCCCTACCAGGGTTAGAAAGCTATGCGGTCGGCATCATGACTAAGAGCCGCCGCGGGAAGTACTACATCGACAACTCGATATGGGAATCGGAGGCCGATTCCGTCGAATCTGGCTACCGAGTCCCCTTCGGCAAGATCAACATCTTCATCGGCATGATCGGGACGCCTGTTCCTGAGCCGGACACTTCCACCGACATCGTCGAGCCGGCCAGGTACGTCCGCCCCGTTACACGGCAGAACAAGAGCCGCCAGGTTTTTGTCGGCTTTACACAGGGAGGCGACGCGCAAGACGAAGAGGCGGGCCATGAGATCACCCCTGTCAATTCCGACGGCGAGTCATCCATGGGCGAGACGGTGTCGATCCACCCTCTTGAGGAAGGAGAGCTCGGGGGCTATCACTGGCGATGGATCCCGAAGTCCTTGAGAGATCTCGCCGGCAAATCGCCATCTACATGGCGGGGTCAGCCCAGCCTCTTCAGAATCCGACTGGGAACAACGAGACCGGAGGAACGTCCAAACCTCCAGCACAAGCCATGACGGAACTAGCAGCGGAGATAGCCAGCCTTATGGCAACCCCAGTTACATATGAAAATCAGGAGTCGATCAATAGCGAGCTAGCCAAACTGCGGGAGGCAATGGCCAAAGCACAACGCGACATGGAAGCAGAAGCCGCCAGGATCGAGACACAGCGTGATGCGGTCGCTGCGGAGACCGATCGGCTGAACACCGAAGGCTGGCGGCTCGGGATACAGCAGCATGCGTCTGCCGCCGTCCATCAAAGGAGACACCGTGGGCGCGTCCCGGCCGACTTACACCCTACTCGCCTCTTTGACACTCCGCGCACCCGTGGGGTGGGTCCTGATCGGCCTCTGCAAACCGCCCTGAGGGGAGGAACGATTCCACCACCCAATCCGCCACCGGTCCAGCCCATGGACACCCATGCGACTCGATTCCAAACACCACGGGGTCACTTCTCAAACCCCGTCGACAACGTGCTGGCTGCAACCCGCCACCTGGAGTCTCTACCTATTTACGGAAACACCCCGGCCGATATAGAAGCTAGAAACGCCATTGAGATGCTGAAAACGGTCGTGGTTCAGCACCCGCAGTATTCCCATAGCCTTGATCGCCTCCACTCTACGCCTCAGGCGAGTCACACCAGGAGTCGCCACGAGGATTTCCCCACAGTAACCAGCGGACGTGGCAGTTCCCCCAACACGATTCACTTGGGATGCCCGACACGCGAGCCCAGGATATTGTGGACGCAGCACGAGCCGCGCGGCACATGGAGCCAATGGCCATGGCGGGTCAAGCCTACCTGGCCTACATACCACTGTCGCCCGTGCCCCTGGACGGTGGGGGCAAACACATTGGAGTGTCATGTCTCGCACCGGCTTTACGCAACGAGCGTATGCCGAAGGACTTCAAAGGACCCAGGAAGGTTCCCAACTACTCGCCAGATCTCGACCCCGGGTCATGGATCGAGAGCTATGAACTCACGATGGATATGCTGGATGTTAGCGAGGCGGTTTGCGTGAAGTACTTCACCATGATGCTCGAAGGGACGGCACACACTTGGTTGAAAAACCTACCGCCCAAATCCATCAACACTTGGGCGGAACTGAAGGAGCACTTCATCAAGAACTTCAGAGGGACCTGCAAGCGCCCGATGACTATCGTCGACTTACAACACTACGTTCAGTGGCCGGATGAGTCGGCCCACCGTTGGACCCGGCGAGTCGCGGAAGTCATTCATTCGTCGAAAGGTATTTCGGCGGCTCGGGCGGTGTTGATCCTAGAGAAAAATTGCCATTACGAGCCTCTGGTGCTGAAACTAGGGAGACTTAAGCGAAAGGTACAGGACATGGGCGAGCTGATGGACGCCCTCACCAGATACGCTGAGTGGGATGACACCAAGGATCCTGGAGAGGGCGATGACAAGATTGGAGCCGCCCGCAAGGGCGAGTTACAAAAAGGACAATCCTAGTTTTAGAACCGGGGCAATAACCACCACGGCGGGCATGGCAAGAAGCGGCAACAGGAAGGTCCTATGGAATTTGTTGCTAATACTAATACTGGCAACGCAAACCCGCGTCAGAAGAAACTGGGCTTCAGCGGGAAGAAACCGCGTAACTACCATGAAATGCTTAAAGGCCCGTGCCCGTAGCACGCCATGGTTGATGGACCGGCTACTCACTCATGGGAGGATTGTTATGTGATGCAAGAGTTCCAGGCCAAGGCGCTCAAAAGGTTTCAAGGCGGCGAGCAGGGCCAGCGGCAGGAGCAACCTGGCGCGTCGGGGTCGGGACAGGTCACATTCGGGGGTTTCCCCAACCAAGGACCACAGGGCGGGTCGCAACACAATGCCGGTCAATACCAAGTTCATAACCAGCAGTATCACCCACCGGGAATATTTCAACAACCCCCCCCCCCCCCCCGCAAGGAGACCCCCAGCGGCAGGAGAACCGGGGCGGGTTCCAAAATAACCCCAAACAGTTGAACAGCGGGCAGTACCATGTGTTCACCACCAACACCTGTAAACAGGATCACAAGGTAAAGCACAGAACTTTCATAGCTGAGCCGGCGCACCCTCGGTACCTTCACTGGTCAGAGCAACCCATAACATGGAGCCGGGAAGACCATCCACCCCGAGTCGACAACCCTGGCGACTTAGCCCTGGTCGTGGCTCCCCAAGTCGGAGGATACACCCTCTCCAAAGTCCTTATGGACGCAGGCAGCAACATCAACATCCTGTACTTCGACACTTTCCGGCAGATGAACCTCCTCGAGAAGGACCTGATGCCATCATCCACGGTTTTCCACGGAAATGTGCCTGGTAAGTCGGCATACCCCATTGGGCGGGTCAAGCTTAATGTGGCCTTTGGCACGGAATTGAACTACAGGAGCGAGTCTCTCCTATTCGAGGTCGTCAAAATTAAGAGCCCCTATCATGCGCTGTTTGGACGACCAGCTTACGCCAAGTTCATGGCCCGCCCGTGCTATGTTTATCTCAAGCTCAAGACGCCTGGACCCAAGGGTCCAATCACCGTCCACGGTGACAGGAAAATAGCCCAAGAGTACGAAGAAGGCGATGCGGCCTATGCCGAGTCAGCTTGCGCGGCCGAGGAGCTTAAATTTCACCAATCCCAAGTCGACCCGGCAGACATGACACCGCTCAAAAGACCAACTATTGATTCTGAGCCACCCGTCAAGTTCAAACCAGCGGACGACACCAAGGTCATCGATTTTACGCCGGGCGACTCCACCAAGCAGTTCACTATTGGGGCGGGTCTTGACCCCAAATAGGAAAGCGCACTCATCGAATTCATCAGTGAGAATCGGGACATCTTTGCATGGAAACCTTCTGACATGCCGGGTGTGCCGAGAGAATTCGCTGAGCACCATCTTAATACTGACCCCAAAGTTTAACCGGTACGGCAGTACCTCCCAGGTTTAACGAAGAATGTCGTAAGGCGATTGGCGAAGAAGTGGCCCAGCTCCTTGCCGCCGGTTTCATCATCGAGGTTTTTCACCCAGAATAGCTAGCTAACCCGGTCCTGGTACTCAAGAAGAACGGCACTTTCCGCATGTGCATTGAATACACGGACCTTAATAGAGCATGCCCAAAGGATCCATTCGCCCTTCCTCACATTGATCAAATTATAGATTCGACGGCGGGTTGCGAGCGTCTGTGTTTCTTGGATGCTTATTCAGGATACCACCAAATAAAAATGGCGGTGGAGGATCAGGAGAAGACGTCCTTCATAACCCCGTTCAGAGCTCTCTGTTACGTGTCCATGCCATTTGGGCTCAAGAGCGCAGGGGCGACTTACCAGCGCTGCATTCAAAACTGCTTGCACAGCCAGATAGGCCATAACGTCCACGCCTACGTGGACGACATCGTGGTCAGGTCTCACCGCAAGGAGTCTCTTTTGGAGGATCTCAAAGAAACATTCGACAACCTACGTGTTTACCAGATGAGGCTTAACCCCACCAAGTGCGTATTTGGTGTCCCAGCGAGGAAGCTATTGGGTTTCTTGGTGTCAGAACGAGGAATCGAGGCCAACCCGGAGAAGATTGAAGCAATTACTTCGCTTAGGAAGCGAGCCAACATTAATCAAGTAAAGCGCATGGCGGGTCGAATCGCGGCCTTGAGCCGCTTCATAAGTCGCCCGGGGGAAAAGGCCATCCCTCTCTACCAGCTGCTCAAGAAGACCGATCGTTTCGTATGGACAGATGAGGCCAACGACGCCTTCGAGGCCTTGAAGCGGCAATTAGCTAACCCGCCAGTGCTGGCGGCTCCGGTAGACAAAGAACCTATGCTCCTATACATCGCGGCCAACTCCAAAGCAGTCAGCGTGGCAGTAGTGGTCGAGCGAAAGGAGGAAGGAAAGGAATACCCCGTCCACAGACCGGTGTACTTCATCAGCGAGGTCCTTACCCTCTCCAAACAACGCTACCCGCATTGGCAAAAATTGGTTTTTGGGGTATTCATGGCCAGTTGAAAGTTGAAACATTACTTTCAGGAACACCCGATCACGGTCGTCAGCTCTGCCCCCCTCGGCGACATCATACAGAACCGAGAGGCCACTGGACGGATTGCCAAATGGGCCATCGAGCTTGGTCCCCATCAGGTGCGGTATATGCCTCGGACGGCTATCAAGTCTCAAGCGCTCGTGGACTTCATCAATGATTGGACCGAGTTACAAATCCCTGAGGAAACACCAGATCTTACATATTGGACCATCTAATTTGATGGATCCAGGCAGTTGGAAGGCTCAGGGGCTGGCGTGATCATAACTTCGCCTCACGGTGACAGGTTTTGCTATGTCCTTGGAATCATGTTCCACTGTACTAACAATGCAGCGGAATACGAAGCCCTGCTTCATGGTTTGCAACTCGCCATGGAGATGAACCTCACAAGAGTGAGATGCTTGGGCGACTCTAACCTGGTGGCACAGCAGGTTTCTAGCACCTGGGATTCACAAGATCCTCTGATGGCGGCTTATAGACGGGCTGTTTCAGATGTGGCGGGTCATTTCAGTGGCTATCAAGTGGATCACATTGATCGACGGCTTAACGAAGCAGCGGACGCTCTTTCCCACCTTGGTTCGCAGCGTAAGCCGGTGCCTCCCAATGTATTTTTGGATATATTATATAACCCTTCAGTAAAACTGCCTTCGGAAAAAGACCTGGCGGTACCAGACCCCGAATCTCAACTCGTGGCGGCTGTTCACGCTACTCCAGACTGGGCGATTCCCTACATGGCGTATCTCACCAGAGGCGAGTTACCTGCCGAGGAGCTGCTAGCTCGCCAAGTTGTCCGCCGGTGCAAATCTATGGTCATACATAATGGCGAGTTACATAAGCGAAGCACCTCAGGGGTATTTCAAAGATGCGTTTCTTCTGAGGAAGGATGTATGATCCTCAATGAGATTCATGCAGGTGACTGTGGTCATCATGCTGGATCCCGATCCTTGGTTTCTAAAGCTTTCAGACATGGGTTTTATTGGTTGACGGCTCACGCAGACGTGGAGATCATTCGCCGATGTGATGGCTGCCAAAAGTTTGGGCGTCAGATGCATGTACCGGCTCAGGAATTGCGGATGATACCAATCACTTGGCCATTTGCAGTCTGGGGGCTCGATTTGGTCGGCCCTTTCAAAATGTCTTCTAATAAAAAGACTCATCTATTGGTGGCGGTTGACAAATTTACCAAATGGGTGGAAGCAGAACCGTATAGCAGTTGTGACGCCGAGACGGCCGTCAAATTCTTGAAGAAGCTAATTTTCCGGTTCGGATATCCACATAGTATCATTACAGACAATGGTACTAACCTTTCCAAAGGTGCAATGCAAGAGTTTTGCTCACGAGAGCATATCCGACTTGATGTTTCCGCGACGGCGCACCCCCAGTCTAATGGACAGGCAGAGAGGGTGAATCAGGAGATATTACGAGGGATCAAGCCTCGACTCATGGTACCTTTGGAACGCACGCCAGGATGTTCGGTCGAGGAGTTGCCATCAGTTCTGTGGAGTATCAGGATGACTCCAAACCGCTCCACGGGTTTTACTCCTTTCTTTCTGGTCTACGGGGCGGAGGCAGTGTTACCAATTGACATCAAACATGATTCCCCGCGAGTCGCCTCTTACGTGGAGCAGGACAACGAGTCTGCACGACAAGACTCGCTGGACGCCTTGGAAGAGGAATGTGACTTGGTCGCGTCACGGTCGGCAATTTACCTACAGGACTTACGCCGTTACCATAGCCGCCGGGTCAAGAGCCGAACTTTCCAAGTAGGCGACTTAGTGCTCCGTTTGATTCAAGATCATACCGGTATGCACAAGCTATCACCTCCATGGGAGGGACCGTTTGTCGTCAGCAAGAATCTTTGGAACGGCTCATACTATTTGATGGATCTTCGTCCAGATTGGCCAACTACGGAGGTTGAGACAACTCGCCCCTGGAACATAGCCCATTTGCGGCCTTACTATACATAGAGCCATGAGCTCCCTTTCTTTCTTTTATCAAGTTTTTGTAATCCATAAATTATGAAAGCAATAAAGCCAGCACCCACGAATTTCGTTGTCCTTTGTCGTTTCAGCTTCTGAAAGCATGAGTCTTTATTGTTCTATAAGTCACCCAAACATGGACGCTATCAGTATCAAAGAGCATAAGTTGCAATGCTGCACTTATTTCAAAACTGGATACTAGTAAGACAAAGAGGACCAAAGTGCCATGTCGCATGGTTCAAACATAGGCTCCTTATATGGTTTTTGAGAAGTAAACCGGCTTACTTGGGGGCTACTAGTCCCCAAGTCGTTTTGCAGTAAGAGCGTACACGCTTCTGTAATCCTATGCCTGGTTTCTTCCTAGACCGTAGGTCACTTGGGGGCTTCCACTCATTGAGTTCAGCCTGAATACCCTCTTGGCTAGCGAAAAATTACCGCATTACAAATGGTTATGCTGGACTATGTGTTGAACAAGTCGCCACATGGACCTATGTACTCAAGGCGAGTCAATCCGTTATTTGGACCCTGAACTTGTCTTGGTTAAAACATCAAGGGTACCGGCCAGAGTCACACATGGAAAATAGAGAAACCATCGGTTCATTGAACCTGCTTCACAGAAGCTTGAATCGCGCCTGATCAGCCGGTCTAAAATGGCGAGGCTTTTTTACAACAAGTTTCCTACGGGTAACACTAGAGCTTTGCAGACTCGTCTGACCTATCGCAACTCATTGAGTCGATAAATTTTTCCTCTGAACTGGTTTTTATTATAACTCGCCCTGGTTCATATTTTCCCGTAACCCGGGGGCTGGTTTATCTCTTGCCATGATCCAAGGGGCTGGTCTATTTCTGGACATGCACTTTCTGAAATTAGCTACTGTTTTCCTAACATACCAGGACAAATTTGGAGCCATTTCTGGGTTTATGAAACAGTTGTAGGAGAGTCATGCATAGAATTCAAGGACTACAAATGGTTCTATCCAAAAGACAATACAACATGTTTGGTGTTTCACACACACTAGCAAGATAATTACATGGCTCGCATGGCCAGAATGGGTATCATTCCCCAGCAAAGGAAGGATCCATGGGCGAGTCAGGTTGCCGCCGAGTCGCCTTGCCTCGAGCTTTCTCCGCCTTCATTTCGTAACTCGCCCATCTTCCAGTTACACTTGGACAAGGCGATGAACTCGTCTTCCTCAGCCAGGAAGTGAGACAGGTCCAAGTCAAGATTAAAAGGATTCCTTGGGCGGCTAGGAACCATACTAGCAATTGGATAAGAAGGAGGCATCACCTTCTTTTTATTTTCGTCATAGGCGGCTTGATACTTCTTCAGATCTAAACTGGCCGCCAGTTGAGTCGCCGCATAGAGAGATTCTACGATGGTCCACTGATAATCCACCTCGGTGAATTCTGACCCATCAACCTTCAGCTCAGGGTAGCCGGCGACTATTTCCTCGGTTTTGAGCTCCGGGGCATACGCTAGGCCCCGACTCAGGGTGTTCAAAACTCCCGTTCGGGCGACCGATCTCTTTAATTCTTCTACTTGAGGAGGCAGCGTGGACAAGAAGCCGAGCATTTGCTTGATGGTCATTGTTGGTCCCTTACTGCCCATCACTGCCTTGATTGATAACACGCCTCCGGTGTACAGCTGCTCAGCAAAGGTGTATATGGCTCTCAATTTAAGCATGCAGTCGTCTGGCAGCCTGACAGCTCGGGCACGTGCGAAAGGGATATAAGTATTTGGTGATTTTTGATCCCAACCTGGTTAGTTAAAAGAGTTCAACGATCAAGCTTACCAAACATGGCGACTGTCATATTGGACACATGCTTTTTTAAGCCAGTCAGCTCCTGTTGGGCGGCTTCCAGTTTCTCATCCGCTTGCTCAGCGCGCTTCAAGATGGCGGCTTGGTCGGCATTGGCTTTCTTCTCAAAAAAATTTTGGTCAGCCTTCATTTTTTCGAAATCCTCCTGCAGCAAGCATAATTTTGCCTCCAACTCGGAGTAAGCATCCTGTTGACCAGCCAAGTTTTTCTTTAAGTCGGCTACCGCTGCCTCACTCTGGGCCATAGACTCCTGCACATAATAATTAGGGAGACAAGTCTCAGAATTTTTGCAAGCAATACTCCTGACACTTGGGGGCTAATGTATGATTTTTTTATCAAAAGTCATACCAGATACAAGACCCGGCTCATCTTTTAAAAAGATGACCCGGCCCTTGGGGGCTACAGGTTTAAGTTTTTTAATTCAAGACCCGGCTCATCTTCTGAAAAGATGACCCGACCCTTGGGGGCCACAGGTTGAAGTTTTTTAATTCAAGACCCGGCTCATCTTCTGAAAAGATGACCCGGCCCTTGGGGGTTACAGGTTTAAGTTTTCTATTGCAAGACCCGGCTCATCTTCTAAAAAGATGACCCGACCCTTGGGAGCTACAGGTTGAAGTTTTTTAATACCCGGCTCATCTTCTGAAAAGATAACTCGACCCTTGGAAGGCTAATGAGTATAGAAAATACATCCACATACCTCGTATTTGGTCTTCATAAGGCGGAGCAGGCTTTTGTTCAGCTCAAAATCCCTCTCCAGGTGGCTTGTGAAGCCGGAGCAAAGCTGGTCGAATTCCAGTTTCTCGTATTCGAGGAGTTTGAGGGGTTTTGCGTCGCCATCAGGGGGAAGGCGACTTACCTTCGAAGTATGTTTGGAAAGCACGGCCATTGGGGGAGTAGAGAAGCCAACACCGGTAACCACGACGTCTGGATCGTCGGCCGCCTTGAGAGGGCTTGGCGGGTTACTCTGGCCAGCGGTCTCCTTCAAAATGACGGGCGAGTCATCTCGGGCGTCAGGAATATCGCCTGCAGGAATGTCGCAAGCCGCCTTTTGCTCTTCTTTAGCCTCAGGCACATAGGTGCCCATGCCTAAGGCATCAGATGGTTGGTGTGTAGAAGGAGAGTCGCCAGTTTTTCTCTTCTTTGCTTGTGCCCTGCGACGAAAGCACTAAGGTCAAAAGCACATGTCATTGTTTAGAAAAATTGGGTAACAAAGAAGACTTACCCTTGTACACGAATCATCGGCGGGAGAGCAGAGATGGCCGAGTCGCCAGATGTGGGAGGAGAAGTCTGACAGGACAAAGACTTGAAGTTCACAAACATGGTGGGTTACATTTCACACGGCAAAAGATATAAGAAAACAAAGATGTACCTCACTGGTCCGTTTTCGACCGGTTGTTTTCTCGGGCAGTCCA